>NC_052146.1:2253730-2553730 GCF_902713615.1 Scyliorhinus canicula
CTATTCTTTCTCTCTCTTTCTTTCTCTTTCTTTCTTTCTCTCTCTCTCTTTCTCTCTCTCTTTCTTTCTCTCTCTCTTTCTCTTTCTCCTCTTTCTTTCTCTCTCTCTCTTTCTCTCTCCCTCTCTCTTTCTCTCTCTCTCTTTCTCTCTCTCTTTCTCTCTCACTCTCTCGTGTGCTCTCTCTCGCGTGTTCACCGCTCTCGCGTTAGGGCGCTCTATGTCAATCTGAACAGGTTATTTGTTAAGTAGTTACCTGTTTCAGGCACTATCATAAATACCTGCCTTCACTACTTGCGAGTAGACGGATGGGGTGCTACTTGACCACTTGGCTAGGTCGTTCCTTTTGGGAACAGGACATACTGGAGGAAATTCTACACACTGTTGTGTAGATGCTAGTGTTGCAGCTATTGTTGTTGCCTTTTCAGGGTTATAGTGAGTTGAATGAGTGCCCTGCTGAATTGTAGAAACAAATCGGTAATTGCTTCTGCAAAAAAAAGAAAATTTTTACTATATTGTATGTTATTGCTTTTGCATGCATTCATCTGTCGGATTGTGAGACAGATAGGTTCCATCTTCACATAGGTTCCATATTAGAATGAACAAGGCCTGTGATAGGGACAGGCTTCAGGCCAAGCAATGTCTCTAGTCATGCAAGTAGTACCGGATGTTTGAAGGGAGGCGAATGTTGTTCCCCTGTTCAAGAAAGGGAATAGGGAAATCCCGGGGAATTACAGACCAGTCAGTCTTATATCTGTGATGAGCAAAATATTGGAAAGGATTCTGAGAGATGGGATTTATGATTATTTAGAAAAACATAGTTTGATTAAAGATAGTCAGCATGGCTTTGGGAGTGGCAGGTCATGCCTCATAAGCCTCATTGAATTCTTTTGAGGATGTGACGAGACACATTGATGAAGGTCAGGCAGTGGATGTGGTGTATATGGATTTCAGTAAGGCATTTGATAAGGTTCCCCATGGTAGGTTGATTCAGAAAGTTAGGGGGCAGGGAAATTTGGCTGTTTGGGTACAGAATTGGCTGGCCGAAAGAAGACAGCGAATGGTAGTGGATGGAAAGTATTCTGCCTGGAGGTTGATGACTAGTGGTGTCCCGCAGGGATCTGTTCTGGGACCTGTGTTCTTTGTGGTTTTTATAAATGACTTGGATGAGGAAGTGGAAGGGTGGGTTAGTAAGTTTGCCGATGACACAAAGGTTGGTGGAGTTGCAGATAGTGTCGGGGGTTGTTGCAGATTACAACAGGCCAGTGACAGGATGCAGAGCTGGACTGAGAAGCGGCAGATGGAGTTCAACCTGGATATATGTGAAGTGATTAATTTTGGAAGGTCGCATTTGAATGCTGATTACAGGGTTAAAGGCAGGATTCTTGGAAGTGTGGAGGAACAGAGGGATCTTGGGGTCCACTTACATAGATCCCTCAAAGTTGCCACCCAGGTTGATAGGGTTGTTAAGAAGGCGTGTGGCGTGTTGGCTTTCATTAACAAGGGGATTGAGTTTAAGAGCCATGAGGTTTTGCTGCAGCTTTACAAAACCTTGGTTGGACCACACTTGGAATATTGTGTCCAGTTCTGGTCGCCTCCTTATAGGAAGGATGTGGATGCTATGGAGAGGGTACAGAGGAGATTTACCAGGATGCTGTCTGGACTGGAGGGCATGTCTTATGAAGAAAGGTTGAGGGAGCTAGGGCTTTTCTCACTGGAGCGAACAAAGAGCAAAGAAAAGTACAGCACAGGAACAGGCCCTTCGGCCCTCCAAGCCTGTGCCGACCATGCTGCCCGTCTAAACTAAAATTTTCTACACTTCTGGGGTCCGTATCCCTCTATTCCGATCGAAGAAGGAAGAGGGGGACTTGATAGAGGTGTACAAGGTGATGAGAGGCATGGATAGAGTGGATAGCCAGAGACTTTCCCCCAGGGCGGAAATGGCTGTCATGAGGGAACATAATTTTAAGGTGATTGGAGGAAGGTGTAGGGGAGATGTCAGAGGTAGGTTCTTTACACAGAGTGGTGGGTGCGTGGAATGCACTGCCAGCAGAGGTGGTGGAATCAGAGTCCATTAGGGACATTTAAGCAACTCTTAGACAGGCACATGGACAGCAGTAAATTGAAGGGGTGTAGGTTAGGTTGATCTTAGATTTGGATAGATGGTCGGCACAACATCATGGGCCGAAGGGCCTGTACTGTGCTATACTGTGCTATACTGTTCTATGTAAATGTTGTTCTGGTTAGAAGGATTTTTTTTTTAATTTTCCCAGTTGCGCATTGACTGTTCAGCTGAGGGAGGGGTGAAGTGGGCAGAAACAGTTTCCTGTGATGCATAAAGGGAAGTTCTTTAGAGGCATTAGGAATGAGAGGTGTGTGAAGTCCATGTAGGAATGAAGTCCCATGTTCATATAGATTGTATACCAGTGTTTCTGTGCATATTAGCATGAAACTATATTTAAAAGATATCAAATAAAAGGAATTGAAAATATGGGGGGGAAATTCCATGCTTTAAATTAATGATTCACTTCCCCAAGGGGGAAGTGTTGTTTTCTTAGTTTCTTTTTAAATTGATAAACAACCTTTGGAGAGGTGCTTCATTTGTAAAGTGTGCTGACAAGCTGTATGGAATCTGTATTGTAAAAGGACAGAATGATTTAATGGGATGCTGGAAAGGACTCGTGTCCGAAATACATATGTGTAAAATGTAATGTAATAGTATGCCCTTGGAAAAGATAAACAGTAAGAGCAAACTTGCATTTATGTAGCATTTGTCATGTCCACTGATTTGCAGATCGTGAGTTACTTTCTGAAATGTGATTATTATATTGGCAAATGTGGCAGCTGATTGGCGTGCAGAAAGATCCCATAAGTAGCACTGCCTGTTTCTTTGGCTTTGGTGCTGTACGTCAACTGATTTAGTTGATTTTATCCAACTTCAAATGGCAAATATTTCCGTACTGGATCTAAAATTAAACACATCAACCTTTGTGAAGCCAAGATTTTGATATTTTCTCCCTTTTCCCCAACCGTTAACATTTATGCTACTTTTGATAACTGAAGATATGACCTCTTTGCAAGCCTAGGCCAAAGTCTGTGTAACTGGTAACAAGGCAATTCTGAAGTATTACATTGGTTGACTAAACTCCCTAGAATCATAGAATTTACAATGCAGGAGGAGGCCATTTGGCCCATCAAGCCTGCACCAGCCCTTACAAAGAGCACCCTACTCAAGCCCACTTCTCTACCCTATCCCCATAACCCAGTAACCCCACTTAACCTTTTTGGACACTAAGGGTCAATTTAGCATGGCTAATCCACCTAACCCACACACCGTTGGACTGTGGGAGGAAACCGGAGCATCCGGAGGAAACCCACGCAGACATGGGGAGAATGTGCAGACTCCGCACAGACAGTGACCCAAGTTGGGACTTAAAACTGGGATCCTGGAGCTGTGAAGCAGCAGTGCTAACCACTGTGCCACCGTGCCGCCCCTGTTCACTCCCATGGAAAAGAGTCTGTCTTCAAGGTCTCAAACCATTACTCCTGATAATGTAGCTCCGGTTTGAGCCCTCAGCATGTTCTAGATTGTCCCTACCATTTTGACCCAACATTTAAAAAAACCTGTTGATTAAATTGATGCCATGCAGTTGGGTCAGGGCTGTGGCACCCGTGTAGGTTTCTGATTGAACCTGATTCATCTCCCACCACATTCCTAAGCAAAACTTCATTTTAATTTCTAACTATTTTTAGTTACACCTATGTAATTCTTTTGAAAGATAGCAGATCTTTGATAACTACATAAATTGAAAGTGCAATATTTTACATAGAACAGTACAGCACAGAACAGGCCCTTCGGCCCTCGATGTTGTGCCGAGCAATGATCACCCTACTTAAACCCACATACCCGTAACCCAACAATCCCCCCATTAACCTTACACTACGGGCAATTAAGCATGGCCAATCCACCTAACCCGCACATCTTTGGACTGTGGGAGGAAACCGGAGCACCAGGAGGAAACCCACGCACACACGGGGAGGACGCGCAGACTCCACACAGACAGTGACCCAGCCGGGAATCGAACCTGGGACCCTGGAGCTGTGAAGCATTGATGCTAACCACCATGCTACCGTGAGGCCCCCAGTTTCGGGTTGTCAAACTTTTGCTTAAAATGTAAATAAGTAAATGAAGCACAGTTTGCGAGCAAAAATAATCCAATTTGGTGTTCTGTAGAGTGGGGAGACTCAGAACCATTAACATATGTTGCTCAAGCCTTGTTATATAGTGCATTTTTATAGAATTATTCAGTGTAATTCGCAGCTACGTCTTTTGGTGTCTAATTTTAAAAAAAATTTTCAGTGCGTTTACTGAAACGTTTAACCTCAAGGCTTGCAATTACCCCTTAATACAACTATGTAATTTCCCATTAAACTTCCCATTAAACAACAAGAAAAGAAACGTACAGCTCTTAATCCAGGTTAAAATTAGCAGGGCATATAACAATAATTGTTTTATGAAACAGATTTCGCTCCAGTTGGAACCCCTTCAGACTCTGGCTGAATGTCTTCAAATAACTACTTCACTGGGCTGTTTCAGCCTCTTCCTTGTCTTCATACATGACTTCTCTGCTTTAAAATGTTATAACTTTATTTTAATAATCTTTATTGTGACAAGTAGGCTTACATTAACACTGCAATGATTCAAGATGGCGCCAAAGCAAGGCGACATTTTGCAAGCTGTGCCCAGCATACCCTCTAATTCTATCTTTTACTCTGGTTCTATGCTTCTAAAACTTCAGTCTAACTCTTTTAAACTGTCTCACAATGTTCTTATTCAATTACTTCTCTACACCTTGCTATAACTGTAACATTATATTCTGCAGTCATCCTTCCCTATGTACGGTATGCATTGTTTGTACAGCATGCAAGAAACAATACTTTTCACTGTGTACTAATACACGTGACAGTAATAAATCAAATCAAATCAATGAAGTTACTGTGAAAAGCCCTTAGTTGCCATGCTATGGTGCCTGTTCGAGTACACAGGACAAACTGCAAATGACCTAACAGCACGTGTGTCGGGACTTGTGGGAGGAAACCGGAGCACCCAGAGGAAACCCCCGCAGACACTTGAGAATGTGCAGACTACGCACAGACAGTGACCCAAGCCGGAAATCGAACCAGGGACCCTGGAGCTGTGAAGCAACAGTGCATGGGGCTGGTTTAGCACAATGGGCTAAACAGCTGGCTTGTAAAGCAGAACAAGGCCAGCAGCGTGGGTTCAATTCCTGTACCAACCTCCCCGAACAGGCGCCGGAATGTGGCGACTAGGGCTTTTCACAGTAACGTCATTTGAAGCCTACTTGTGACAATAACCACTGTGTTATCATGCCGCAACTACCCAATTGGAATGGTCATCACACAGCAATGACCTTATCTCCCAAGCTAAAAAAACAAATGATCTATGCAGGCTACCCAGGGACCTCCCCAGTCAAACCACAGCCCATTAGCCGAAACGGAAGAACTGATTACATGTCAATTTCACCTTCTATTTACGAGAAGCAAAATTAAATCCTTTTAAAAAACCTAACCATTGTAGCCAAATATCGAAGACTTTTAATTCTTAACTTGTCGCAATATTTAGAAGGCAATACTCCTAACATCTTCCAATCGTCACAATGTTGATATCAAACCCCACACCTTTTGATGATTTCCACTACAGTGAATGGGAAAATTGTCTTTCTGGAACCATAGATGTGGAGATGCCGGCGTTGGACTGGGGTGAGCACAGTAAGAAGTCTTACAACACCAGGTTAAAGTCCAACAGGTTTGTTTCAAACACGAGCTTTCGGAGCACGGCTCCTTCTTCAGGTGAATTCTTCATTCACCTGAAGAAGGAGCCGTGCTCCGAAAGCTCGTGTTTGAAACAAACCTGTTGGACTTTAACCTGGTGTTGTAAGACTTCTTACTGTGGAACCATAGAGTAATTGATGATGAACAGTGGCCGTAAAACCGCGGATCAATTTCCTGGTTGGTACCTAGGTGCAGTTCAATCACAGCCTACAGAACAGAAAGTATACAGCAGGAGCAAAGTACACCGTTGTAGGCACTTTTCTGTTGTATGTACATACAATTTTGATGTCCAGAAATTCTGCATAGGTTTCATGTCAACCATTCTTTTAAAGCACTTCTATGAAAAAATGCCTTTCTCCCATCATTGATGAAGAAACTTTGTTGGAAGGTGATGTCATTTGATTATTCTGGATGTGTATCTCAGCCTTTTTATGGGATTCTGCATACTGACTGCGGAGTAATATGCAGTTGCCACAAATGTGCTGAATGTGTAACTCACAAATGTAGAAGAAAACTGCATGTATAGCTCAGTAATTATTTCATCCCTTCCTTTCCTGGAAAAGATTAAAGAAGCAGCTCAATCCTTGTCCTTTGCTATATTTGTTTGAACTTGGATTCTGAATGATTGGGTGTCTCCAAATTTTTAATATAATAATCTCAGGTTCATTTTATTGAATTGCAACCTAAAAAGAACTCTGTTAATGGATGCCAGGAGTTCACTTTTGAGCTGTTTGTGGATAAAGTGGTAAAATGTATCCTTCTGTTCTTTTCTATGTAACTGGGAAACAGACCTTAACAGATACAGGTCACTTGGCCCAACAGATCTCTGCTGGTGTTTGTTCTACAACAAGCCTCCTCCCATCCTACTTCATCTTGCCTTCTCCATATAGTCAATTTCTTTCTCCCTTCTGTAATTACCTAGCTTTCCCATAAATCATCTCTGCTGTTTGTATCTACTCATTGTAACAAGTTCCACTTTCTTACTGAAGAAGATTGTCTTGCATTTGATATTGGATTTATGACCAACTATTTATGACATCTTCCTGTACAAATGGTAACATCCTCTCTCTTCCCTTTTGAAGCACTTTGTAATTTTAAAGACCTCTGTTAGGTCACCCTTGATCTTCTCTCTTTTGAGAGAGTAGAGTCCCACCTGATTCAGTCTTCAGTTATTCCAGCTGTATCATAAAATTAGTAATTAAAAACATTTTTTTTTCCCTAACAGCCACCAACAGCTACCACTTTTGTGCTAAATCAGCTGAATCAGCTGCCAAACCTGGGAACAACATTAATTGTGACAAAGGCACCTGCTAATGCAGTGTCTCGTCCCACAGTTAGTGTAGCAAAAGTTGTTCAGACCAGCTCACTTGCACTATCATCTACAGCTGCTCCAACTGTAGCCACAGCATCAACCAAGGATCAGATACAGCTTAAAGACTTACTTAAAAGCAACAGCTTGTCTGAACTGATGAAAATGAAGCCACCGTCCAACATTGTTCAGCCCATTACAACAGCAGCCAGTAAGTTATTTTTATTGCATTTTATTTGTAATTGTACATTTCATGCAGTTTTCGGAATATTAAACCTATAAAATAAAAGTATTCAATTAAATGTTCTCTTTTTCACATAGCCTCTTTGTTAGCTTTGATTTATAGTTGGTAAAAATTGTATACCGTATAGCAATGAATAGAACGGACAAGTTGAATTAGATGCAGGCAGGTACCATTTGTCTATTTGCAATTTTACAATTTGTTTGAAAGGTATTGGGATTACGCTGATCTATTTCAAATTTAGTGCTATATGTGCCAAATCTGATTAGGATGCATGTGCATTGCATTTGATAAGAATTAACATAAGACACTAGAATTTTTGGTTTACTGAAAATAAATTGCACAATGACATTGGAATGCGTCAGCCCTCAAGAGGTGAAAATTTGTTAAGCCTCTACCTATCTTATAATTCTTCAAGCTCTCCATGTGTCTCTTACACAATAGCTGATGTGCACATTCATATTTTTCCAAAATGGCAAGGCACCATTCTGAATGAAGGCTGATGCATGCTCCATGATCACCAGCTTGTGCTGCAGTTGCATGCCATTCATGGGTTTAGTGTGAAGAGGTATTATGGTTCTTGCGTGGAAAACAAATGCTTTGTTGTTTTTCAGTCTTTTCAAAATTAAAAAGTAATGGAGTCAAAACATTAGTGAATACGGTGCTATTAAATACGTGCATGTCAAATATTGTGCAATCCATGGTCCACAAAAAGCTTCAGAAACCGTCCACAGCAAATAAGTTATTCGGTTTGAAACATCACTGGAACATCTTTATTTTTATATTGTTTTTATTTGGTTTCATGTTTATCTAATTAATTGAAAGAAACTCAAGCTACTTAATATTGCAAGAGAATTTCCAGCACTGGGTATTAGAAACTTTTTTCCCAAATTAACTTTCTTACAGAAATTGTACTGCTCACTTCTAAGATGATGAATAAACCAGGTAAGGTAATGGTGCCATCAAATCACCAGAAATAGACACGATGGGTGCACGCTTCATTCCTCTATGGTGGGAGATCAACTTAATAGCAGTTAGCTGCATAATGTTACTTGTAGAAAGCAAGTCAACCTATTGTGAAGCTCACCTTCCTCTGGTGGCCATTAGAGATGCATGTAAGAAATAAAATGCTTTTGCCGCCTGAAAGTTGGAAATGTGTTACTATTTTCACACTAGCAGCCTCCTGAATCTAGTAGCAGGAGTAAAACTGCACACGTGCTATGTTCCTTTCGGTTTTGGCAATTCTCACTCTCTCTTTATCAGGGTGTGACTTTTCGCATTTTGCATATACGCAACTCTTGTAGAATAGTTTGTGTTTGCACATTGGTGTGGGGGTGAAGTACACTTTAATTGAACTTTTTTTGTGCTTATTTGTTGAGAATGCACATGCTATATGCTGCATTTAGTAACCTGAAAAGGATGTTTTAAAATGTTTTATTAAGTAATGCAAGTCTGGTTACGAGGTTGTGAAATGCGCTATCAGAGTTAGTGAAACAGAGCTATCAGCCTGTAAGAATAGCTTGGATAGGAAAGCACATTTGAAATGATTTGGAAACAAGGCAATATACAGGATTAGGCGGCTGACCTTCTGGAAGATTTTGTTTTATTATTTAGAGTACCCAATTATTTACTTTTTTTCCAATTAAGGGGCAATTTAGCGTGCCCAATCCATCTTTGGGTGCAACCCACGCAGACACGGGGAGAATGTGCAACCTCCACAAGGACCATCGTGCCCTGGTCTCCTGGAAAATAGCCACCGCCGCAGACTGGTTGGACTGAATAAGAGAACTTTCATAATAGAACCATAAAATGGATAGAGCACAGGAGATTGCCATTCAACACATCTTGTCCATGCCGTCCCATAATGGATGATTGGGTTGAGTGAATCATAGAATTTGAGTGAATCATAGAATTTACAGTGCAGAAGGAAGGGGTCTGCACCGGCCCTTGGAAAGAGCACCCTGCTTAAGCCCACGCAGCCACAGGGAGAAAGTGCAAACTCCACACAGACAGTCACCGGAATTGAACCTGGGACCCTGGAGCTGTGAGGCGGCAGTGCTAGTGTGCCGCCCCGATCCTGCTGCAATTTTTGTTAATCATCTTCCCGGACTACAATACCACCTATTTTATCATAGAATTTACAGTGCGGAAGGAGGCCATTCAGCCCATCGAGTCTGCACCGGCTCTTGGAAAGAGCACCCGACCCAAGGTCAACACCTCCACCCTATCCCCATATCCCCATAACCTAGTGACCCCACCCAGCACTAAGGGCAATTTACCATGGCCAATCCACCTAACCTGCACATCTTTGGACTGTGGGAGGAAACTGGAGCACCCGGAGGAAACCCACGCAAACACGGGGAGGATGTGCAGACTCCACACAGACAGTGACCCAAGCCAGAATCGAACATGGGACCCTGGAGCTGTGAAGCAATTGTGCTATCCACAATGCTACCATGCTAGCTTACTGATCATGCCGTGCACGTTCTCATCTAAATTGTTGTTATAGATAACAAACAGCTGGTTTAGCTCACTGGGCTAAATCGCTGGCTTTTAAAGCAGACCAGGCCAGCAGCACGGTTCGATTCCCGTACCAGCCTTCCCGGACAGGCGCCGGAATGTGGCGACTAGGGGCTTTTCACAGTAACTTCATTGAAGCCTACTCGTGACAATAAGCGATTTTCATTTTCATTTTTCAACAGCAATGGGCCCAGCACTGAGCCCTGAGGCACACCACTAGTCACAGGCCTCAAGTCCAACAAGCATCCTTCCACCATTACCCTCTTCATCCGACTATCAAGCCAATTGTATATCCAATTTTCCAGCTCTCCCTGGATTCCATGTGATCTAACCTTCCAGAGCAGCCTGCCACGTGGAACTTTACCAAAGGCCTTACTGAAGTCCATAGAGACGACGTATATCGCCCTGCCCTCATCAACCTTCCTGGTCACTTCATCAAAGAACTCTTAACAAATTTGGATGGCGTGATCTCCCATGCACAAAGCCGTGCTGACTGCTCCTAATGAAACGCTCTCTTTCTAAATGCCTATATATCTTATTCCTCAGAATCCTCTCTAGTAACTTACCCGTCACAGATGTTAGGCTTAGCGGCCTCCTGAAGGCACCTACTCACTTTGGAGCATAATTCTTCAGGTGCTGGTTGTGCTCTGGTGTCTCACCCAAATGAGCACATGGGCATTGGGTGATGGCAGAGTATCTGAGCGTTGCTAGGCATTATAATTGAGCAATATCAAGCGCTGAATTGTTCTTGCACATGTTGAATAGCATTCGGGGAAAAATAATCTTGGCTTATCCTGCCCCTTTAATCCATGGCACATATTGCATGTTCTTCTTGGAGGGTGCTCTTTGGGTTACCCTTTTTTGGAAGATGAGTTTGAACTTAGAACACCAAGATCTATAAAAATTGCCAACTTGAGATGCAAGCAGATTTGTATGATCATGGATGAAATGTGACTGTCCAGGCAATGTGATGTGAACGATGCAAGTCACAAAGAAAGAAAGCTTGGACACTCTTATCTAGATCATTCCATTGTCGGGAGCTGCTACCCTAAAACATCTTCTGTAGGCGCAACAAAAATTGTGGTTTAGCCAAGACTAATTTCCAAGCAAAATCGCTGAAAATGCAGCAAGTGTAGGCGGGTAATGAGTGGTCTGTGCTCAACTTGACTTTGTAAGAACTATTACTACCTATCAATTTGAATGTTTAGTAGAATGGTGCAAATTTAGGATCTCCAGTTATCTGAAACGGACAGATAATTATTAGGATTGTGTTGAATTTGTATTTCACATATTCTAAAATTGGTGCAATGTGCGAAGAATGGAAGCGACCAGTAATTCAAATCGGATGCATAAAGTTGAAATGCCGATCTCTCAGTAATGTTTGCGCGAAATTTCTGACTTAAACAGAGGAACTTTCATAACAGCAAAGCAAAATACTGTGGATGCTGAAAATCTTAAATAAAAATTTTAAATGATGGATACACTCTGGTCGGGGCAGAGCTAATCTTGCAGAGCAATGGCCATTCATCAGAACTGATGACCGATCATTGGCCTGATGTTTTAGCACACTTGTTATCTTTGATGCTGCCAGACTTTAAGTTTCCAGCATTTTCAGCTTTTGAATGTTAATACCTCAACTCAAAATTAACAAGAGCTCTTGATTACTATATACCTTTCTGCATGCAGTTCAGAAGATTCAGGCCAGCAGCGCGGGTTCAATTCCCGTACCAGCCTCCGAACAGGCGCCGGAATGTGGCGACTAGGGGCTTTTCACAGTAACTTCATTTGAAGCCTACTTGTGACAAGTGATTTTCATTTCATTTCATTTTTCATTTTATCACTTGTCTCTTTGCAATTTTAGGGCTAGGAAGGTTTCTGATTAAATGCATTATTATTGTTTAGAATTTAAATAGTTGTACTTTATCTGCAGCTGACTTGAACAATGGTGTTGTAAGGAAGGAATCATTGAGTAAAGAAGTGACTCGAATATGGGTCAACGAGGATATCAAAATGCGAAGCTTTTCTCCAACTCCGGTAAATACACCTTTATTCAGAATTTTGAACGGCATTGTTGCCAATTATTTATCTCTGCTTCAAATTTTCAGTTGGGTCAATCAAACGTTGCTGAACATGTTCTATTGAGAGTGCTCACTTAATGATGAGTGGTGTTCCACCTGAAGATGTGTGTGTGGTTGAACATTTATTTATTTATTGTGTAGATAAACTATTTAAAAATTAATTATGTTGGACTTGGATGTTATGGAACTTTAACCTCCTCTCTGAGCATGTGATACGAAGTGATGCATATCACCAAAGAAGAATTTCCTCTATCTTTCTAAACCCCAACACACTCTTAACTTTATTTTTATGTTTCTAGCCTCCTTGTACCTCTTACACTCAACAGGAGGAGTTGTAGACATCGCTAATCTGTTTACTTTAAGATAGTGTCAAAAATTTTTGAAAATCACTATTGGTATTCTTTTAAAATGTGGCTTTTTTCTATTATAGAAAATTAATGTGTGAGCAAGAATGGACAGAAGTCACTACCAATTGGTTAACTACCATTCCTTACAGAAAAGAGCATCTTGATAACATGCATGGGATTTCCCCTCCCCCACTTAAATGTACCAGTTTGTGAATGAGAATGTCACTTGTCACTGAAGAACCATGACATTCATTTTGAAGTCAAAATTTATGCTATGTATTTGTATATAAAAATGTGCATGAGTGCAAGACCCCCTTGCTGAGGGATGTCTTGTCTGGCACTCCTAGGTGACAGGCAATTCCAAACTATTTGATGCATGTAAAATTAGAGATTTTTTCAAATGAATTTTCACAGTTGATGGACTGGAGAAAATGGAAGTTTCAGTTCACGTAACAATTTCTCTGGATGTTATCAAATGGCTTCACCTCTGTGCTCTTGAGCTAAGAAATATGGATTTGACTTCTACTCCTAATCTCTTAATTCAAATGATTAATAGAAATTGCCTCCGAAAGATGAAGATGAGCCTGAGGAGGAAGACGACGAGGAACTGGGCCATGCAGACACATATGCTGAATATATGCCAATGAAATGTAAGCCTGCTTTCTCAAAATTAAATTGGGTTGTCTACTTCCATATCATTTCTGTTTTCAAGTATTTATTGCTCCATTTGGAATTAGATTGTTTAATGTGTGATGCAATAGCTAACACCGCTGAAATTAATTGCTGTTAAGTGAATGGAAATTAGACTGTAGTTAGTAATTAATATTAAATAGCCATAATGTGGAGATGCCGGCTTTGGACTGGGGTGAGCACAGTACGAAGTCTTACAACACCAGGTTAAAAAGCATTTCTTTCACACTGGGCGCATTTTTTTTACAGCCCAAATTTTAGCCACCCTTTGATATAACTGTTTTCTGACATCTCCGAAATTAACTAACTAAGCACAAACAACGTTTAGTATTGCTGAAAAAAGAGCCACGCTGGCGAGGCTTTTGGTCTTGTCCTCACCAGGGCAGTTTGTGAGAACGGCACAACAATTCATACTCAATGTGAAGAGAGTGCTGATTGGTTGGAAAATGGAAATTGGTAGAGGTATTGCCATGGTGAGAAAGCTTTTGTTCAAATTCAACCAGACAGGTGACTGTGGTCAAGGCAATACCATGGGCAATGAACCAGGTATGCTTGCAAATACTCCTGATGAGTGCTAGGATGAAAATGTTTTACAGCATGTTTTTCTTTTTGGCAATGTTCAAGTTCTGTACGACCAATCTGTTGTAGAACATAGAACATACAGTGCAGAAGGAGGCCATTCAGCCCATCAAGTCTGCACCGACCCACTTAAGCCCTCACTTGCACCCTATCCTCGTAACCCAATAACCAATCCTAACCTTTTTGGTCACTAAGGGCAATTTATCATGGCCAATCCACCTAACCTGCACATCTTTGGACTGTGGGAGGAAACTGGAGCACCCGGAGGAAACCCACGCAGACACTGGGAGAACGTGCAGACTCCACACAGACAGTGACCCAGTGGGCAATCGACCCTGGGACCCTGGAGCTGTGAAGCCACTTGTGCTGCCCAAATATTGGAATGTATTTTACAATTTCTTATAATGGTGATGTAGCATTTGATGTTTGGTGGAACTATGGTTCTTGAACTTGCTAAATGGCAATTGCCCAGTGCACATAATAATAATCGCTTATTGTCACAAGTGGGCGTGAATGAAGTTACTGTGAAAAGCCCCTAGTCGCCACATTCCGGCGCCTGTTCGGAGAGGCCGGTACTTGAATTGAGCCCGCGTTGCTGGCCTTGTTCTGCATTGCAAACCAGCTGTTTAGCCCACTGTGCTAAACCAGCCCCTCGCATATTTATGTGCGAATACTTCCTATGTTGATTGAGCATGTTTGAATTTCTGGTAGTTTGGAATGATCTTTCACTTGTGGATTTATCTACCAATAAAGAAACTGATTGGTAAAACCAGTGCTCTCTTCGTTGAGTAATTTGGTCCACTTTTAATTGTAAATGGCCTCCAAGTTAAGCAGTACTTGAGAGTTTTTAAAAAATATGTATATATTTTAAATTTAGAGTATCCAATTATTTTTTTTTCCCAATTAAGGGGCAATTTAGTGTGGCCAATCCACCTACCCTGCACACCTTTGGGTTGTGGGGGTGAGACCCACGCAGACACGGGGAGAATGTGAAAACTCCGCAAGGACAGTGACCCAGGGCCGGGATTGAACCTGGGACCGCGGCGCCTTGAGGCAGCAGTGCTAACCACTGTGCTGCCCGGTCCTTGAGAGTTAGGACACCACCGTAATGTCAGTGACGACAGCAACATTCATGGTCCTGATTCTACATAAGTTTGAAATCAGAGAGGTACCGATGAGGTTTTCAAATGGAACAACCATTCAATGACCCAATTTGGAGTGCCAATCTTTGCTCAGTGGTAGCGCTCTTGAGAAGATTGTAGATTAATTTCCCACTTGAGTACACAATCCAGACTGACTCTCCAGTGCAGTACTCAGTGAGCCGGAGGTGCTGCTTTTTTTGAATGAGTTGAAACGGTCCTGTTTTCCCCTTCAGGTGTGTGTAAAAGATGCCGGAGCACTACTTGAGCAATAGTAAAGATATTCTCCGGTCTTGACCAATATTCATTCTTCAACTGACATCATCATTAAAACAGACTATCTGATCATTTATCGCTATTTTAAGCTGCTGTTTATTGGACCTTGCTATGCACAGCTTGACAATTGCACTTTTCATGTTACAAATGCTTTGTGATGGCTGTGAAAAAAGTTGTGTAAATGCAAGTTCTGTCTTTCTGAAATCTAATATTTGCAGAAAATCATTATCTGCTTCGACTTGCAATTTTAATTACTTGCTGGAAATTACTACTGTTTCGGCAGGACTCTGGATTAAAGTGTATTTTAGGAACGCGAGTCACAGAATCACAGCAAGAGGCCCACCATGTCTGTGCCAGGCATCCAGCATCTCTCTGTTCCAATCCCACTTTCCAGCACTTGGTCCCTAGCCTAGTAATATATCAGTAATAATCCCAAAGTTATGCACATAATGCTGGAAAACTGAAATGAAACCAATTCTGGAAGCATACAGCAGTGGCCAGCAAAGAATGGCATTTAACAGTTGCGATGCACACTTCTCTGAAAAACAGTATACATCTGTAATGTCACAAGTTACCTTTTTCTCTTTATAGCTCATGGTTCACCTGTTGATTCCTATTATAATACTGTCTGAGGGTGCTTTTTGTTAAGAATTTTAGTAAAGTGCTCTGAATATGATCATAAAAGACTTTGTCAATGTAAATTCTACTTTGCTATGTGATAAAGGATATCTGTTACTAAAGCAGAAATTTGTAGAGTTCTTTGAGGAAGTAACAAGGAAGTTAGACAAAGTAGAGCCAGTAGACGTGATTTATTTAGATTTCCAGAAGGCCTTTGACAAAGTGCCGCATAGGAGACTGTTAAATAAGTTAAGAGCCCGTGGTGTTTAAGGGTAAGATCCTCGCATGGCTGGAGGATTGGCTGACTGGCAGAAGGCAGAGAGTGGGGATAAAGGGGCAGCCGGTGACTAGTTGTGTACCTCAGAGGTCGGTGCTGGGACCACAACTTTTCACAATATACATTAATGATCTGGAGGAAGGAACTGAAGGCACTGTTGCTAAGTTTGCAGATGATACAAAGATCTGTAGAGGGGCAGGTAGTATTGAGGAAGCAGGCGGGCTTCAGAAGGACTTGGACAGGCTAGGAGAGTAGGCAAAGAAGTGGCAGATGGAATACAGTGTGGAAAAATGTGAGGTTATGCACTTTGGAAGGAGAAATGGAGGCATAGACTATTTTCTAAATGGGGAAATGCTTAGGAAATCGGGAGTCCCTGTTCACGATTCTCTTAAAGTTGACGTGCAGGTTCAATCGGGAGTTAGGAAGGCAAATGCAATGTTCGCATTCATGTCAAGAGGGCTAGAATACAAGACCAGGGATGTACTTCTGGGGCTATATAAGGCTCTGGTCAGACCAATTTGGAGTATTGTGAGCAGTTTTGGGCCCCGTATCTAAGGAAGGATGTGCTGGCCTTGGAAAGGGTCCAGAGGAGGTTCACAAGAATGATCCCTGGAATGAAGAGCTCGTTGTGTGAGGAACGGTTGTGGACTCTGGGTCTGTACTCGTTGGAGTTTAGAAGGATGAGGCAGGTCTTACTGAAACTTACAGGATACTGCGTGGCCTGGATAGAGTGGATGTGGAGAGAATGTTTCCACTTATAGGAAAAGCTAGAGGCAGAGGACACCATCTCAGACTAAAGGGACAATCCTTTAAAACAGAGATAGATTGTTTTTTGATCAATAAGGGGATATGGGTTTATGGGGATGAGAAAAATATCAGCCATGATTGAATGGCGGAGCAGACTCGATGGGCCGAGTAGCCTAATTCTGCTTCTATGTCTTATGGTCTTATATTAGTTCATTGCATTCAGTCCAACAGCAAACCTATCTGCAATTATTTATAGCCTCAAATGTCTTTTCTTAACAGTGAAGGTTGGATTGCGCCATCCTGATCCAGTTGTGGAGACCAGTTCTTTGTCCAGTGTAACACCACCTGATGTTTGGTATCGGCTGACTCTACAAGAGGAGACCATTGACAGTGGTTGGCTTTCTGCCTTGCAGCTGGAAGCAATTACCTACGCTGCTCAGGTATTGAGTTTTAAAAATATTAGCTTCACTGAAATAAATTGATATTTAACTTCATTTCATTATTAGGCATATGGAAATTATCCACATGGAAATTTGTTTTGGGTTCATTGTTAATAAAATATATAATTGAATAATAAAAAGAAAGGAAATTGTCTTATCACAAAGTTCTAACTTTAATTAGATACGTGTTTAAAAACCATTCCAATATATTGAAATAATCAGTCAGTGAGTCCTGCCTGGTGTGCACATCCTGATGCATATGTCAAATTCTTGTTTCTCCTGGAGAAGATCAAAAATAAGTTCAAGAAGTGATTTGTTATGTATCTGAGTGATTGTAGCCTTTTTTCTGAGCACACGCAACTGCAATACTGAGGGTGGTTCTCATTGTTCTTGATACTGTTTACTTCAAAATTCATCGAGAGTAGATTTTGTTGAGCAATTTGCAAATCATATATCGTTCCTGCCTGGTTCAGTAATCTCTCTCTACTTAAAGAGCTTTAATTCCAAAATAACAGTACCAGGTGAGACATCTGAAAAGGAAATCGCTCAACTACAGCAGTGTAGAAGAGTTTCATGATTGTAGGAACTAAGCAAAGGGATTTGAAGAGATGGTATAATTGTTTATGTTCCTTGGCCACCACATCTGTGCACTGTTCCCTCCAATTCAATTGGTCATCTTTTTGATACCCAGATATGTGTGGTTGGGAACTGTTTCAATGCCCACATCATGAATCTTCACAGGAACAGTATCATTAACTGGCTGTTTCCTAAAATACTAAATCTTACATCTTGTTTTTGAAGATTGTGGTTTTCACTATTTAGCATAGCTATTGTTAAACAAAGATATGTTTATTGTTTAAACCGTAGCAACATGAAACATTCCTCCCTAATGGGGATCGGGCAGCCTTTCTGATAGGGGACGGTGCTGGTGTGGGCAAAGGAAGAACCATTGGTGGCATTATTTTTGAGAATTACCTTTTTGGTAGAAAAAGATCTCTATGGTAAGTTTAAATTAGCACTACTTCAAATTCTAAAAAGCAGATATATTTTAGTTTGCTTTAGTTATATTTTGTGCTTATTACAGGTTTAGTGTATCCAATGACTTAAAATATGATGCTGAACGGGACCTGAGGGACATTGGAGCAAAAAATATCCAGGTTCATGCGCTGAATAAGGTAAAAGACAGTTCCTCTGTATAAATTCATATTAAATATGATATTAAAGGAACAACGGTACGTTTATTTAGCAAGTGCTTCATGGTGTCATCAGCTTGAATGGCTGGCCTTGTGGTCTACTTCTACTTGATGTGTTCCTGTCTACACCTGATTATTTTTTTGCAATGTACATATTACTTATTGCCATCCCACTGACTAAGCCCATCAACATACCCATCCACCCAAAGGTACGCCTCCCCTGCTTTTCCTGATCTTTTTTTTCTTGTCTTTAAAATTCCTTTTGCGAGATTTGGGTGTCACTGGCTGGGCCAGCATTTATTGCACACCCTGAGTTGCCCTTCTGAAGGTAGTGGCAAGATGCCTCCTTGAATCGCTGCAGTCCCTGAGGCGCACGTGCACCCACGCTGCTGTTGGGGAAGAATTCCAGTATTTTGACCCAGCAACAGTGAAGGACAGGGATATATTTCCAAGTCAGGATAGTGAGTGACTTGGAGGAGAACCTTCAGGTCATGGTGTTCCCGTGTATCCACGGCTTTGATGGTAGTGGTCGTGGGTTTGGAAGGTGCTGCCTAAGGAACCTTGGTGAGTTCCTTTGGTGTATCTTGCAGATGGTACACACTGTTGCCACTGTTCACCGGTAGTGGAGGGATTGAATGTCTGGAAGGGAGGCCAATCAAACAGGCGGCTTTGTCATGGATGATATTGTTGTTGGAGCTGCACTCATCCAGGCACGTGGATGTTGTTCCATTACACTCCTGACTTGTGCCTTGTAGAAGGTGGACAGGCTTTGGGAGGGCCAGGAGGTGAGTTACTCCTAGTCTTTGCCCTGCTCTAGTGGCCATAGTATTTGCATGACTGAACCAGTTCAGTTTCTGATCAAGGGTAACTCCAGGGATGGTAGTGGGAGGATTCAGAAATAGTAATGCCATTGATCTGGGTAGGCACAGCAGCACAGTGGTTAGCATTGTTGCTTCACAGCACCAGGGACCCAGGTTTGATTCCTGTCTTGGGTCTCTGTCTGTGTGGAGTCTGCACGTGCTCCCCGTGTCTGCATGGGTTTCCTCCCTCAGTCCAAATATGTGCAGGTTTGGTGGATTGGTCATGCTAAATTGCTCTTAGTGTCCAAGAAAGGTGAGGTGGGATTACTGGGCTACGGAGATAGGGTGGAGGTGTGGGTTTAAGTAGGGTGCTCTTACTAAGGGTAGATTCGATGGGCCGAATGACCTCCTGCACTGTAAATTCTATGGATGTCAAGGGGCGGTGGTTAGATGCTCTCTTGTTGAAGATTTTGCAAACAACCCCGTTGATGTTACTGGCGAGTGTCTCTCAAAACCCAAAGGATAACTTGAAACACTGGTTCTTTGTGTTGTATATTTGTTTGGAATAATTGAGGAAAAGTGTGCAACCCTGTGAGGAACCAGACCAGCCGTTGTGTAAACAATTAATAAAAGAGTAAGTAAATGATCACGGTGAGACCCCTATTTTGCCAAGCAACATCCAATTTTACTAACTATATCGATGAAATCCAGTTACTAGTTACCACACAATACCGCTTAAGTGACCAAATCTGGGAAACGTCTCTTGTTCAACGTCTCTTGTTCTCCGAAGGCAAGAAATTACATATTTTGGAGGAGAATATCTGCAATCTGCCGTGGCTCTAAAGGACAATGGGCCTCCATGGAATTGGCTTGTCTGACTGCTGGATGGAGCACTAGCCTCCTCCCCAAATGAAGGTGCTAGCAATTATACTGTTCAGCCTGTTTGATATCCCACCCTGTGGATTCGGCTGTCGACATCTCTCAAATTCCTTTGTTAAACAATCATTTATATAGCCCCACTGATCTCTGGTAAACAATGTTTCTGAAATGGCCATTTGCACCTCAATGTCTCTAGACACCTGCTAACCCTGTTACTGGTTAAATTGCACCCCATTCCTCGAGATGCCTGCTAGACTTGCTACTTGTCTGTTTTATTTTAATCTCAAATTTACCGTTAAACTCGTTAATTTCCCAAATTCCTAACTTGTGGCGTGAATGTTACTTGCCACTTGTCAGCCCAAGACTGGATATTGTCCAGGTCTTGCTTCAATTGGACATGGACTGCTTCAGTATCTGGGGAGTCGTGAATGGTGCTGAACATTGTGCAGTCCTCCCCACTTCTGACCTGATGATGGAAAGAAAGTCGCTGATAAAGCAGCTGAAGATTGTTAGGCCAAGGACATTACCCTGAGGAACTTCTGCAGAGATGTCCCGGGACTGAGATGATTGACCTCCAACCACCCCAACCATCTTCTTTTCTGCCAGGTATGACTCCAACCAGCGGAGCTTTCCTCCCCTGATTCCCATTAACTCCAGTTTAGCTCTGGCTCCCTGATGCCATACTTTATCAAATGCTGGCTTGATGTCAAGGGCAGTCTCTCTCACTTCACCCCTGGCATTCAGCTCTTCGTCCATGTTTGAACCAAGGCTGTATGAGGTCAGGAGCTGAGTGACCCTGGCGGAACCCAAACTGAGCGTCTGTGAGCAGCTTATTGCTGAGTATGTGTCACTTGATAGTGGGGATAATGACTCGTTCCATCACTTGCTGATGATGGAGAGTAGACTGAGGGCGGTAATTGACCGATTTAGATTTGTCCTGGTTCTTGTGTACAGGATGTACCTAGATTGTCCACACTGCTTGATATGCCAGTGTTATAGCTGTACTGGAACAGCTTGGCTGAGAGTGTGGCAAGTTCTGGACCACAAGCCTTCTCTACTATTGCTGGAATATTGGCAGGGTCCATAGCCGTTGCAATATCCAGTTTCTTGATACCACGTGGAATGAGTTGAATTGGCTGAAGACTGACATCTGTGATGATGGAGACCTCCGTAGGAGGCCGAGATGAATCATCCACTCGAACTTCTGGCTGGGATTGTAGCGCATGCTAAATGCTAAAATCACATGGGATTCGGGGTGGGCTGGCTGCATGGATACAGAACTGGCTTGGTTATAGAAGACAAAGTAGCGGTGGAAGGGTGTTTTTCTGAATGGAGATCTGTAGCTAGTGTTCTACAGGGATCAGTGCTGGGACCTCTTTGTAGTAAATATAAATGATCTGGAGGAAAATTTGGGTGATCTGTTCAGTAAGTTTGTGGATGACACGAAGATTGGCAGAGTTGCTGATGGTGTTGAGGATTGTTAGAGGATACAACAAGATACAGATAGATTGGAGACTTCTGCACAGAAATGGCAGATGGAGTTTAAACCGGACAAATGTAAGGTGATGCATTTTGGAGGATCAAATCTAGGTATGAATTATACTGTAAATGACAGGACCCTTGGGAACATTAACATTCATGGCCACAGTTCCCCAAATGTGGCAACACAGGTGGCCAAGGTGATTAAGAAAGCATATGACATGCTTGTCTTCATCAGCCAGGGCATTGAGTACAGGAGTTGGGAAATCATGTTGCAGCTATATAAAACTTGGTTAGGCCTCATTTGGAGTATTGAGGGGAAACATGGCCAGATCAGGCAGCCAAGGCCATCCTGACCGACAACAGGAACAGGACCACAGAACCAGGAGGTGGAAGACCAACCTAACCCCAGGCCTCGTACACGGGATTAAATGTGTTCCATCCCCTAGTCACCACACTCTGGCGCCTGTTCGCATACACTGAGGCAGAATTCGGAATGTCCAATTCACCTCATAAGAACGTCTTGCACTATCTCTCGAGCCATGCATTCATCCTATCTATCTTGACATTCCATAAGACCATAAGACGTAGGAGTGGAAGTAAGGCCATTCGGCCCATCGAGTCCACTCCGCCATTCAATCATGGCTGATGGGCATTTCAACTCCACCTACCAGCATTCTCCCCGTAGCCCTTAATTCCTCGCGACATCAAGAATTTATCTATCTCTGCCTTGAAGCCATTTAGCGTCCCGGCCTCCACTGCACTCCGCGGCAATGAATTCCACAGGCCCACCACTCTCTGGCTGAAGAAATGCCTCCGCATTTCTGTTCTGAATTTACCCCCTCTAATTCTAAGGCTGTGCCCACGGGTCCTCGTCCCCTCGCCTAACGGAAACAGTTTCTTTGCGTCCACCCTTTCTAAGCCATGTATTATCTTGTAAGTTTCTATTAGATCTCCCCTTAACCTTCTAAACTCCAATGAATACAATCCCAGGATTGTATTCTACTATGACGAGCTCGTGGCACTGGTAGCAATCCTGAGATTACTACCTTTGAGGTCCTATTTTTTAGTTTAATTCCGAACTCCCTGAATTCAGCTCATCCAGTTATTTTACCTATATCGTTGGTGCCTATGTGCACCACGACAGCTGGCTGTTCACCCCCCGGAATGTCCTGCAGCCGCTCCGAGACATCCTTGACCCTTTCACCAGAGAGGCAACATACCAGCCTGGAGTCTCGATTGCGTCCGCAGACTTGCCTGTCTATTCCCCTTACGATTGAGTCCCCTATCACTATAGCCCTGCCATTCTTCTTCCTGCCCTCCTGCGCAGCAGAGCCAGCCACGATGCCATGAACTGGCTGCTGCTGCCTTCCCCTGGTGAGCTAACTCCTCAACCGTATCCAAAACGGTATACCTCTTTTGCAGGGAGATGACTGCAGGGGACACCTGCACTGCCTTCCTATTCTTGCTCTGTCTTTTAGTCACTCATTTTCTATCTCCCTCAGTAATTTCCACCTGTGGTGTGACCAACTCGCTAAACGTGCTATCCACGACCTCCTCAGCATCGCGGATGCTCCAAAGTGAGTCCATCCGCAGCTCCAGAGCCATCAAGCGGTCTAACAGGAGCTGCAACTGGACACATTTCTTGCATGTGAAGGAGCCAGGGACAGTGGACATGTCCCTGAGTTCCCACATCGCACACGAGGAGCATGACATGGGTCTGGGATCTCCTGCCATGTCTTAAACCTTAGTTAACTTACACAATTCCAATTCCAAAAAACAAAAGAAAAAATAAATAAATAAATAGACAAATGAAAAGAAAAGCTGCTTACCAGTCACTTACCAGGGATAAAAAGCACCTCCTCCCCAATCATCTTTGAATTCCCAGCTAGCTTCAAATTCCCAAACTCGTATTGAGAATCAACAGGAGCCCTGACTGATTTACCCTTTCCTCATCTGGGGCACTTGATGCCAGATGTTAAAAAAAATAAAAGACTTGCCCTTGATAATGCCTTTCATGGCCACCAGATGTTTCCAAGTGCTTTACAGCCAATCATAGATATCATAGAATTTACAGTGCAGAAGGAGGCCATTCGGCCCATCGAGTCTGCACCGGCCCTTGGAATTAGCACCCCACTTAAGCCCACACCCGTAACCCAGCAACCTCACTTAACCTTTTTGGACACTAAGAACAATTTAGCATGGCCAATCCACCTAAGCTGCACATCTTTGGACTGTGGGAGGAAACCGGAGCACCTGGAGGAAACCCACACATACACGGGGAGAACATGCAGACTCCGCACAGGGAATTGAACCTGTGACCCTGGAACTGTGAAGCAACTATGTTAACCATTGTGCTGCCCAATGATGTACTTTTGATGTGTAGCCACTGTTAAACTGTAGGAATCCCAGCAGCCAGTTTGTGCATAGCAAACTCCCATAAAGCACAGTATTTTAATGGCCAGAAATCTTTGATTGTTGGCTAGGCACTAAGGATAACTCCACTGTTCCTGTATAAAATAGGGCCATGGGGTCCTTTCCGTGTCCTGATGGGTCCTCATTTTAACATCTCATCTGAAAGATGCCCCCAACAATCACCGTCTTGGCCAGGTACTGGAGGGTGAAATGCTTTTCTGGCAGCAGTTCTCTGCCGCAGAAGCATGGGACAAATTATTGAAAGTTCTTAGTTAGATGAAAGAGCAAGATTTAGAGGTGGTGGGTGTGCACCTGGGAGGGACTGATTTTTCCCACTTTGTGAACGTGTTGTCTAATTTTTCCAGAAGTGTTTTACACTTTTACCTGGAATAATGTTAACCTGTTGTCAACCGCTGCAGAGATTCAAATCCTGGGTGGAATGTTTATAGAATGTCGCAGTCCAACTCAAATTTAAATTACTGTATGAGCTTATTTCTGGGGAAGCATATTTTTCTTACTTTTAGTGAATATTTTATCTAAATACATGCTTAAAATTGTATGAAGAATTCTGCACCCTAATCCAACATCTTCCCATAGGTTTTAATATGAAGTGCATTCTTTATACTCCTTTGTGTCTTAGATTCTGCCATGCAGTGTTGGAAATGTTTGGGTTAGTGTTCATGCTGCTGCTGCATTGCTTTGACAATATTAAGAGGAAAACTTGTGATTGCGATTGTAGTTCAGTATATTTTAACAATATAATTGTTTCTGCTACCTTTTTATATTTTCAGTTCAAATATGGGAAAATCTCTTCGAAACAAAATGGAAGCGTGAAGAAAGGTATAATTTTTGCAACATACTCTTCGCTAATTGGTGAAAGTCAAACCGGTGGAAAATATAAAACCAGGTTAAAGCAACTTCTGCACTGGTGTGGTGAAGGTTTTGATGGAGTTGTATCCTTTTTGACTAGAAAAATTTAAATATAACCGATGCTCTGCATTACTCCCAAGTTTGCTTCTGCAAGTGACATTTTAAATTGAAAATGTCTATTTTGCACAAGGATGTATTTAATGAAGCTATAAAATCTGCTTCAGAGGTACCCATTTTGCTTAATTATGAAGTGCACGATAATCCTACTTTCTGTTTTGGGAGAGAAATCCCCTTTCTCTTGCTGACTATATTTTATAACCGTTCACATGGTTAACCGCATCATTCTTCTCCAAAGCACCATCCTTTTCAGTTCCCTCCCCTGTCAGTTTTGAAGACTCCTGTGGATCCATGTATTACCCCATTTTTCTCTCTTGCATGCTGTCACTTCAAAGCACTATCCATAAATTTTAGGGTCGGCATTCACATGATGTCACTGGTCTGAACTCGTACATATCTTAACCCTGCCACTGCTTGTTTGTTGTCAAGCTTCCTGTCTGTCCTGTCCTCCTCTCTTTTTTTTTAATAAACAATTTTATTGAGGTAGTTTTTGGCTTTATAAACAGTTACAGACATCATCAGAAAGGAAGCAAAAAAGGCAAAAATGTGCAAACATCCACGTTCTTTCAATACTTCCCCCGTAACATATTGCACAAGCCCGCTCCCCTCCCATCGGTACTACCCGCCATATTTTCCCTCCTACTCTACGCTAACCCCCCCCCCCCCCCCCCCCTGCTGACGCTCACTCTCCCGCAAAGAAGTCAATAAATGGTTGCCACCTCCGGGTGAACCCCTGCACAGAACCCCTCAAGGCGAACTTGATTTTTCCATCCCCAGGAAACTCGACATGTCCGCTAGCCACCACTCCGTCTTCGGGGGCTTTGAGTCCCTCCACGCCAATAGTATTCGTCGCCGGGCTATCAGGGAAGCAAAGGCCAGCACATCGGCCTCTTTCTCCCCCTGGACGCCCGGGTCTTCCGAAACCCCAAAAATTGCCACCCCTGGGCTCATCACCACCCTTGTTTTTAGCACCTGGGACATGACCCCCGCAAATCCCTCCCAGTACCCCCTCAGCTCAGGGCATGCCCAAAACATGTGAACATGGTTCGCTGGTCCTCCCGCACACCTAGCGCATTTGTCCTCTATCCCGAAAAATTTGCTCATCCGAGCCACCGTCATATGGGCCCGGTGAACGACCTTAAATTGGATCAGCCCGAGCCTAGCACATGTCGCGGTCGAGTTTACCCTACTCAGGGCCTCTGCCCACAGCCCATCCTCCATTTCCCCGCCTAGCTCCTCCTCCCATTTAAGTTTCAGTTCCTCTGTCTGGGACCCTTCCTCCCTCATGAGCACCTTATAAATACCCGAGACTCTACCCTCCCCTTCATCCCTCCCAGAGACTATTCTGTCTAGGATCCCCATTGGCGGGAGGCGCGGGAAAGATGGGACCTGTCCTGTCCTCCTCTCTGATAAACAGAGGACATTTTCTTGGGCTCTTGCCACCAGTTTTGTTCCTCTTCCTGAACACTTTTGGTGATTCCTGCCTCCCTCCAACCTGAGCAGAGCTATGATCCCATAATGCCTCCATCACAAAGACCACTTATTCCTACCTCAGTTGCGATGCCCATCTTTGTCCATTTGACACTGAAATCTTCCCACCTGCCTTTGTCAGTTCCAGGGTTGACTTTTCTCAAGTTATCCTAGCTAGCCTCCTGTCCTGCCTATTCATTGCTTCCTATATCTTGCACAAAGTCAAACTTTTTTGTACCCAATTCATTATTCCAATTAAGGGGCAATTTAGCGTGGCCAATCCACCTACCCTGCACATCTTTGGGTTGTGGGGCGAAACCCACCCAAACATGGGGAGAATGTGCAAACTCCACACGGACAGTGACTCGGGGCCGGGATCGAACCTGGGACCTCGGTGCCGTGAGGTAGCAGTGCTAACCACTGCACCACCTGCTGCCCAGCACAAAGTCAAACTTGCCCACATCACAACACGGTTGATTTAAATTTCTCTGTTTGTGCTTTAATCCTTCCATGATTCCTCCCTATTACTGCAATCTTCTCCAGCACTATGACTTTACCTGCCATCAAGCATTCCATTCTTCTGATTCAAGTGTCTTCTGCATCTAATTCCTGCTGCCTTCATCGGCCGAGCTCCCACTCTGTTAAATCACTCCCTAACCAAAGTTTCTCTCTTTAAAAAAAAATAAATTTAGAGTACCCAATTCATTTTTCCCAATTAAGGGGCAATTTAGCGTGGCCAATCCATCTAGCCTGCACATCTTTTGGGTTGTGGGGGCGAAACCCACGCAAACACGGGGAGAATGTGCAAAGTCCACACGGACAGTGGCCCAGAGCCGGGATCGAACCTGGGACCTCGCAGCCGTGAGGCCACAGTGCTAACCCACTGCGCCACCGTGCTGCCCCAAAGTTTCTCTCTTAACACTCTCCTCAAAACCCAACCACTTTGGTCATCCCACCTAAGATCATCTCCTTGTGACTTTTTTTTAAAACAATTTTTATTCAAAATTTTGCATAATATCAATAACAAAGACAGATTTTTTTTTTTTTTTACAAAGAACAGAAAGAACAGTCGTCGTCCCCCCCCGCACGCATACACAGCGGAAGAGATAAACTAACACCCATCATTCCCCCAAAACATCTGCCCGTCCCTTCAATAGACAGGACAGAAACCCCCCGCGTATACACAGAAGAGGAAATTAATTAATGCCCGACATTGGCACAGAACAACTATGCCCGTCCCTTTAGTACAAAACAACAAAACATCCCCCCCCTCCCCCCCGGGTTGCTGCTGCTGCTGGCCTGTTTCTATCGTTCTGCCAGGAAGTCCAGGAATGGCTGCCACCTCCTGAAAAACCCCTGCACTGATCCCCTTAGGGCAAATTTCACCTTTAGCTTGAGAAACCCTGCCATGTCGTTGACCCAGGCCTCCACGCTTGGGGGCCTTGCGTCCTTCCACTGGAGAAGAATCCTCCGCCGTCTACCAGGGACGCAAAGGCCAGAACACCAGCCTCTTTCGCCTCCTGCACTCCCGGCTCCTCCGCAACCCCAAATACTGCGAGCCCCCAGCCTGGATTGACCCTGGATCCTACCACCCTCGACAATGTCCCTGCCACGCCCTATCTCCTTGTGACTTGATGTCAATTTTCTTCCTTGCATCTCTACAATGTGTAGGTGCATATTAACAACACTGTACAAATCCTAGAAGTCTGGTTGAGTGGAATTCAGCCATTGGAACTGCAGCACCTCATCATTTTGTGTGAATCTTTAACATGTGTATAGTGCATGAGTGAAGCTTCATGCATTCCTTCACTGTCTGTGGACACTGCAGAGACTACCTTTTATGGTGAATTTGCTAGCAATACAGTAAGTTGAAGGAAGTCTTTGGTTTGATGTTGATACCAAAATGAAAACTGCTTTAACATTTGGTTCTGAACTATAAAATAAAACTTTATGCTTTCCTGAAGCTGATCATGTGGTAATTACAGTACCGTTAATTAAAAATGGCCTTGACTGAACTATTTCAGATAGTGTTTGATGAATGCCACAAAGCTAAAAACCTGTCTCCAGTTGGTTCGTCAAAACCCACAAAGACAGGTCTGGCTGTATTGGAACTGCAGAATAAATTGCCAAAGGCAAGAGTAGTGTATGCTAGTGCTACAGGTATGCAAAATCCATTGTTTTATTGAATAAGTAGTGATCTAATTGACGTGTTTGAGATGATTGATACAGTTAATAGGGTTGGGGGGGGAGGGGGGCTGTGTATATTAAAGATGGCTATGGGTAATCCCTGATTCTTTTTTGTCATTTGTTTATGTTAACATGTGGGGTGATGTTTGGGGGTTGGTGGGAGGATGGAATCGTTGTTACTGTTATGGGGTTTGACATATTTGTTGTTGATTATTGTTTGTTGTTGGTGGGTATAAATCCGGGAGAAAATGTGAAAAAGGAGGAGAATAAAAATATTTTTTTTAAAACGTTGTAATCTTTGCCCCAAGAATCACAGAATCCCTACAGTGCAGAAGGAGGCCATTTAACCCATCAAGTTTGTGCTGATCCTCTGAAAGAGCGCCCTACCGAAGCCCTATCTCCGTAACCTAACCTTCACATCTTTGGACATTAAGGGTTAATTTATTATGGCCTGTTCATCTTACACAGACTGTGGGAAGAAACCGGAGCACCTGGAAGAAACCCAGGCAGACACTGGAAAAAAGTGCAAAATCCACATAGACAGTCACCCAAGGCCAGAATTGAACCTGGGACTGTGGCTAACCATTGTGCCACCGTTCCGCCTGTTGATGTGGAGAGTCAGCGTAGAATTTTGGAGATTGATAAAATTTTGCTATGCAAGGATATAAACAGACACCGTGTCTGAGACGTGGAGATGCTGGCGTTGGACTGGGCTGAGCACAGGCGGAAGGAGCAGTGCTCCAAAAGCTCGTGTTTGAAACAAACCTGTTGGACTTTAACCTGGTGTTGTAAGACTTCTTACCGTGTCTGAGACAGCAAGGCAGAGATGAGATACCAAACAGTCATGATTGGATTTGTTTATTTTTACGTGTACCAAGGTGCAAGTGTACAATGAAAAGTATTTTTCTGCGAGCAGCTCAACAGATCATTAAGTACAAGAAAAAAGTAAATAAAAGAAAATACATAATAGGGCAACACAAAGTACACACGGTAACTAGATAACACCGGCATCGGGTGAAGTATACAGGGGTGTAGTGTTAATTAGGTCAGTCCATAAGAGAGTTGTTTAGGAGTCTGGTAACAGCGGGGAAGAAGCTGTTTTTGAGTCTGTTTGTGCGTGTTCTCGGACTTTTGTATCTCCTGCCCGGTGGGAGACATTTGAAGAGTGAGCAAGCCGTGTGGGAGGGGTCTTTGATTATGCTGCCCGCTTTCCCCAGGCAGCGAGAGGTGTAGATGGAGTCAATGGATGGGAGGCAGGTTCGTGTGATGGACTGGGCTGTGTTCACGACTCTCTGAAGTTTCTTGCAGTCCTGGGCCGAGCAGTTGCCATACCAGGCTGTGATGCGGCCAGATAGGATGCTTTCTATGGTGTATCTGTAAAAGTTGGTAAGAGTTAATGTGGACATGTCGAATTTCCTTAGTTTCCTCAGGAAGTATAGGTGCTGTTGTGCTTTCTTGGTGGTAACGTCGACGTGGGTGGACCAGGAGAGATTTTTGGAGATGTGTACCCCTAGGTATTTGAAACTGCTAACCATCTCTACCTCAGCCCCATTGATGCTGACAGGGGTGTGTACAGTACTTTGCTTCCTGAAGTCAATGACCAGCTCTTTAGTTTTGCTGGCATTGAGGGAGAGATTGTTGTCGCTGCACCACTCCACTAGGTTCTCTATCTCCCTCCTGTATTCGGACTCGTCGTTATTCGAGATCCAGCCCACTATGGTCGTATCGTCAGCAAACTTGTAGATGGAGTTGGAACCTCATTGAATGACAGAATATACTTGAAAAGTTGAAAGAAAAACACTACTGCAATTACTCACATCCTGCACCATCTGTGGAGGGAGAAACAGTTAAAGTTTTACATTGTGATCTTTCATCAGAGTTGGGAAATGGTAGATCAGGCTTGAGGGGTCGAGATGGCCGACTCCTAATTGTTATGTACGTCTAAAAGCAAATTACTGCCGATGCTGGAATCTGAAACCAAAAATAAAATGATGGAAAAACTCAGCAGGTCTGGCAGCATCTGCAGGGAGAAAAAAAGAGCTGACGTTTCAAGTTCAGATGACCCGTTGTCAAAGCTAACAGACATAGAAAGTGGGAAATATTTATTTATTTAAAATAATAATAATTTTAGAGTACCCAATTCATTTTTTCAATTAAGATGCAATTTAGCTTGGCCAATCCACCTACTCTGCACATCTTTGGGTTGTGGGGGAGAAACCCACGCAAGCGCAATGGCCCAGAGCCGGGATTGAACCTGGGACCTCGGCATCGTGAGACTGCAGTGCTACCACTGCGCCACCTTGCTGCCCTGAAAGTGGGAAATATTTATACTGTGGGGTGAGAGAATGAAAGGTCAATCATAGCCACAGAAACCAAGGGAACAGAGTGCAAATAGCCACAGAAACCAAGGGAAAAGACTGCTAGTAGCAGTTCTGAGAGAGAACAAAAGGTATGAAAGGCCAAACAGCAGAGAAACTAAAAGATGTATATGTGGGAGGAGGGAAAGGGGGAAGCAAAGAGTAGAAAAGGTAAGGGATGGGGAGATGAGATGGGGGGGAATATATATATATATTGAAACAAAATGGGATGAAACAAAGGGGGTTGAGGTGGGGGTAGAGCTCATCATCTGAAGTTGTTGAATTCGATGTTGAGACCAGGAGGCTGTATCATGCCTAACTGGAAGATGATATGTTGTTCCTCCAGTTTGCATTGAACTTCACTGGAACATTGCAGCAGGCCAAGGACAGACATGGGAGCAGGATCTTGTGTTAAAATGGCAAGCAACAGGAAGATCAGGGTCCTGAATGCGCACAGACCGAAGGTGCTCAGCAAAGCGATCACTCAGTCTGCGTTTGGTCTCATATGTGCAGATGTTCGTATGTAAATCTAAAACATAGCACAATCTTTGAACAAGGGGCTGATCATTTCGGACTGAGATGGGGGGAATTGTGAATCTTTGGAGCTCTCTACACCAGAAGAATGTGGATGCTCCATCATTGAATGTATTTAAGGTTGGCTCGGCAGAATTTTGGCGTCTCAGGGAATCTCAGGATATGATGGTGTGGGAAAGTGGAACCCAAGTTCAGCCATGATTGTATTGAATGGTTCGATTGGTCTATTCCTATTTCCTGTGCTCTTGTGTGTTCAATCCCCTGTGAATCCATGCTGCCACTTGTTCCTTTAATCCCAGACTTCGATTTTGCTAACAGCACAATCATGTTCTTGTGTACCAAAATAATGTGACCTGATGTTAACAGAACTACCTTGCCAAGGGATCTTCCTGTTGATTCCCCTTTCTTTATTTTTGCTGTTCTCATTTTGATCCATTCGTGCTTAATGATCTTATAAAGTTGAACAAAGGACATGAAGAATTTGAAAGTCACAACATAATGCACTGTTTGTTTAAATGGGGTCTGTGTGTGATAAAGTGAGTGTGTGTTGGGACTAGATTGAGTGGAGGTGGGTGTGTTGGGACGAGATTAGGTGGAGGGGGGGGTGTTGGAACGAGATTAAGTGGGGAGGTGTCTTGGGACGAGATTAAGTGGGGGATGTTGGAACAAGATGAAGTGAGGTGAGAGTGTTAGGAATTTGATAATAGTTAACCTGTTGTATTTGCTGCATATTTAATTATAGTTATCACATGTAATTCTGTCTCAATTTACAAACCTGGTGGCTAGTTATTGAGCAGTTTATGGGCCAAAGACGATGGGGTTCTTTTCTAAGAATTATTTCTTAATTTTAGTTGTGTTGTGACTAGGTGATTGTGGGGCTGGAATTGACCGCTCACTAGCCCAGGGGTTCTTTTTTTTTTTAATAATTTTTATTGAGAAATTTTGATTTTATACAACAATAACGCACCTTAGGAAAATACCGAAAATAACAATAATATTAACAATCATATACATTTGCCCCATCCCCATGAACAACCCAGCATTTTAACAACAACGCAAATTAACACACTATAAAGTTACAGAATAAACACTACAATAATGCACCCCCCCCCCCCCCCCCCCCCCCCCCCCCTCGGGTTGCTGCTGCTGTTGACCCAGTTACCTATCTTTGAGCCAGGAAGTCCAGAAAAGGCTGCCATCGTTTATAGAACCCTTGTGTTGATCCTCTCAGGGAAAATTTGACCGTTTCCAATTTTATAAATCCCGCCATGTCACTGATCCAGGTCTCCACGCTTGGGGGCCTTGCATCCTTCCATTGTAACAGAATCCTTCGACGGGCTACTAGGGACGCAAAGGCCAGGACCCCGGCCTCTTTCGCCTCCTGCACTCCCGGCTCCACCCCAACCCCAAAAATCGCGAGTCCCCACCCTGGTTTGACCCTGGATCCAACCACCCTCGACACCGTCCCCGCCACCCCCTTCCAGAATTCTTCCAGTGCTGGGCATGCCCAGAACATATGGGCGTGGTTCGCAGGACTCCCCGAACATCTGGTGCACCTGTCCTCACCCCCGAAGAACCTACTCATCCTAGTCCCGGACATGTGGGCCCGGTGCAGCACCTTAAATTGGATGAGACTAAGCCTTGCACATGAGGAGGAAGAGTTGACTCTCTCCAAGGCCTCCGCCCAAGTCCCGTCCTCTATCTGCTCCCCGAGTTCCTCCTCCCATTTAGCCTTCAGCTCCTCCACTGACGACTCCTCCACCTCCTGCATTACCTTATAGATGTCAGACACCTTCCCCTCTCCTACCCACACCCCCGAAAGCACTCTGTCCATCGTCCCCTGCGAGGGCAGCAAAGGGAATCCCTCTACCTGTCGCCTAGCAAACGCCTTTACCTGCAGGTATCTGAACATGTTCCCCTGGGGAAGGCCAAATTTATCTTCCAAGCCCAGGGGTTCTTAACACCTTCATCAACCTTTCCCGTTACTTTGTCAAAAAGCATTATGGAGTTTAATAAACTCAATGTAAGATTGAAAATAATTTTCCTCCTGCTTTGAACTGAAAATAAAACACTGGTGTGGGTTTCAGCCGTTGATTCTAACCACTTGCTTCAAGTATAACTGTGAACATTGGGTGAGAATGGGGTTAGGGTGGAATTGAATCACTGCAGCGAGTGGACACCTCTTGGAAAGATTGAATCTCGATGGTAACAATGCCCCAATGTAAGACCTTTAATTTCTACCAATTTCGATGTTCTGTATATGTTTTTTTGTTCCATCTTTATTTTTCAACATGTTTCCACTTTAAACTGAGAAAGGGATTTTAAATGTAAGGCCTTTTTTTGCTTAATTTCAAAATGCAAAACGGTCTTTATAAATCCACCGGAGATGTGTAATACAAGCAGATAGCTGCTGCTGAGATTCCTGGGGCTGCTCTACAAATAATACGCCACCTTTTTAAAAAAATTCTTTCATGGAATTTGAATATCTCTGGCAAAGCTAACACATATACTGTTAATTCCTAATGGCCCTTGAAAGCATGCTGGTGAGCTGCCATCTTCAACTGCTGCAGTCCATGTGGTTAAGTATGCCTACAGTGCTGTTGGGGAGGAAGTTCCCATGATTTTTACCCAACAACTGTGAAGGAGTGGCTGTATAGTTCCAATTCAGGGTAGTGACAACTTGGAGGAGCTTGCAGATGATTGTGTTTTCATGATCTCCCATTGTTCTTCTGGGTAGTAGAGGTCATGGGTTTGGAAGATATTGATGAAGGTGTCTATGAAGGAGTTTTGTCTAGTTGCTGCAGTGCATTTTGTAGATGATACAAATTGCCGCCACTATACCGGTGATGGATAGAGTGAATGCTGAAGATGATTGCTCAGGTGGCAATCAAGCATGCTGCTAGGTGTCGAGTTTCTTTGTTGTTGGAGCTGCACTCATCCAGGCAAGTGAAGCGTGTTCCATCTCACTTCTGTCTTGGTAAACCGGTCTCGGGGAACCAGGAGATAGGTTCTTGCCAGAGAATTCCCAACCTCTGACCTTCAATTCATTTTTTCCAATTAAGGGGCAATTTAGCGTGACCAATCCACCTAGCCTGCACATCTTTGGGTTGTGGGGGCGGTACCCACGCAAACACGGGGAGAAGCCTCTGACCTTCAATAACCACGGTATTATGTGGTTGTTCCAGTTATGTTTTTGGTCAGTGATGATCCCAGGATGTTGGAAGGATCCCATGATGGTAATGCTTTTGAATGTAATGAGGAAATGTTAAGGTTCTCCTGTTGTATGTAGTCACCCCGAAGCTCCCCTGAATGCTTATCTGGCTTTACTACCTAGGGGCAGGAAGCGCTTCAGTATCTGAGGAGTCCTTGAAGTGGTGCTGAATGCAACTGAACACTGCAGCCATCGATGAACATTCCCACTTCTAATATGTTGAATGCAAGGTGTTTGAAGCAGTTAAAGAAGATTGGGCCTCGGGCAGTAAACTGAGCAGCTCCTGCAGCTATGTCCTGGGGCTGAGATGATTGGTCTGCAACAATAAAAAACATCTTCCTTTTGAGCTAGCCATGATTCCAATCAGGAGCATGCTGCTGCGCCCTCTCTCGTGCGTGCTCTCTCGCTTGCGGCTCTCTCGCACGCTCTCTAGCTTGCGCACTCTCTCTCCCGCACACACACGCACGCACTCTCTCGCATGCGCACTCTCGCTTGCCTGCTCTCTCTCGCTTGCCTGATGTTGCTTGCGCTCTCTCTCTCTCGCGTGTTCACCGCTCTCGCGTTCGAGCGCTCTCTGTCAATCTGAACATCAGTAAGCAGTTTATTTGTTGAGTAGCCACCTCTTTCAGACACTATCATAAATACCTGCCTTCACTACTTGCGAGTAGACGGATGGGGTGCTAATTTGACCACTTGGCTAGGTCTTTCCTTTTGGGAACAGGACGTATTGGGGGAAATTCTACACACTGTTGTGTAGATGCTAGTGTTGCAGCTGTTGTTGTGGCCTTTTCAGGGTTATAGTGAGTTGAATGAGTGCCCTGCTGAAATGTAGAAACAAGATCGATAATCGCTTTCTGCAACAAAAAAAAGAACTATACTGGATGTTATTGCTATTGCATGCATTCATCTGGCGGATTGTGAGACAGATAGGTTCCATCTTCACATAGGTTCCATATTAGAATGAACAAGGCCTGTGATAGGGACAGGCTTCAGGCCAAGCAATGTCTCTAGTCATGTAAGTAGTACCGGATGTTTGAAGGGAGGCGAATGTTGTTCCCCTGTTCAAGAAAGGGAATAGGGAAATCCCGGGGAATTACAGACCAGTCAGTCTTATATCTGTGATGAGCAAAATATTGGAAAGGATTCTGAGAGATGGGATTTATGATTATTTAGAAAAACATAGTTTGATTAAAGATAGTCAGCATGGCTTTGTGAGTGGCAGGTCATGCCTCATAAGCCTCATTGAATTCTTTTGAGGATGTGACGAGACACATTGATGAAGGTCAGGCAGTGGATGTGGTGTATATGGATTTCAGTAAGGCATTTGATAAGGTTCCCCATGGTAGGCTGCTTCAGAAAGTTTGGGGGCAGGGAAATTTGGCTGTCTGGATACAGAATTGACTGGCCGAAAGAAGACAGCGAGTGGTAATGGATGGAAAGTATTCTGCCTGGAGGTCGATGACTAGTGGTGTCCCGCAGGGATCTGTTCTGGGACCTCTGCTCTTTGTGGTTTTTATAAATGACTTGGATGAGGAAGTGGAAGGGTGGGTTAGTAAGTTTGCCGATGCCGCAAAGGTTGGTGGCGTTGTAGATAGTGTCGGGGGTTGTTGCAGATTACAACAGGCCATTGACAGGATGCAGAGCTGGACTGAGAAGCGGCAGATGGAGTTCAACCTGGATGAATGTGAAGTGATTAATTTTGGAAGGTCGCATTTGAATGCTGATTACAGGGTTAAAGGCAGGATTCTTGGAAGTGTGGAGGAACAGAGGGATCTTGGGGTCCACGTACATAGATCCCTCAAAGTTGCCACCCAGGTTGATAGGGTTGATAGAAGGTGTATGTAAGAAGGCTTTCATTAACAGGGGGATTGGATTGAGTTTCAGAGCCCTGAGGTTTTGCTGCAGCTTTACAAAACCCTGGTTGGACCACACTTGGAATATTGTGTCTAGTTCTGGATGCCTCATTATAGGAAGGATGTGGATGCTTTGGAGAGGGTACAGAGGAGATTTACCAGGATGCTGCTTGGACTGGAGGACATGTCTTATGAAGAAAGGTTGAGGGAGCTAGGGCGTTTCTCACTGGAGCGAAGAAGGAAGAGAGGGGACTTGATAGAGGTGTACAAGGTGTTGAGAGGCATGGATAGAGTGGATAGCCAGAGACTTTTCCCCAGGGTGGAAATGGCTGTCACGAGGGGACATAATTTTAAGGTGATTGGAGGAAGGTACAGGGGAGATGTCCGAGGTAGGTTCTTTACACAGAGTGTGGTGGGTGTGTGGAATGCACTGCCAGCAGAGGTGGTGGAGTCAATGTCATTAGGAACATTTAAGCGACTCTTGGACAGACACATGGACAGCAGCAAATTGAAAGGGTGTAGGTTAGGTTGACCTTCGATTAGGATAAATTGTCGGCACAACATCGTGGGCCGAAGGGCCTATACTGTGCTGTACTGTTCTATGTAAATGTCAATGAAAAGTTAGGAATGTAATAGCTTTTAAGTAGGTAGAATGGGGGAGGGTGGGGAAAGATCAAAAGGAGAAAGGCCTGTTACGGGTGGAAGGCAGGAGACATTGTGACGCAGGGTTTGTAACTGCAGAGCCAAAGAGAGAAGAAAACAAGTTTGGTCTAGAGGAGAGGCAATTATCAGAAGAATTAATGAATGCTGACAAAGCAAAAATGAGAAAAAAGGGTTAGGATTGATGCAAGCAAAGAAAATGGAGGATGTGGTGAGCAGAGATCAAGGTCTGAAATTATTGAACTCCATGTTGAATCCAGAAGGCTCTCAAGTGCCCAATTGAAAGATGAGTTGATGTTCCTCAAGCGTTCATCATTAGGATACTACAGCAGGCTGATGGCACAAAGGTCAGCATGAGAGCAAGATGGAGAATTCAAATGGAAGGCCACTGGAAGATTGGGGTGATGCTTGTGGACTAAACGGGAATGGGTAACCACTTTGTGAGATAATCAGCATTTTGCCTTCCTGATGTGGAGCTGACTGCATTGTGAAAGACTTGTTAGATAGAATTATTTGAGCAAGTAACAGCCTGTAGATGTGATGTACTTAGATTTCCAAAAATAATTCGATAGGGTGCCTCAGCAAAGGTTACTTCACAAAATAGATCATTGTGTAGGCAGTAACGTTAGCATGGATAGAGGATTAGCTAGCTAACCGCAAGCAGAGAGTAGGGATAAATGGGGCCATACGAATTTGGCTCCTCGAGCCTGCTCCACCTATCAATGGGATCATTTTAGATTTTAAAATTTTTTAGAGTGCCCAATTATTTCCAATTAAGGGGTAATGTAGCGTGGCCAATCCACTTAACCTGCACATCTTTGGGTTGTGGAGGCGAGACCCACGCAGACATGGGGCGAATGTGCAAACTCCACACAGACAGTGACCCAGGGTCGGATTCGAACCCAGGTCCTCAGCGCCGCAGTCCCAGTGCTAACCACTGCGCCACATGCCGCCCCTTTTTTGATTTTCACCTCCATGCCACGATCCTGTCTATCCTCAGCACCCTTTGATTTTCTTGTTAAGGCCAGAATCTATCGATCTCTGCCTTTAAAATATTCAATGGCCCTGCCTCTATTACTCTCTGCAGAAGAGTTTCACAGACTCAACCCCCTGGGGTATAAAAAAAATTCTCATTCCATTGGGCTACTGGGTTATGGGGATAGGGTGGAGGTGTGGACCTTGGGTGGGGTGCTCTTTCAAAGGGCCGGTGCAGACTTGATGGGCCGAATGGCCTCTTTCTGCACTGTAGATTCTATGATCTTAAATGGAAAGCTCCTTATTTTTGTTTTATAAATTCAGAGTGCCCAATTAATTTTTTCCAATGAAGGGGCAATCGTTGAATTTACAGTGGAGAAGGGGGCCATTGGGTCCGTCTAGTCTGCACCGGCCCTTGGAAAGAGCACCCTACTTCAGCCCACATTTCCACCCTATCCCAGGAACCCCACCAACCTTTTTGGGCACGAAGGGCAAATTAGCATGTCTAATCCACCTAACTTGCACATCTTTGGACTGTGGGAGGAAACCGGAGCACCCGGAGGAAACCCACGCAGACACTGGGAGAACGTGCAGACTGCGCACAGTGACCCGGGAACCAAACCTGGGACCCTGGAGCTGTGAAGCAACAGTGTTACCCACCATGTTACCTTGCCGCCAACATAAAGGAAGACCCATCAGAAGCACTGGTATAGAAGCTTGCATGATCAGAACAGATGTGATTTAAAAACTGAGAATAGAATGGTTTCTGGAGTATGAAGGGTTAATAGATAGGCTATGCTAGTGTATGACGTAGAAGGTGTATCACTGACAGTCAGTCAGTCATGCGTTGCTTTCTTTCGAGAGATTGGAGATTGCCCTGCAGCAACATTCCTACTCTAACCATTTAGATGCGGTACAAATGAATATGTGTTAAACAATTACAAGAGTTTTTTTTTTATTATAAATTTAGATTACCCAATTATTTTTTCCAATTAAGGGGCAATTTAGCGTGGCCAATCCACCTACTCTGCACATTTTTGGGTTGCGGGGGTGAAACCCATGCAGATACGGGGAGAATGTACAAACTCCACACGAACAGTGACCCAGAGCCGGGATCGAACCTGGCACCTCAGCGCCGCGAGGTAGCTGTGCTAACCACTAGGCCGCCGTGCTGCCCTTGCAATTACAAGAGTATGACGATAGTCTGTCTAGTGCTGCACCAGGCATCCATAAATATGATGGACCATCTTGGAAAATGGTAGCAGCAGTGCAGACATCAATGCAAAAAATACTGTTTTTCGAAGGAACCATACAGCAGCTCATACTCCGAAATCGACGGAAGGAGGAGGCACACTGGAAAGTGGTGACGATGCCAGCACCACCCGAGCAGTCCCTGCAGCTGTTCGGAACATTTGAGGGTCCACACCACAGAGAGACTGTCGCTGGAAGATTCAGATGAACTACTTCTTGGGGTATCAGGCCGCATTGGGATTGTGCGATAAAGGGCCTCAGAGTCAGGTCAGTTTATTTCTTAGTGCTGTGGTCTGATAGCAGATGACATTCTCCTGGGGGAGGGGTGGAAGAGTCCTTTACAGACTTTGACACCATTCTCAAGACCTTCACTTACTTTGACCCATCACAGAATTCAGCTATTGAGCAAGCAGTCCAGTATGTGAGGCAAGCAGAGCTTAGAGAAGGAAACTGGGATATAATTTGGTGGAACCTCAGTTGACTTTGTTAACTGGACAGCCCCAGGTGAAGCATCTCTATCAAAGACAAACCCACCAAACCAGGCAACCGGGTGTGAAACTCCACACCAGCAGCCATTTTGAGGTGATTGCATTGTGACTTGAAAAGTCAACATAGACACCAGAACTCCGGAGCATGAGGGAATTGAATGCTTCCAGTGCAGCAGAACGACATTTCTGCAAATGCAATTACTTTAATTGAAGACGAGAAAGTATTGATGAAATGCACTCTGTTCAAGAAATTGGAAGTCAAGATAAAGACAAAGTTAAAATTCCTGGAGTAGTTGATCGTCTTAGTCCAGTTGTAGTGCAAGTTCAAGGTTTCAATACCACCTCTAAAACTGATACTTGAGCTACTGATACCGGAGCTGCTGTTAACATCTTGGCAGATGATCTCAGTCGGCTTCAGCCAATATTCAATCTATCTGGCGGGTCTAGGCCGTGGTGAAGGCAGGATGATTGTTCCTCTTCGTTACAACTAGAAGCCGCTGTTGAAAAGCAAGAGGTCGCCCAAAGCCAGAGATGGTTGAGAGACTTTGAAATTCTCGTCCTCAAAGGGTGGTTGAAGCAGAATCTTTGAATATCTTGAAGGAGAAGTAGATAGATTCTTGATTAACAAGGAGGTGAAGGTTATCGGGGGTTGAAGTTGAAATTGGATCAGCTATGATGTTACTGAATGACGGAGCAAGCTTGATGGGTCGAGTAATTTGTATGTATGTTGGTATGTACATGGGTTAACTATTCTCCTTTTGCTCTCCTCATACAACGTACTTATTGAGTGGTGATGTTGACAGGCTTCCAGGAATCCTAGGAAAACCAAATGATGCCCAGCAACTAATAAAACATTCTTCAACTTCGAATCAATAAAACTTCAGCATTCAACAGTTGAGGAAGTTTGTTCACTTAGCAGCAAGTTCCTTACTTTTTAAAAATGAAGTTAGAGTACCCAATTTTTTTTTGAAATGAAGGGGCAATGTAGCGTGGCCAATCCACCTAACCTGCACACCTTTGGGTTGTGGGCGCGAAACCCACGCAAACACGGGGAGAATGTGCAAACTCCACACAGACAGTGACCCAGAGCTGGGATCGAACCTGGGACCTTGGCGTCGCGAGGCAGCAATGCTAACCGCTGCGCCAGCAAGTTCGTTTCTTTGACAGAGATGGAGATTGAAGTTATGAGTCTCAGTTGTTCACAGGGTAAGGCGAGAGGTGGCGGGTAAAGAAGGCACTGTGCAGACAGTAACCATCCGCATGACCTGTTGGACGTGAATTTGCTCTTTGCAGAAGAAAGCGATAAGGGAAAAGCTGCTGTAGCATTGAATGATCTGTGGGATGATGAGGTCCTAGAGGCTGGTCTGTCTTTCCAATCGCTGGACTCAACACAGCAAGTGTCTGCTGTATTTTATCAGGAGTCCGCTGTGTTTCTCTCAGCTGAGCAGCATTGAGATCCTGTTTCACTGAACCTACGAATGTGTGGCCTAGTGTATCTGTTGTTCATGAAGTCGTCTTGAGAGAATGCCTGCCTGAGTCTGTCAGAGTCCACAGAGGATCATCACTGCAAAAGAGCCAGTACTTTCCAGTGACACTGTACTTCAGTCCCAGCTGAAAGAGTTCAATGTCAGCAGCAGAAGCTGCGGCAGAATCTTTAGATCTTCTAAAGCTACAATCTCGGGTTAATCGTCTATAAGAAATTTGTCTCATTACAAAAGGTGGTGTTTTCTTGTCTCCATATCCTCAGCAGTGCTTTCCATTTCCCAGAGTGGAGCAGCCTTACAGAAAAAAGTGTGGCTCTCTTTGCACTGCTCACAAAGTAGACAATCTTTTCAAAATATAAGCGGGGAATAATTTGTTCATCCTTTCCTGGAAGGCTGAAATGAATTTGTTTTTTTTTCTTCACTTTGTCATTTATATGCATTGGAATCTCAGATCTTCAAAGCAGCGATGAATGCTACTGCTGTGACAGTCTTTCCTGGAGTTAAAAATCATTCCTCTTCTGAAGGTCTTTACCTGCATCCTTTGAGAGAGCAACAAGTTCCTCAGGAAGTCCTGATTCCTTCACTTTTTTAGTTGCATGAAGTCCAGAGGTTGATGCCCTTCAGTCTTCTCTCTTGGACCAGTCTTTTGTTGACCCTCCCCCCACTGATAAAGAAATGTTAAGCAGATACCACAGTATGCCTGCTGCCTGTCTAGTAATCTAGTGCTCTGCCAAGAGTCCATATGTAAGGACCACCGCAGAACAGTTTCCTTGCAGGGTACGAGGAAGTGTGGTGAAAAAAGTTGTGGGAGTTGGTGAGATGATAGTGAATATTTGTCAGCGTATTCCCAGAAATGGAGACAAAAGTTAGAGAGGGGATGGAAAAATTAGAGCTGGACCATGTGAACATGAGTGAAAATTGAAAGCAAAGTTGTCATGCTTAATATCCAAATGTGTAAATGTAAGTTGTCCTCTCAGTTATACTTTTTTGAGCACTACAAAAACTAGTGCAAAAATGTTGAAAGTACAACTAATTTATACTGCAGGATCAGTGGTCCATATATGCAGCAATTCCTTTTTTTAATTGAGGCAATGTTTTGGAATTCTGGGACTTTTGAACAGTGAGTTCTTCCAGTGCACTTCAGTAAACTATCTTTCTTCAAAATAGGTGCATCAGAACCACGTAACATGGCTTATATGAATCGACTTGGAATCTGGGGTGAAGGCACGCCCTTCAAGGAATTCAATGATTTTATTCAGGCAGTGGAAAGGAGGTAAAAAGAAAAGCGGCACTAGTAGTGGAGTATTTAATGAATTGCTAATGTCACATTCTTATTATTTTGTTGACTGTTTACAAAGACCATTCTCCAACGCTTGAGCATCATTTCTTTTTTTAAATTCAGAGTACTCAATTCATTTTTTCCAATTAAGGGGCAATTTAGCGTTGCCAATCCACCTAGACTGCACACCTTTGGGTTTTGGGAGTGAAACCCACGCAAACACGGGAAGAATGTGCAAACTCCACACGGGCAGTGACCCAGACCGGGATCGAACCTGGGACCTCGGCGTCGTGAGGCTGCAGTGCTAACCACTGTGCCACTGTGCTGCCCTTTTTTTTTTGAAATAATTTTTATTGAAAAATTTAGATTTATACAACATTGACACACCTTATTAAAATACCGAAAATAACAATAATATTAACAATCATATACATTCGCCCCACCTCCATGAACAACACAGCATTTTAACAACAACGCAAATTAACACACTATAAAGTTACAGAATAAACACTACATTAGTGCAAACCCCCCCCCCCCCCTGCTATTGACCAAGTCACCTATCTCTGAGCCAGGAAGTCCAGAAAAGGCTGCCATCGTTTATAGAACCCTTGTATTGATCCTCTCAGGGCAAATTTGACCTTTTCCAATTTTATAAATCCCGCCATGTCACTGATCCAGGTCTCCACACTTGGGTGCCTTGCATCCTTCCGCTGTAACAGAATCCTTCGGCGGGCTACTAGGGACGCAAAGGCCAGGACACCGGCCTCTTTCGCCTCCTGCACTCCCGGCTCTACCGCAACTCCAAAGATCGCGAGTCCCCACCCTGGATCCAACCACCCTCGACACTGTCTCCCCCACCCCCTTCCAGAATTCTTCCAGTGCTGGGCATGCCCAGAACATATGGGCGTGGTTCGCTGGACTCCCTGAACATCTGGTGCACCTATCCTCATCCCCAAAGAACTTACTCATCCTGGTCCTGGACATGTGGGCCCGGTGCAGCACCTTAAATTGGATGAGACTAAGCCTCGCACATGAGGAGGAAGAGTTAACTCTCTCCAAGGCATCCGCCCAAGTCCCGTCCTCTATCTGCTCCCCAAGTTCCTCCTCGCATTTAGCCTTCAGCTCCTCCACTGACGACTCCTCCACCTCCTGCATTACCTTATAGATGTCAGACACGTTCCCCTCTCCGACCCCCACGCCCGAAAGCACTCTGTCCATCGTCCCCTGCGAGGGCAGCAAAGGGAATCCCTCCACCTGTCGCCTAGCAAACGCCTTTACCTGCAGGTATCTGAACATGTTCCCTTGGGGAAGGCCAAATTTATCTTCCAATTCCCCCAGGCCCGCAAACCTCCCGCCAATAAACAGGTCCCTCAATTTGCTGATGCCCGCCCTTTGCCACCCCCTAAATCCCCCATCCATGTTCCCCGGGATGAACCGATGGTTGCCACCCAGTGGAGCCTCCATCAAGCCCCCTGTTTCCCCCCGATGCCGTCTCCACTGTCCCCAGATTCTTTGGGTCGCCGCCGCCACCACCGGGCTCGTGGTAAACCTCTTAGGGGAGAGCGGCAACGGTGCCGTTGCCATGGCACCCAGGCTCGTACCTCTACATGACGCCATCTCCATTCTTTTCCACGCCGCCCCTCCCCCCTCCATCACCCATTTATGCACCATTGACACATTGGCTGCCCAATAGTACCCCAGAAGGTTGGGCAGCGCCAGCCCGCCTCTATCCCTTCCTCGCTCCAGGAACACCCTCTTCACTCTCGGAGTCCCATGTGCTCACACACAGCTCAGAATACTGCCGGTCACTCTCCTAAAGAAGGCCCGGGGATAAATATGGGCAGGCACTGAAAGAGGAACAAGAACCTCGGAAGCACCGTCATTTTGTCGGACTGTACCCTCCCCGCCAACGACAATGGCAGCATGTCCCACCTCTTGAACTCCTCCTCCATCTGATCTACAAGTCTGGTGAAGTTATGCTTGTGAAGAGTCCCCCAGTCCCTGGCCACCTGCACCCCCAGGTACCTAAAGCTCTCCCCTGCCCGCCTAAGCGGGAGCCTACCAATTCCTTCCTCCTGGTCTCCAGGGTGCACCACAAACATCTCACTCTTGCCTAAATTTAATTTAGAACCTGAAAAGGTCCCAAACTCAGCTAGCAACTCCATCACTCCCGGCATCCCTCCCACCGGGTCCGCCACATACAGTAACAGGTCGTCGGCATACAACGACACCCTATGTTCCTCTCCACCTCGCACCAAGCCTCTCCACCTCTCTGAATCTCTCAACACCATCGCCAGCGGCTCGATTGCCAGTGCAAACAACAAGGGGGACAGGGGGCAACCCTGCCTGGTCCCTCGGTACAGCCGGAAGTACTCCGACCTCCTCCTATTCGTGGCCACGCACGCCATCGGGGTCTCATATAGCAGCCGTACCCATCTAATGAACCCGTCACCAAATCCAAACCTCCCCAACATCTCCCATAGGTACCCCCACTCCACTCTATCGAAGACCTTCTCTGCATCCAGCGCCACCACTATCTCTGCCTCCCCCTCAATCGCCGGCATCATGATGACATTCAGCAATCTCCGTACATTCGTGTTCAGCTGCCTTCCCTTCACAAAACCTGTCTGGTCCTCGTGCACAACCCCTGGCACACAGTCCTCTATCCTGGTGGCCAGGATTTTTGCCAGCACCTTAGCATCCACGTTGAGGAGAGATATGGGCCTGTATGAACCACACTGCTGGGGGTCCTTGTCCTTTTTTAAAATTAACGAGATCAGCGCCCGCGACATCGTCGGGGGCAAAGTCCCCCCCCCTCCCACGCTTCATTGAGTGTCCGCACCAGCAAGGGGCCCACTAGGTCCACAAACTTTTTATAAAATTCGACTGGGAACTCATCCGGCCCTGGTGCCTTCCCTGACTGCATCTGCCCGATCCCCTTAACTAGCTCCTCCAGCTCAATCGGCGCACCCAACCCCTCCACCTTCTCCTCCTGCACCTTCGGGAAAGAAAGCCTGTCAAGGAACCTCTCCATTCCCCCCCTCTCCCCCGTTGGCTCCGACCGGTACAGTTCCCCGTAAAAGTCCTTGAAGACCTCATTCACCTCTACCCCCTTCCGCACCACATTCCCACTCTTGTCTCTCACTCCAGCAATCTCCTTAGCCGCATCCCGCTTGCGGAGCTGATGAGCCAGCATCCTACTCGCCTTTTCACCATGTTCGTACACTGCCCCTTGTGCCTTCCTCCACGGTGCCTCCGCCTTTCTAGTGGTCAGCAAATCAAATTTAGCCTGCAAGCTGCGCCTCTCCCCCAACAGTCCCTCCTCTGGTGCCTCTGCGTACCTCCTGTCTACCTCCAGCATCTTTCCCACCAGTCTATCCCTCTCACTCCTCTCGCTCCTCTCCCTGTGTGCTCGGATGGATATCAGCTCCCCACAAATTACTGCCTTCAGGGCTTCCCAGACCATCCCCACCTGAACCTCCCCCGTATCATTCACCTCAAGGTACCCCTCAATACTTGCCCGGACCCTCCTACACACCACCTCCTCCGCCAACAACCCCACATCCAACCGCCACAACGGACGTTGGTCCCGCATCTCTCCCATCTCCAACTCTATCCAATGCGGAGCATGGTCGGAGATTGCGATGGCCGAATACTCGGCCTCCTCTACTCTCGGAATCAGTCCCCTACTCACCACGAAGAAATCTATCCGAGAGTAGACCCTATGTACGTGGGAGAAGAAAGAGTACTCGCGTGCCCTCGGCCTCACAAACCTCCATGGATCCACTCCACCCATCTGATCCATAAACCCTCTCAGTACCTTGGCCGCCGCCGGCCTCCTACCCGTCCTAGAGCTGGACCGATCCAATGAAGGGTCCAACACCGTATTAAAGTCCCCCCCTATGATCAGACCTCCCGCCTCCAGATCCGGGATCCGTCCCAACATACGCCTCATAAAGCCCGCATCGTCCCAATTTGGGGCATACACACTAGCCAGTACCACCTTCTCTCCTTGTAGCCTGCCCCTAACCATAACATACCTACCCTCCTTATCCGCCACCACCTCCGATGGCTCCTTCTCGACCCTACCAGCAGCAACCCGGTATTCCCCTTTCCCCCCCTCCCTTCCCCCCCAGGCTAGGAACCCTCCCAGCCGCGAACCGTCCTCCATTGTACTTCTGTGGATCAGCTAACTTCTGCTGACCCCGGAAACTCCCGCCAATAGCCCGACCCCTCCCGAAGTGGGATCATCCCCCAATCTATCCCTCCTCCAGGCACCTCGCCAGCGCGGGGAAGAACCAGTTAAGGGCCCGCCTCCCCCGTCACCGTCTCCACCCCCCAGCCCCGCAGCGCGGGAAACCAGAGGAAAGCCCGTGCTTTCACCCTGCCCCACCACACCTTTCTGACGCAGCTCCCAAATATCAGCCCCACTCCATACCCCCACTGCGATATAGAATACAACAGACCCCCCCCAACCCTCCCCACAAGATACACAGCCCAAACAATGCCCCACAGCACAAAAACAAAAACATAGCAGAACAACCCCTCCGTAAATAACCATATCAAAATTGCAAAAGTACTAAGACACGAAGAGAAAAACAGAAGAAAAAGAGAACACAGCAACAGCAGAATCCAGCACTAATATATTACAGTCGACCTCGCAACCCCCAACCCCTAGTTCAAGTCCAGTTTCTCCGTCCGCACGAAGGCCCACGCCTCCTCCGGGGAATCGAAATAATGGTGCCGGTCCGAATAAGTTACCCACAGGCGCGCGGGCTGCAACATTCCGAACTTTATCTTTTTTCTATAAAGCACCCCTTTCGTCCGATTAAACCCGGACCGCCGCTTAGCCACCTCCGCACTCTAATCCTGGTAGATCCGTACTACCCCATTCTCCCAATTGCTGCTCTTCACCTTCTTGGCCCAGCGCAGCACGCACTCCCGATCACTGAACCGGTGGAACCTCACCAGCACCGCACGCGGGGATTCACAGCACTCTGTGTGCTCCCTCCAGCTCCAAGGGCAGATGGAAAGACCCAGCCCCCACTAGCGAGTTCAGCATTACAGCCACGTAGGCTGTCAGGTCCGACCCCTCCAGCCCCTCCGCAAGGCCCAGGATCCGCAGGTTTTTCCGCCTCATGTGGTGATCAAGCTCCTCGAAGCGTTTCTGCCACTTCTTGTGGAGTGCCTCGTGCCCCTCCACCTTACTCACGAGGACCACGGCCTCCTCCTCTCGTTCAGTGGCCTGCGTCTGCAACTCCTTGATGGCAGCACCCTGGGTGGACTGAATCTCTGACAGCCTTCTGTTCATTTCCTGCAGAGAGCTCAGCACCTCATCCTTGAATTCTTTAAAGCAGCGCAGGAGGTCAGTTTGTTGCTCCTGGGCCCACAGCCTCCAATCCTCTGGGGCTCCTCCGGTGGCCATCTTGGATTCCTTCCCCCGTTTTTTCTGAGGAGCTGCTGCTGTTTTTTCCCCCTTTCCATTCCGAGTTCGAGGCATGGACTGCAGGGAAAGTTGTTCAGCACACCTTCCCCCACCGGGAGACATCGAAAAATTTCCGTTTTGGGCTCTCAAAAGAGCCGAAAAGTCTCTTTAAAACGGGAGCTCCCAAATGTGTGGCTTCCTACTCCATCACAGCCACCGGAAGTCCACTGTGCTGCCCTTTAAGCATCATTTCTAAGGAGTTTGCGTTCAAATCACATCACCACGGCAGATTTTAAAACCTAACAATAAATAAATCTGATATTTACTGTATGAGTACTAGAAAATCACCATGAACATTTCCACATCATATAACTCAAAACAGTTCATTAACTTGAGAGAAGGATAATAACTTATTAGTGTCACAAGTAGCCTTACATTAATACTGCAATGAAGTTACTGTGTAAATCCCCTAGTTGCCACACTACAGCCACTGTTCGGGTACACAGAGAGAATTTAGAATGTCCAATTCACCTAAAAGCACGTCTTTTGGAACTTGTGAGAGGAAACCGGAGCACCCAGAGGAAACTCACACAGACACTGGGAGAATGTGCAGACTCTGCACAGTGACCCAAACCGGGACTCGAACCCGGATCCCTGGCGCTGTGAAGCAACTGTGCTAACCACTGTGCTACCTTGCCGACCCGGCCCCGGGTCACTATCAGTGTGGAGTTTGCACATTCTCCCTGTGTCTGCAAGGGTCTCACCCCCACAACCCAAAGAGGTGCAGGGTAGGTAGATTGGCCATGCTAAATTGCCCTTTAATTGGAAAAATGTGTAAAAAAAAAAAAAAAGAACCCATCTTCCTGCCGATCAGGAAGAGTCTGACTTCCCACGCTTGAATTCTGATCAGCTCAAACAGTGCAGAGCCTAGCTTGGCTAAAGTATGAAAACAAGTGATCTTGCTAGACAGTTTTGTCTCAGCTCTACCTACAGTTGACCTCGGATTCTGCAAAGGTGTTTTACCTTTTGGTTCTCAGCTGTAGCCTGTGCGCTTTTCTTCTGTGCTAGATTTCTGCTCGAGTTTAATTTGTTCCAATTAAGGTCTAAATCAGTTTCCCGTCAGGTAATCTCTCAGCCACCTTTATCCACAAGTTATTAAATCGGATATCAAAGATAAAAAAGGAAGTGCATGTGGAATTCAATATTTGAGTTGAATACCATTTGTAGTGAAATAGGTTCATAATATATAGCCAGTAATAATTACATTGGAAACATAATTTCAACCGAGTTAATAAATATAAGAATCTCAGGAATCCAGATGTAAATACTTGACTGTTATACAGAATTTTTTTTGTTCCTGCTTGTAATAACTTGTGATTGTAATAACTTCTCTGCAGCTTCATGTATAAATAGTTAGTGGAGGGAGAGGAGTGGAACAATACCCTGCATGTGTCCAATTGCGCTGAACTTAGTTTGGTTCACAAGATTCTCTGGAAAATTCTTTTTGCCAGGCCCATTGGGGGGGGGGGGGAGTGTGCCACAAGGTCTCTACTTTTGCAGTTTGTGGGAAATGTCTATCCCCTTTTGGAACCACACAGTCCAGTGAGATCATTACTGTCTGATAATCAAAAGTGTGAACCTGAATCATAAAATACTTAATGTTATTTAGTAGTTTGGCTATGTCTAAATACTGTTCTCATGTTTTACAAACACCTCTTTGTAGGTGACCATTATTAAATTGCTTGGTATAAACGCATGCGTTGATTTTGTTCATATTTTTACTGTTATAAACCAGAGGTGTTGGAGCAATGGAAATTGTTGCTATGGATATGAAGCTAAGGGGAATGTATATAGCAAGACAACTGAGCTTTTCTGGAGTAACCTTCAAAATTGAAGAAGTTCCCTTAAGTCAAGATTACATCAAGATGTATAATAAAGCAGTTAAACTGGTAAGTCATTGTTTAAACTTCAGACTTCTAACTGGATGTGTGAAAATTGGAGCTTAAGCTGCTACCCACAGTTGTCACTTTGCTCATGTAAGGTTCTGTGGCAGATGTTGTGAAAATTTACGTTCCAACTGCCAAAATCCATTTTAGTAGCACCTGGTTTGAGCTTTGAAGCCATTGATTTTGGATCTTGACTGGGTCAGTAGTTTCCATACATGTTGAACCTGACGCTCGGCCATGATAATGAACGGAGGAGAAGGCTCGAAGGGTCAAATGGCTTCCTGCTTCTATGTATGTTTCTGTGTTTCATTGTGAGGAAACTGAGAAAACAATGCTGTGGCCGTAGGTTACTCCACTATGTATTAAGAGCCAGTGATCAAGTGCGTTGGGTGTAGAGGGACCAACCACCTATTGGCCTTAATGTAGTGATAAAAACTGACCGTAAGCACAACTGCTACATTTCTCATGCAAAGCGTGAAACAAACAAGACGTTAGGATCTGTTTTCAGATATTAACACTAGCCCTATACTCCCTATGCTTAACCCGTGTCTATGTTCATGCATTTACATTGTGTATTTATGGTGTGTCCTGTGCTTTTTATGTATGGAACAATCTGCCTGGACTGTACACTGAATAATACTTTTCACTGTACCGTGGTACATGTGACCAATCTAAATCTATTAAAATATATTGCGTTCCTACATACCTAGCGTCCTGAGAGAGTCCTGTGTAAATTAAAAGGTTATTCATCAAAACTGTAGATTGTGGCAAAACGAAAGTAGGAAGACTTACTTGTGCAGCATTTTCACAACCTCAGTTTTCCAAAGCACTTCCGAGCCAATGAAACACTTCTGAATGTCGACACTATTGTAACGTGAGAAGCATTGCAACCATTTCATACATCATAGAATTTACAGTGCAGAAGGAGGCCATACAGCCCATTGAGACTGCACCAGCCCTTGGAAAGAGCACCCTACTTAAGCCCCACGCCTCCACCCTATCCCCTTTATCCCCGCAACCCACCAAACCTGTTTTTGGACACTAAGGGCAATTTAGCATGGCCAATCAACCCAACCTGCACATCCTTTTGACCGTGAGGGGAAACCGGAGCACCCGGAGGAAACCCACGTGCACACGGGGAGGATGTGCAGACTCCATACAGACAGCGGCTCAAGCTGGGAATCGAACCTGGGACCCTGGAGCTGTGAAACAACTGTACTAACCATTATGCTAATGTGCTGCCCGAGCTTTTGGTAACCTCAGCTAATATCTCCTATTTAAGAACATAAGAATTAAGAGCAGGGGTAGGCCATCTGGCCCCTGAAGCCTGCTCCGCCATTCAATGAGATCATGGCTGATCTTTTGTGGACTCAGCTCCACTTTCCGGCCTGAAAACCATAACCCTTAATCCCTTTATTCTTCAAAAAACGATCTATCTTTATCTTAAAAACATTTAATGAAGGAGCCTCAACTGCTTCACTGGGCAAGGAATTCCATTGATTTGAAACCCTTTGGGTGAAGAAGTTCCTTACTAAACTCAGTCCTAAATCTACTTCCCCTTATTTTGAGGCTATGCCCCCTAGTTCTGCATTCACCCATCAGTGGAAACAACCTGCCCGCATCTATCCTATCTATTCCCTTCATAATTTTATATGTTTCTATAAGATCCCCCCTCGTCCTTCTAAATTCTAACGAGTACAGTCCCAGTCTACTCAACCTCTTCTCGTAATCCAACCCCTTCAGCTCTGGGATTATCCTAGTGCACACCCTCTAGCGCCAGTGCGCCTTTTCTCAGGTAAGGAGACCAAAAACTGAACACAATACTCCAGGTGTGGCCTCACTAACCCCGCATATAATTGCAGCATAACCTCCCTAGTCTTAAACTCCATCCCTCTAGCAATGAAGGACAAAATTCCATTTGCCGCCTTAATCACCTGTTGCACCTGTAAACCAACTTTTTTGCGACTCATGCACTAGCACACCCAGGTCTCTCTGCACAGCAGCATGTTTTAATCTTTTGCCATTTAAATAATAATCCCTTTTGCTGTTATTCCTACCAAAATGGAGAACCTCACATTTGTCAACATTGTATTATATCTGCCAGACCCTAGCCCATTCACTTAACCTATCCAAATCCCTCTGCAGACTTCCAGTATCCTCTGCACTTTTTGCTTTACCTCTCATCTTGGTGTCGTCTGAAAACTTGGACACATTGCACTTGCTCCCCAACTCCAGATCATCTATGTAAATTGTGAAAAATTGTGGGCCCAACACTGATCCCTGAGGGACACTACTAGCGACTGATTGCCAATCAGAGAAACACCCATTAATCCCCACTCTTTGCTTTCTATTAATTAACCAATCCTCTATCCATGCTTCTACTTTACCCTTAATGCCATGCATCTTTATCTTATGCAGCAACCTTTTGTGTGGCACCTTGTCAAAGGCTTTCTGGAAATCCAGATATACCACATCCATTGGCTCCCCGTTATCTACCGCACTGGTAATGTCCTCAAAAAACTCCACTAAATTAGTTAGGCACGACCTGCCTTTATGAACCCATGCTGCGCCTGCCCAATGGGACAATTTCCATCCAGATACCTCGCTATTTCTTCCTTGATGATAGATTCCAGCATCTTCCCTACTACTGAAGTTAAGCTCACTGGCCTATAATTACCCACTTTCTGCCTACCTCCTTTTTTAAACAGTGGTGTCACGTTTGCTAATTTCCAATCCGTCGGGACCATCCCAGAGTCTAGTGAATTTTGGTAAATTATCACTAGTGCATCTGCAATTTCCCTAGCCATCTCTTTTAGCACTCTGAGCTGCTTTCCATCAGGGCCAGGAGACTTTAGCCCCATTAGCTTGCCCATCATTAACTCCTTAGTGATAACAATCATCTCAAGGTCCTCACCTGTCATAGCCTCGTTTCTATCAGTCACTGGCATGTTATTTGTGTCTTCCACTGTGAAGACCGACCCAAAAAACCTGTTCAGTTCCTCAGCCATTTCCTCATCTCCCATTATTAAATCTCTTCTCATCCTCTAAAGGACCAATATTTACCTCAGCCACTCTTTTGGTTTATACATTTGTAGAAACATTTACGATCTATTTTTATATTCTGAGCCAGTTTACTCTCATAATCTATCTTACTCTTCTTTATAGCTTTTTTCATAGCTTTCTGTTGCCCCCTAAAAATTTCCCAGTCCTCTAGTCTCCCACTAATCTTTGCCACTTTGTATGCTTTTTCCTTCCATTTGATACTCTCCCTTATTTCCCTAGATATCCGCGGTTGATTTTCCCTCTTTCTACCGTCCTTCCTTTTTGTTGGTATTAACCGTTGCTGAGCACTGTGAAAAATCGCTTGGAAGGTTCTCCACTGTTCCTCAACTGTTTCACCATAAAGTCTTTGCTCCCAGTCTACCTTAGCTAGTTCTTCTCTCATCCCATTGTAATCTCCTTTGTTTAAGCACGAAACACTAGTGTTTGATTTTACCTTCTCACCCTCCATCTGTATTTTAAATTCCACCATATTGTGATCGCTTCTTCCGCGAGGATCCCTAACTGTGAGATTATTAATCAATCCTGTCTTATTACACAAAACCAGATCTAGGACCCCTTGTTCCCTCATAGGTTCCATTATATACTGTTCTATGGGGCTGGTTTAGCTCACTGGGCTAAATCATTGTATTTTCAAGCAGGCCAGCAGCACGGTTCGATTCCCGTACCAGCCTCCCCGGACAGGCGCCGGAACGTGGCGACTAGGGGGTTTTCACAGTAATTTCATTGAAGCCTACTTGTGACAAGCGATTTTCATTTCTAGGAAACTATTGCTGATACATTCTATAAACTCCTCCTCAAGGCTGCCTTGACCGACCTGGTTAAACCAATCGATGCATAGTAAGCTCCCAATGAACAGTTCGATGGGCAGAAACATTTTTAGTGATTCCTCAGAACACCAGGTGAACTTCATAGCTCTTTGAATAGTGTTAGAGAATATTTTGCAACCACTTTAAAGGCACAACTTTAATTTAACTTGTTGCTCAAAGAATGGTACCTCAGTCCAGCATATAGTCAGTACGACTGTTACTGCCTCTCGTGGTTGGGGCCGATATCGAATTTCTCAATTGCTCCACCTGAGCATTTCTGATCAGTTCACAAGCTTTAATTTATGTTTTGCACCAAGTTAACAGATTTCAGATAACCTGGGCGGCATAATGGTTAGCACTGTTACATCAGTGTGTCAGGCATCCGGGTCCAATTCCGCCCTCGGGTGACTGTCTGTGGAGTTTGCACATTCTCCACTTGTCTGCATGGAGTTCCTCTGGGTGCTCTGGTTCATAATAATCATAATCTTTATTAGTGTCACAAGTAGGCTTACATTAACACTGCTGGTTTAGCTCACCAGGCTAAATCGCTGGCTTTTAAAGCAGACCAAACAGGCCAGCAGCACGGTTCGATCCCCGTAACAGCCTCCCCGAACAGGCGCCGGAATGTGGCGACTAGGGGCTTTTCACAGTAACTTCATTGAAGCCTACTCGTGGCAATAAGCGATTTTCATTTCATTTCAATGGAGTTACTGTGAAAAGCCCCTTGCTGCCACATTCCGGCCCCTGTTCAGGTACACAGGAAGATTTCAGAATGTCCAATTCACCAACAAGCACGTCTTTCGGGACTTGTGGGAGGAAACCGGAGCACCCGGAGAAAACCCACGCAGACATGGGGAGAAGGTGCAGACTCCGCACAGACAGTGATCCAAGCCGGGAATCAAACCCGAGTCCCTGGCATTGTGACCTGGCAATGGCAACAGTGCTGACCACTGTACTACTGTGCTACCCCCAGACTCTGGTTTTCCTCCCACAGTCCAAAGATGTGCAGGTTAGGTGGATTGGCCATGATAAATTGCTCTTCAGTGCCCAGTGATGTCCATAGGTTAAGGGGTTTTGGAATAAAGCTGAGGAGTGGGCTTGGTTGTGCTCTTTCGGCGGGTCGGTGCAGACCTGATGGGACGAATGGCCGCATTCTACACTAAGGATTCTATCTGGCACTGTCTGCTTGATTCTAGGATTCAACCTGAGCAGCATTTGACCTTGATGTCCCCTAATGAGAAAAATGTTTGCCATGTTTGTACCTCTCATGACACTTGTCCACACATGCACTTTATATTGTCTTTTAATGAACTTTGATGGTCCCATTGTGGAGTAGCCCCTGGTCTAAAGCATATATTAATGACTACAATGAAAAAGTATTCTTCAGGAGAGGAGGAAGACAGAAAATTGATGGGAAAAAATGTTATTTTTCAATCTTTTTCTTGCCTCTCCCCTCTAAAAATTGTGTAATTAAATCAGAGTTTGCAGTCTTAACAGCACAGGTGGAATTAATTAAACTGTGTTCACTTTGCTACAGTTGTTCACTTTAGTCTGCCCACTATCCATATCCTTTTGTATCTTCCAGTATTAATACAATTTCCTATTAAATGATTTGTAGCTGCGTCAATATTGATTGGCAAAACATTGTGTTCCAATACCCTTTGTGAAAACACTTTTTATTGAGCAGTTTGAAATATTCCACTGTATTTCTAGTGAGAATATTATGATTAGATCAGCAATTTTCTGTCCCATGTTGGAATGAAACAATCTTTTTTTTTTCTAATCCCCGCCCCCCCCCCCCTCCCAGTGGAATGAAACAATCTTGAGTTGTATTGGTCTAGATTGAGCTTTTTTCCCCTGGAAAAATATTTTTATTCAAGGCATTTTCAGATTATATACAAAACACAATATAATCAACTTTGTTGAGAGCTTTTTTTTGCTTTTACAGTGGGTGGAGGCCAGGGAGAAATTTCAGATGTCAGCAGAGCTGATTGATGCAGAGCAGCGGATGAAGAAATCCATGTGGGGACAGTTCTGGTCGGCGCATCAGAGGTTTTTCAAATATCTCTGCATCGCATCCAAAGTGAGAAGAATAGTGCAACTTGCCCGGGAAGAGATCAAAAATGGAAAGGTAATGGGATGTGGGTTCAAGCTGATGAATTAAAGAACTCAAAAGAACAGCACAGGAACAGGCCCTCCAAACCTACGGTGATCATGGTGCCTGTCTAAACTAAAACCTTCTGTATTTCCGGGGTCTATGTGCCTCTATTCCTACCCTATTTATGTATTTGTTAAGATGCCTCTTAAACGCCGCTGCCATATTGGTTTCCATCACCTCCCCCGGCAGCGCGTTCCGAACACTCATCACCCGCTATGTAAAAATAAATTGCCTCGCACATCACCTCTAAGCTTTCCCCCTTGCACCTTAAACTTGTGTCCCCGTGTAATGACTTTTCCTCCCTGGGAAAAGGCGTCTGACTGTCCACTCTGTCCATGCCATTCAAAATTTTGTAAATCTGAATCAGGTCGCCCCTCCATCTCTGTCGTTCCAGTGAAAACAATCTGACTTTATCCAACCCTTCCTCGTGGCTAATACACTCCAGACCAGACATCCTTTTGGTAGTGTGGCAAGCAGGATTATACGCAATATTTCAAATATGGCCGAACTAACGTTCTGTACAGCTGCGTCATGACATGCCAATTTTTATACACGATGCCCTGACTGATGAAGGTAAGCATGTCATATGTCACTTTGACTGCCTTATCCACCTGCATTGCCACTTTCCGTAATCAGGACCTGTACGTGCAGATTTGTCTGCTTGCCAATACTCCTAAGGGTCCTGCCATTTACTGTATAATTCCCACCTGTATTAGACATTCCAAAATGCATTACCTCACATTTGACCAGATTAAACTCCATCTACAATTTCTCCGCCCAAGTCTCCAACCGATCTATATCCTGCTGTATCCTCTTACGATCCTCTTCACTATCCGCAACCCATACCTGCTCTGATCCCTGCGGAACTATTAGTCACAGCCTTCCATTCAGAAAAGCACCCTTTCACCGCTACCCTCTGTCTGGAAATTCTTCATTTGACGGGATCAACATGTAGAATAGAACCAGGACCATAAATATAAGATGCTCATTAAGAAATTCATTGGCTATTCTCCAGTACTCCGGGACATCACCTGAAGACAGTGAGGATCCAAAGATTTCTGTCAAGGCTCAGCAATTTCCTTTCTAGCCTCCTTCAGTATTCTGGGGTAGATCCCATCCGGCCCTGGGGACTTACCTCCCTTAATATTTTTCAAGACGCCCAACACCTTGTCTTTTTGGATCTCAATGTGCCCCAGGCTAACTACACACCCTTCTCCAGACTCAACATCCACCAATTCCTTCACTTTGGTGAATACTGATGCAAAGTATTCATTTAGTACCTCGCCCATTTCCTCTGTCTCCACACATAGATTCCCTTGCCTATCCTTCAGTGGGCCAACCCTGTCCCTGGCTACCCTCTTGTTTATAATTGAGGCCGAGCTGCAAAACATCATTGACACATTCACCAAGGCATGAGAGAATGGGCCTCAGACTAACATCCAGAAAACAAAGGTTCTCTACCAGCCCACGCACACAGACACACACACCTACACCTCGGAAGCCTCCTATCGGTGTGAACAGACATCGACAATGAAATCCAGCATTGACTCCAATGCGTCAGTGCAGTCTTCAGACTCCTGAGGAACAGTGTGTTCGAAGAGACCAAGACCTCAAATCCAGCAGCCAGCTCATGGTCTACAGAGCAGCTATAGTCCCCGCCCTCCTGTACACATCAGAAACACGGATATCACCAGCATTGCCACTGCACAATCCTGCAAATCCACTGGCAGGATAGGCCAACATGAGTGTCATCACCTAGGCCAATGCCCCCAGTATTGAGACACTGGTCACGCACAACCAGCTGCGATGAGAGGCCACATTTTTCGCATGCCCGACACGACTGCAAGCAAGTTCTCTACTCCGAGCTTCGCAATGGCAAGTGATCACTAGGAGAGCCGAGGAAATGCTGCAAGGACACTCTGAAAGTCTCCTAAAGAAATGCAACATCCCCCATCGTCACATGGGAATCGCTTGCCTTAGAACTCACAAACTGCAGAAGAAGCATCTGCAAAGGTGTTAGTGTCACGAGTGTTACAGGGTGCAGCACTTGGAGGCCAAGGGCAAACAGCGGAAATGGAGCAGAATCCAGAGCTTCCCACCCCCACACCTCATCAAACACCACGTGCCAAACCTGTGGCACAGTTTGCGAATGCAGGATTGGACTATTCAGTCACGGCAGAAGCCACTTCTCTGGAGTGGAAGCAAATCATCCTCGACCCTGAGGGACTGCCTAATCTTGACTGATTTCCCTTTGTTGCAAGTACACTTCAGAAGCTCTTCATTTGGCTGTAGAGCACTTTGAGATATTGTGAAGTTGTGGAAGGTGCTTATTTATATGCGGCGATCATATATAGAACATGGTAGTGGCGTAGTCATCTGGTTTGGTTATCAAGTGATGCTGTTTGGCAAGTGATGTTGATGCCATTGTGAATCTCATTACTGTCTCAGTAGAAGGTGCAGTGACCCCTATCTTCTGCCCAGATGTGTGTCTTCGTACAGCAATATTTAATGTATTAAATCCCCCTTTGTACCGCCGCCATATTGTCTGCATTATTGTCATACAGCACATAAACAGCTCTTTGGAGCAATATATTGTGTGGCTGTGTTGAAAGGTTTTGATTTTCCAAAAAGCCACTTGAGTATAGCTCTTCAGGCCATGGTTTGACTCTTGGTATTTTCACACAGCTTGTAGTTAAGGATACTTGATAGGGATATTCTGGTTATAATTCGGCATCGAACTGAAATGTACTGTAATTTAGTATTTATAGGAGCATTGGTAATGCTTTTGAAAGTCCACCCGTCTGATATAAACATGTCCTCTGAATCTAATCTGAAAGGAGTTGGAAAGGATAACATTTGGGTCTGCTGGAAACTTCTTAAAACAGTTTTATTTCTTATGGAACTGATTGTGACCATGTGTCAATGGTTGTTGTCTTTGCTGATTCAGAATGTTGTGGGCTTAAGTCCCAATCCAGGCCTTGAGCACAGAATCTAGACTGACATCTCCGGGGTCTACAGAGGCATTGATGGTGTACCCATCTTTCAAATGAGACTTAAAAATCATATTCAGGAAGGAGCTGGAGGATTCTCCTGATCTTACAGATATTCATCTTTGAACTAATATCCAAGACAGATGTGATCATGTGTCAAATTGTGACGAATGTAGGAATTTCAGATATATTATCTATATTTGGTGCAGTAAAGGTTAAAAGCCTGGGTTAGTGTAAGAATGCTGCAGTAATGTTTTTCAGAATCCTGGTTTGAAAGACAGGCTTTGTGGCCACCAAAGGGATAGTTAAAGCATTGTAAAAATTGGGCTAATGGAATTTTGTTCATATAAGGAAGGTTCCCTGGGGAATAGATAATTAGAACCATTGTGTTTAGCTTTAGTAAGATTGTGATTAATGGGAGGAGCTGGGGCTGAAGCTGTCAGGTGTTGGTTTCAGTTCAGTTTAGATTGGAATGTGAATACATAGAACATACAGTGCAGAAGGAGGCCATTTGGCGCATCGAGTCTGCGCCCAGAGGAAACCCACGTAGACACGGGGAGAACGTGCAGACTCCGCACAGACAGTGACCCAGCGAGGAATCGAACCTGGGACCCTGGCTCAGTGAAGCCACAGTGCTATCCACTTGTGCTGCCCTAGGAATTTAAAAATTCCTTTATCAGAGTTACAAAGCCAAAACTCAGTGTCGCCAGGGGCAAATCTCTAATCCAGCTCCTTGCCTGCTCCAAAAACAAATTCAAATTGAATCCAATTCATGGTCCCCACAAAGGAGACGTACCTGATCCAGACATTATACCTGATTTTGTGCTCATCTCAGCCAAAAGGCCGAGAAACAATTGAGACGAGCTGCTTTTAGCCAAATGCTGGAAGGTTAAGCAGTAGTTTGGCACAGGCAAAAATCTGCAAGCTGGTTCCTGAGGGATCGATCTCTCAAAGCGGTTTACCCAAAACATCACTTTACAGCAAGCATTCCAGTTGGCTAACTGTATTTAAATGTGCATTTTGACCTGAAATGGTTTTGCTTGAGTGGATATAAAAGTTAGCAGTTAGTGCTTCATTGTCATTCTATACCCTCTCTGCTGTTCACTGAAAGCAACAATTTGAATGAAGACCAGTATTAAAATTTGCAATAACTGCAACCCTGGATTGGTTTGGTAGTTTACTTCTTTGGAACTAATTGGTAGCAATCAAATTGAAGCTGCTGATGTTTCTGTAGGCTTTTCCATTCAATTGAAAGGTATATTGTGCTTTCATGCCAATGTAAGTGACTTTGAGGTGACAGACCATGAGGGCACAGTTTCTCACCCTTGGGATATGGGTTTGAATTTAGATAGATAGATAGAGAAATACAGCACAGAACAGGCCCTTCGGCCCGCAATGTTGCGCCGAACTTTTGTCCGAGGTTAATCATAGAATTTTGGACAATTTTTCATGGCCAATCCACCCAACCTGCACATCTTTGGACTGTGGGAGGAAACCGGAGCACCCGGAGGAAACGCACGCAGTCACTGGGAGGATGTGCAGACTCCACACAGACAGTGATCAAGTCGAAATTGAACTTGGGACCCTGGAGCTGTGAAGCAATTGTGCTATCCACAATGCTACCGTGCTGCCCTTAAGTTAACCTACACTCCATTATTCTACCCTAATCCATGTACCTATCCAATAGCCGCTTGAAGGTCCCTAACGTTTCCAACTCAACTACTTCCACAGGCAGTGCATTCCATGCCCCCACTACTCTCTGGGTAAAGAACCTACCTCTGACATCCCCTCAATATCTTCCACCATTTATCTTAAATTTATGTCCCCTTGTAATGGCGTGTTCCACCCGGGGAAAAAGTCTCTGACTGTCTACTCTTATCCATTCCCCTAATCATCTTATAAACCTCAAATAAGTCGCCCCTCATCCTTCTCCGTTCTAATGAGAAAAGGTCTAGCACCCTCAACCTTTCCTCGTATGACCTACTCTCCATTCCAGGCAACATCCTGGTAAATCTCCTTTGCACCTTTTCCAAAGCTTCCACATCCTTCCTAAAATGAGGCGACCAGAACTGCACACCGTACTCCAAATGTGGCCTGACCAAGGTTTTGTACAGCTGCATCATCACCTCACGGCTCTTAAATTCAATCCCTCTGCTAATGAACGCTAGCACACCATAGGCCTTCTTCACAGCTCTATCCACTTGAGTGGCAACTTTCAAAGATCTATGAACATAGTCCCCAAGATCTCTTTGCTCCTCCACATTGCCATGAACCCTACCGCATTCATATTTGTCCTTCCAAAATGGACAACCTCACATTTGTCAGGGTTAAACTCCATGTGCCACTTCTCAGCCCAGCTCTGCATTCTGTCTATGTCTCTTTGAAGCCGACAACAGCCCTCCTCACTATCCACAACTCCACCAATCTTCGTATCATCTGCAAATTTACTGACCCACCCTTCAACTCCCTCATCCAAGTCGTTAATGAAAATCACAAACAGCAGAGGACCCAGAACTGATCCCTGCGGTACGCCACTGATAACTGGGCTCCAGGCTGAATATTTGCCATTCACCACCACTCTCTTTCTTCTATCGGTTAGCCAGTTTGTTATCCAACTGGCCAAATTTCCCACTATCCCATGCCTCCTTACTTTCTGCACAAGCCTACAATGGGGAACCTTATCAAATGCCTTACTAAAATCCATGTACACTACATCCACTGCTTTACCTTCATCCACATGCTTGGTCACCTCCTCAAAGAAGTCAATAAGACATGTAAGGCAAGACCTACCCCACACAAATCTGTGCTGACTATCCCTAAACAAGCAATGCCTTTCCAGATGCTCAGAAATCCTATCCCTCAGCACCCTTTCCATTACTTTACCTATCACCGAAGTAAGACTAACTGGCCTGTAATTCCCAGGGTTATCCCTATTCCCTTTTTTGAACAGGGGCACGACATTCGCCACTCTCCAATCCTCTGGTACCACCCCTGTTGACAGCGAGGATGAAAAGACCATTGCCAACGGCTCTGCAATTTCGTTTCTTGCTTCCCATAGAATCCTTGGATATATCCCGTCAGGCCCGGGGGACTTGTCTATCCTCAAGTTTTTCAAAACGAGCAACACATCTTCCTTCCTGACAAGTATCTCCTCGAGCTTATCAGTCTGTTTCACATTGTCCTCTCCAACACAATATGGCCCCTCTCGTTTGTAAATACTGAAGAAAAGTACTCGTTCAAGACCTCTCCTATCTCTTCAGACTCAATACACAATCTCCCGCTACTGTCCTTGATCGGACCTACCCTCGCTCTAGTCATTCTCATATTTCTCACATATGTGTAAAAGGCCTTGGGGTTTTCCTTGATCCTACCCGCCAAAGATTTTTCATTCCCTCTCTTAGCTCTCCTAATCCCTTTCTTCAGTTCCCTCCTGGCTATCTTGTATCCCTCCAGCGCCCTGTCTGAACCTTGTTCCTTCAGCCTTACATAAGTCTCCTTCTTCCTCTTAACAAGACATTCAACCTCTCTTGTCAACCATGGTTCCCTCATTCGACCATCTCTTCCCTGCCTGACTGGGACATACATATCAAAGACACGCAGTACCTGTTCCTTGAACAAGTTCCACATTTCACTTGTGTCCTTCCCTGACAGCCTATGTTCCCAACTTCTGCACTTCAATTCTTGTCTGACAGCATTGTATTTACCCTTCCCCCAATTGTAAACCTTGCCCTGTTGCACGCACCTATCCCTCTCCATAACGAAAGTGAAAGTCACAGAATTGTGGTCACTACCTCCAAAATGCTCCCCCACCAACAAATCTGTCACCTGCCCTGGTTCATTACCAAGTACTAAATCCAATATGGCCTCCCCTCTGGTCGGACAATCTACATACTGTGTTAGAAAAGCTTCCTGGACACACTGCACAAACACTACCCCGCACAAACACTACCCCATCCAAACTATTTGATCTAAAGAGTTTCCACTCGATGTTTGGGAAGTTGAAGTCATTCATGACTACTACCCTGTGACTTCTGCACCTTTCCAAAATCTGTTTCCCAATCTGTTCCTCCACATCTCTGCTGCTATTGGTGGGCCTATAGAAAACTCCCAACAAGGTGATTGCTCCTTTCCTATTTCTGACTTCAACCCATATTACCTCAGTAGGCAGATCCCCCTCGAACTGCCTTTCTGCAGCTGTTATACTATCTCTAATTAACAATGCCACACCCCCCCCCCCCCCCCCCCCCCCCCCACCTCTTTTACCATCCTCCCTAATCTTGTTGAAACATCTATAACCAGGGACCTCCAACAACCATTTCTGCCCCTCTTCTATCCAAGTTTCTGTGATGGCCACCACATCGTAGTCCCAAGTACCGATCCATGCCTTAAGTTCACCCACCTTATTCCTGATGCTTCTTGCATTAAAGTATACACACTTCAACCCATCTCCTTGCCTGCAAGTACTCTCCTTTGTCAGTGTTACCTTCCCCACTGCATCACTACGTGCTTTGGCGTCCTGAATATCGGCTTCCCTAGTTGCTGGACTACAGATCCGGTTCCCATTCCCCTGCCAAATTAGTTTAAACCCTCCCGAAGAGTACTAGAAAACCTCCCTCCCAGGATATTGGTGCCCCTCTGGTTCAGATGCAACCCGTCCTGCTTGTACAGGTCCCACCTTCCCCAGAATGCGCTCCAATTATCCAAATACCTGAAGCCCTCCCTCCTACACCATTCCTGCAGCCACGTGTTCTCCCTATTCCTAGCCTCGCTATCACGTGGCACCGGCAACAAACCAGAGATGACAACTCTGTCTGTCCTGGCCTTTAACTTCCAGCCTAACTCCCTAAACTTGTTTATTACCTCCACACCCTTTTTCCTACCTACGTCATTGGTACCAATGTGCACCACGACTTCTGGCTGCTCACCCTCCCCCTTCAGGATCCTGAAGACACGATTTAATACTGAATTATTGGGTGCTGTTTAGCTCACTTGGCTAGACAGCTGGGTCGTGATGCAGAGCAAGGCCAGTTTGATTCCCTTAACAGCCAAGGTTATTTATGAAGGCCCCGCCATCTCAATCTTGCCCCTCGCCTGAGGTCTGGTGTGGTTATATCACCACCAGTCAGCTCTCTCCCTCAAAGGGCAAAGCAGCCTATTGTCATCTGGGACTGTGGTAACTTATTAGGCAAAACTCTCTGTTCATTGAAGTGCCTTGGATAAAAGAAGTTGGGTGATCTAAACTTTTAAATTATAAATGTGAATCTACATTAAAAAAAGGATAATTTAACACTAACTTTCTAGTGTCTGAAGATTGCAGGTAGCTGATGTGGACAATGCAAAGGAAATGGATGCTGTTTTCAACTGGGATTTTAAAATACTGTTGGACTGGAGTAATGAGAATTTTGAGTGTCTGACCTGTACAGTACCTAAGTGAGTACTGACAGTCACAAGCAGATCAGTGGATCTCCATTCCCTAGAATTGAGACTTTGACTTAATGCGTTCATTAAAAAATTAAATGGGAAATTAGGCAGACAGCAGTCCAGTACAATGTATTTTTTCTAAACATTTTATTTTGGAATTGCTTTTAGTGCGTGGTGATTGGTCTCCAATCCACTGGAGAAGCAAGAACACTTGAAGCCCTGGAGGAGGGTGGTGGTGAACTGAATGATTTTGTTTCAACTGCTAAGTATGTTTACACAGTATAACTATCTGTAATTGTAATTTTTTAATGTTTTTAAAAGGCATCAAAACTAATTTCTATAAAAAAGCTTTCAAATTCTTTAAGGACTTTTCTATAAATTGAATGTCGGAGTTAATCTGTTGAAATTTTATTCTGCAATCGTTACGATTACCAACTAGAATGTCATTTGTTTACTGTACTTCAATATGTAAATAATTAATGTAAGGAAGGAACACTTTGAAGGGTTGAGGACTAAGTTTATTGCTTCTGTGTTTGCTTCACTAATTAGCTGGGAAGCCCTTCAGGATTTCCAGATGTCATCGGGCTCTATCTATATAAATGCATGTTTTATAAAGGTTCTGAAGAAACAGCGCGCATTTAAATGTAAGGAAGGATTTTAAAAGCTGTCCACATTTAAGTACAGTTTGTTATTTTGTTTGCATAGTTTTGCATCAAAAGATCCTTTTGAGAGATTTCTCCTTGGCCCTTGCCAAAAATTTGAATATTATATGTCCATGCTGGATTGTTGTGATTTGTTTGGATAATTTATGAATGCTGTGTAATTTTAGTATTGAGAACAATTATTGCAGGTAAACTGTATCAATGTGTTTACAAAAACGTGCCACTTTATATATTGAAGCCACATTCTTTAAGATTCCCTGATGCTATACATGGGAAGATCTGGAGCTCGCTGAAGTCTATGGATCAACTTAACTGCACACACATGACTTGTCGCTTGAAAATGCACTATTGAAGAAATGTTTTAGAAATATATATTCGTGTAACAGCTTTCTCAATTTCAGGTCCCCAAACCCTTTCCAGCCATTAAAGTACTTTTTTTGAAGTTAATTCACTGTTGACAAACGTGGAAGCCAATTTTTGGAAAATGAAAAAAGTCTTCTGGTACTTCAGGTTCCAAACAGAAGATCCATGAAGTTAATGATTAGTCAGCATGTCTTTTATTTGTAGCTTGAAGTGAAAAATATGTCTTTTGTATTTGTACTCTTAAAATTTATTGAGGTGAGGTTAATCTTTTGGTTAGGTCATACTGACCAGGAAAGACCGATATTTGATCTGAGTTTGCTGTTCTCAACCCAGGTGATTGTTGATGCTCCAGTTAGTCTAACTGTCCAAGGAGTGGGCAAAATCAGTTGAGTTTTTTTGAAAAAGCAAGATGGCGTTGGAGCCTGGCGACGCTCTGCGAGCTCTCCCACACAGATCCACTTCCTAAATCTCTTATAACCACTAACCTTTTAAATGTAATCATGTATTCCCTATGTTCTTTCATGTATGGAATCATCTGTCTGGACTGTACGCAGAACAATACTTTTCACTGTACCTTGGTACATGTGACAATAAAACAAATACAATGCCCTGATAATTATTCACTGAATTCTCTGAGTAAATGCACAGATTAAGAAGGATGGGGAGACCCCGAGGACAAATAGCTTGCTAACTCACTGAAAGCTGGAATGTGTATCGTAGCATTGGAGCTGATAATGCCCATAGAACTAGTTGTGGTAGGAGGAAGCTTAAAATCTGTTCAAATTGAAGAATGCAGGACAATTGTTTACTTCTATAGGGAAATGAGTTGATTTATTGATTAATACCTGTTAACTATTTAATATTTGGTGCATGCAATTGACAGTTCTCAGCACTGACGGTTATTGACCATGTAACTTAAAGCAACTTTTTAATCATTTCAGGGGAGTCCTTCAGTCTTTAGTTGAGAAACACTTCCCAGCACCTGACAGAAAGAAACTGTACAGTTTGTTGGGGATAGATATGAGTGTGTCCAGCAATCATGATTCTCCCATTGACAGTCCATCAAGACAGAGCAAAGGGAAAAAAAGAAAAGGTACAAACTTTCTTTCTTCATGTTGCCGATTGTGACAGTGAGCACTTTCTCCCATGTGGCTGCCAACTGAAGTGGAGCAATGACTAAAGATCATTTTCTTTCAATGTAAACTGAATATATGACTTGTTAAATCATTTTCAATAAAATGAATCTGAGCCTACCTATTCATATACACTAAATTATTGTACCTCCAAGATTACAAATTTTATAGACTTTGTACTTTTCTTTACTCTTATTCATAACTCTTATTTGTATAAGAAAACTTCATATTTGCTTTCTAGTTAAATAATAGTGTGATCTGGGAGTCATAACATGGAATCCATTTTGCATTATGATGACTATAATCTCATTGATAACCCATGTATATTCTCCTGTCTTTAGAGAGTGAATTAAAAGCATCAGCAGTGCAAGATACAAATGTAAGCCAAAACAAGTGATTGGACAGCATACAGCTTTCACCATGAAATTCAATAATTCTCTACCACTTGTTGCATTAAAGTGAAAAATATATATTTTTCTTGCCATTCCAGGCATTCACTTGTGACCAATTGTCCCACCGTTCTGTAAACATTATATGTCTCCTTCAATGGGCTGGTTTAGCTCACTCGGCTAAATCGCTGGCTTTTACAGCAGATCAATGAGGCCAGTAGCACAGTTCGATTTCCGTACCAGCCTCCCCGGACAGGCGCCAGAATGTGGCGACTGGGGGCTTTTCACAGTAACTTCATTGAAGCCTACTCGTGACAATAAGTGATTTTCATTTCATTTTCCCTGCTGGGTATACTGAATGAACCTTAATTTCTCCTAAAGCAACAGTTGTCCTGTCTTTGTGCTACTTGACAGACTTCCTGTACCCAGTACAGTAAAATTTAATTCCCTCTTCTCTAAATTCCTCCATGACTTTGCCTCAATCTACTTCTACATTCTTCTGAATGCAGAACAAGACCAGTAGCGCGGGTTCAATTCCCGTACCGGCCTCCCCGAACCGGCGCCGGAATGTGGCGACTAGCGGCTTTTCACAGTAACTTAATTGAAGACTCCTTGTGACGATAAGCTATTATTATTATTATTATTATGTTCTATCTCCTCGTCCCTCCACCCTTCCTCCCCATTCCCAAACACTTATTTAGACTGTGTATTGTCTCCCCTCACCCTATTATTGCAGAGTCTTCAGCAGCCTTGATCCTAAATTTGGAATTCTTCTCCGTCGTTGGTGATCTCTTCAAAACCCATGTCTTTCCTTTCCTGGCTAAGCATCTGTTTTCTTGGCACCTTTCTGAAGCATTCTGGGGCATTTTTGTTCCTGATTTAACTTCATTCATAGCTTTCTACAAGTAACTTGTGAATTGTTTTTTTCTAAGCTAATGAGGACAAAAGGGAAGCAAAAAAGCCTCGCAAAAGCAAAGGTCTTGCCGGGAGTAGCTCTTCAGAGACTGAATCTGAAGTATCAGAAAGTGAAGGCAGTGATGAAGAAAGCTTTCTCTCAGTCAGTTCTGGCGATGATGACTTTAACCCTTTCAGAGATGAATCTTCCAATGAAGAAGATGGTAAGTCAGTGAAAATGGCAAATGTAATTTTCTGATGGGCAAAAAATACAGCAATGTTATCCTTATTGTAATTCACTGTGAACTCAGCACAGAGCGAGGACTTAATTAACATTCGATAGAAACCAAATTTTTTTAAATGTAGTATGTACAACTTGCAGGGTATCTTTACTATTTCAATCAACGTCCCAGAATATTTCATAGGAGGTGGAACAACTTTGACCTTGAGCAGAAATTGGTCAGTTCGGAGGGGGATCAAAGGCGAAATGAAGGTTAGGGAGCATTTGATGGTGAGAGAGGTATCAAGTTAGATTTAGATACAAGGGAGAATTCTAAACTGACTACGTCGCTGCAGGCTGCCACCACCGTGTCTGAGGTGGGGAGGTGGATTCTGAAAATTGAAAAGTGCAAACTGATATTCAAATGTGGTGGTGGCTTCAGGTGTGGTGTGAGACTATGGAATGATCTGTTGCTGAAGATATTTGTAGTGAATAGGGAGTCATTGCTGATGCACAAGTTGGGAAGAGTAATGGTAGACAGGTCATAACACAAGTTGTTTTTATTGTGAAAATTGTGGTCTTGCTGAGGGATTGGATATGGGATTGAAACTCTACTCCAGACCCACTGGGGTAATGTGAGAGAAGACTGGTCTTTCAGGGTGTGTGTGGGAATGCGAGTTTCAAAAGGAAAAGTGTGGATCAATGCTTGGGATACAGCAGTTGCTTTCTTTAAGGTTAAAGATATCACAGGAGCTGATGTGAGCCCTGAAGGTTAGTTTCTCTACATGAGAAGCTGGAGAATGTTCTGGGAAGTGGTAAGGGCTCGTGATGCAGCAGGATAGTGAAGCGGTTTAATTTATCTCTGTTTGGGACAGAAGGAATCACAGAATCCCTACAGTGCAGAAGGAGATCTTTCAGTCCATCACCGATCCTCCGAAGGAGCACCCCATCCACCCTACCCCCGTAACCCCACCTAATTTTTAAAAAATTTAGAGTACCCAATTATTTTTTCCAATTAAGGGGCAATTTAGTGTGGCCAATCCACCTACCACACAGACAGTGCCGCGGGGGCGGATGGAACCCAGAGCCTCAGCGCCATAGACAGCAGTGCTAATCACCGCCACCTTGCCGCCCACCCCACCTAACCATTGGACACGAAGGGGATCTGTAGCGTGGCCCACCAACCTATTCTGCACCTTTGAGCTGAGGGAGGAAACCAGAGCACCCAGAGGAAACACACAGATACTGGGAGAAAGTGCAAACTCCTCACAGACAATCACCCAAGGTTGGAATTGAACCCGGGTCCCTGGCGCTGTGAGGCAGCAGTGAAAACCATTGTGCCCCCATGTTGTCCCAAGAAGTCTGTTTCTTTGTATCGGAGAAGAGATGAAAGAAATAGAACAGTGAGATGGAAAGGAGGTGGGTTGTGATGAAGGGAAGAATTTGAGTTAGTATCACGAGTGAGGTAAACAATATCTGGCTGGTTTAGTACAGTGGGCTAAATAGCTGGCTTGCAATGCAGAACAAGGCCAGCAGCGTGGGTTCAATTCCCGTGCCAGCCTCCCCGAACAGGCGCCGGAATGTGGCGACTAGGGGCTTTTCACAGTAACTTCATTGAAGCCTACTTGACAATAAACAATTATTATAAGAGAACTGTTCACCATACTGACGAAGGTGGTGTCATATGGATAGATGACCAGAATGAGAGTAGCGAAGGAGCTGTGCTGATACCATGTGGAACCTTTGCTGGATTGGAGGTAAGGGTAGAGGGCGTTCATCAGTGGGACATTGAAATATTGTGAGAGTGACAAAGAAATATGGTGAGCCCTGTTTGTGGCAAGCTAAATTGGATGCCATGGATGGGTATAGGAAAGTTTGGTGGTAAGGTTACCGAATATTTAGTAAAGGCCAGAGCCAGTTTGGTGTGATATTTAAATACTCCTGTTGCCAAGAGATCCCTGCATAGTTTAACTTCCTTCTGATTTAATGTGCTCTCAATTTCTGCTTGCTGTTGTGTTCTTTTCACTGTTTGAATCAGATCCCTGGTTAGTGAGGAAGGACCGCAAGAAGGACAAAGACAAGAAAAAGAAAAAGAAAAGTATTGATCCAGATTCTATCCAAAGTGCCTTACTAGCATCTGGCCTTGGATCAAAAATGCCTAGTTTCTCCACGACCACAATCAGCAGCACAACAAATAATGCACTTCCTTCAGGTACAAATGTTGGAAATGTAAAAGATTTCAGCCACAGTAAAGAATTGAAATATGATTTTGTTCAATTTTCAACATTTAAGTAAAAATAAAACTATTAATGCATGTACTTTGTTATGGCATGGAGATTTAAACTAAGGATTTTTAAATCTACTTAATTCTCAAGTCCCTTCCTGCTCATGTGATTTAACTTTTTCTTACTCTCTTTGCTCCAAATAAAACTCCTAGGTAACAGCAGCCATAGCATTGTAGCCAGCCAGGATGCAGTAGAAAGAGCCCAGCAAATGAAACGGGAGTTGCTTGAGAAGCTGGAGAGGCTTGCGGAGGACCTGCCTCCCAACACACTGGATGAATTAATAGATGAGCTTGGTGGTCCTGATAACGTAGCAGAGGTTAGTTCAAAAACCGTATTATTGGAATATGTGTACATCTACAACACAAAGGACTAGTATTTATTTCACATATTTAATATAGTCAAAATGTCCCAAGATGCGTCATAGAGCTGTTATCCAACAAAAAATTGTTGCGGATCCACATGAAATAATAGAGCAAATTTTTTATTTATCTTTAAATTTTTCCAATTATGGGGCTAAATTGCCAATGCACCTGACAGGCACATCTATGGGTTGTAGGAGTGAGACCCACCCAGACACGGGGAGAATGTGTAAACTCCACACTGACAGTGAACCGGGGCTGGGATTAACCCCGGGTCCTCGGTGCCGTGAGGCAGCAGTGCTAACCACTGCTGCCCCAATAATAGGGCAAATGGGGCAGCACGGTGGCACAGTGGGTTAGCCCTGCTGCCTCGCGGCGCCGAGGTCCCAGGTTCGATCCCGGCTCCGGGTTACAGTCTGTGTGGAGTTTGCACATTCTCCCCATGTTTGCATGGGTTTCGCCCCCACAGCCCAAAGATGTGCAGGATAGGTGGATTGGCCACGCTAAATTGCCCCTTAATTGGAGGGAAAAAAAAGAATTGGGTACTCTAAATTTATTTCAAAAATAATAGGGCAAATGAGGAAAAGGTTTTATGGCGCACTTAGATGTAGAGAGGCAGAAGAAATTGAAGTTTAGGCTGTGGCAACTGACTGTGTGAAGCTATGTAAATCTGAAATGCACAAGAAGTCAGAATTTGAGATGTGTAGCATTCCAAGACTTCTCCGCGTGACGGAAGTTACAGACATGAAGGGCAATGCTGCAGAGACGTTTGAAAATACCAAACTTGATTCATTGCCGCGCTTGGAACCAAAGTAGGTCAGTGAGCACAGAGTTGTGTGTGAATAGGACTTGACCTGAGTTAAGCTAGCGGCAGTAGAGTTTTTGACGAGCTCAACTTTATAGTCTGATTCTGTGTCTCAGTTGCTACTGAGGGGATGGAATTAGTGGGTAAGAAACATAGTCTATGGCAGAGCCCAAAGCCAGTGGGTTTCCATCTTCCCTATGTTTAATTGGGGAAACATTTGGTCGTCCAGGATTGGATGTTGGACAGGCAGCTTGATAACTCTCAGTGGAGGAGGCAAGAGTGGTGGTTGTGAGATAGAGCTGGGTGTCGTCATTGTACATGTGGAACCGGAAATGTTTGTGGATGATATCAGCAAGAGGCCAAATATAGATGAGAAATTGGAGGGGGCCAGAAGAAGTCCTTGGGGAGGTGCCATTGTATTTGAAGATGCAAAGTGTTCAGTAAGGAAAGGGAAGTTTGGCAGTACCGATTTGTAAAGAGATTGTCATGTTGGAAAGCGAAAATGCCCTTAAGGGGGTAAGGACAGAATTTATTTGGTTAGAGTTGAGAAGCAAGGTATGATAATGCTATTCAGGGTATTCTCAAGGCTTCCAATAGAGGGGAGCAGATGTGCAAGAGTGGGGACGTTGGGGAACTTGAAATACTCCATATTGATTGGGATGTTAGAGGCAAAGGGTAAGGAAGAGGAGAAATTTCTGACATTTCTTCAGGAGAACTTTCTTGACCAATATGTTCTTGGTCCAATGAGGAAAAAGGAATTGCTGGATCTGGTTCTCGAATGATGTGGGTCAAATGAAACAAGTGTCTTGAGGAGGAACATTTAGGTAATGGTGACAATCCAAAATAGAGCTTCTAAATTAATTTCAATGTCAAAATGAGCTAACTTCAGAGGTAATCTAGCCATGGTAAAATTGAACCAAAGAATGTCAGGAGAAACTATGACAGAGCGATGGATGATCTTTGAGGAGATAGTTTAGGCACACGGTTGATACAACATTGATCAAAAGCAGGGGAACCAAAGTCCTAGGGCGGGATTCACCCAGCCCTGGGCCGGGCCGGAGAATCCCCCGCGAACAGGCCACGCCGGCATGCGATTCTCTGCAGAGTGGAGAATTGGCGCCGGCATGGTTGGCGTGGCGCCAGTTGCGGGCAGCTCAATGCGGCCAGCCCCCCGATCCTCCAGCCAGGATGGGCCGAGTTGCCGTAAGAAAAGAACCGAGTGCCGCTGGCGCCGTTCTAACCTGCTCTGGGCCGGCGGGTCCTCGGCGTTGAAGGTAAGTTTCAATAAGATCCCCCTCATCCTTCTAAACTCCAACGAGTACAGACCCAGAGTCCTCAACCGTTCCTCATACGACAAGCTCTTTATTCCAGGGATCATTCTTGTGAACCTCCGCTGGACCCTTTCCAAGGCCAGCACATCTTTCCTTCGATACGGAGCCCAAGACTGCTCAGAATACTCCAAATGGGGTCTGACCAGAGTAATTAATTCCTTGTGAGGTAATGCATTTTGGAAGGTCTAATGCAGGTAGGGAATATACAATGAATGGTAGAACCCTCGGGAGTATTGACAGTCAGAGAGATCTAGGTGTACAGGTCCACAGGTCACTGAAAAGGGCAACACGGGTGGAGAAGGTAGTCAAGGGGGCATACGGCATGCTTGCCTTCATTGGCCGGGGCATTGAGTATAAGAATTGGCAAGTCATGTTGCAGCTGTATAGAACCTTAGTTAGGCCACACTTGGAGTATAGTGTTTAATTCTGGTCGCCACACTACCAGAAGGATGTGGAGGCTTTAGAGAGGGTGCAGAAGAGATTTCCCAGGATGTTGCCTGGTATGAAGGGCATTAGCTATGAGGAGCAGTTAAATAAACTTGGTTTGTTCTCACTGGAACGACAGAGGTTGAGGGGCAACCTGAGAGAGGTCTACAAAATTATGAGGGGCATAGACAGAGTGGATAGTCAGAGACTTTTCCCCAGGATAGAGGGGTCAATTACTAGGGGGCATAGGTTTAGAGTCGATGTACGAGGCAATTATTTTACACAGAGGGCAGTGGGTGCCTGGAACTTGCTGCCGGAGGAGGTGTGGAAGCAGGGACGATAGTGACATTTAAGGGGCATCTTGATAAATACATGAATGGGATGGGAATAGAGGGATATGGACCCAGGAAGTGCAGAAGATTGTAGTTTAGTCAGGCAACATGGTCGGTATGGGCTTGGAGGGCCGAAGGGCCTGTTCCTGTGCTGTACTTTTCTTTGTTCTTTGTTCCTTGTATAGCCTCAGAAGTACATCCCTGGTCTTGTATTCTAACCCTCTCGACATGAATGCTAATATTGCAGTTGCCTTCCTAACTGCCAACTGAACCTGCATGTTAATTTTAAGAGAATTGTGAACAAGGATGTCCAAGTCCCGTTGTGCTTCTGATTTCCTAAGCATCTTTCGATTTAGAAAATAGTCTATGCCTCCATTTCTCCTTCTAAAGTGCATAACCTCACACTTTTCCACATTGTATTCCATCTGTCACTTCTTTGCCCACTCTTCTAGCCAGTCCAAATCCTTCTGCAGCCGCCTGCTTCCTCAATACTACTAGCCCCTCTACAGATCTTTGTATCATCTGCAAACTTAGCAACAGTGCCTTCAGTACCTTCCTCCAGATCATTAATCTGAAAGGGTGTGGTCCCAACACCAACACTCTGGAGTGTAGTCCATCCGGTCCAGGTGACTTATCCACCTTCAGACCTTTCATTTTCCCCAGAACCTTCTCCTTTGTGATGGTCACTGCACTCGCCCCTGCCTCCTGGTTCTCCTGGAGCTCTGGCATCCCACTGGTGTCTTCCACTGTGATGCAAAGTAACTATTCAGTTCATCTGCCATTTCTTGGTTTCCTATTATTACTTCTCCAGCCACATTTTGCAGTGGTCCAATGTGTTATTTCTGCCTCTCTTACCTTTTATATATTGAAAAAAACTCTTCCTATCTTCTTTTATATTACTAGTTGGCTTGCACTCATACTTCATCTTCTCCCCCCTTATTGCTTTTATAGTTGTCCTCTGCTTACTTTTAAAGGCTTCCCAATCCATTGGCTTCCACTAATCCTCACCACTTTGGGGCAGCAAGCTCCAGGCACCCACTACCCTATGTTTAAAAAAACTTGCCTTGTACATCTACTCTAAACCTTGCCACTCACACCTTAGCTTTTATGCTGTCCTTGACTTTGCTCGTCAGCCATGGATGCCTTGTCCTCCCTTTAGCATGTTTCCTCCTTGGGATTAATTTCTGTTGTGCCTCCCCAATAACCCCCCAAAACCCCTGCCATTGCTGTTCCACTGTCTTCCCTGCTAGGCCCCTTCTCCAATCAACTTTGGCCAGCTCCTCCCTCATGTCTTTGTAGTTACCCTTATTTAATTGTAATACTGTTACATCTGATTGCAGCTTCTCCCTCTCAAACTGCAGGGTAAATTGTATCATATTGTGGTCACTGCTCCCTAAGGGTTCCTTCACCTTAAGTTCCCTAATCAAGTCTGCCTCATTACACACCACCAAATCCAGAATTGCCTGTTCCCTAGTGGGCTCTGTCACAAGCTGCTCCAAAAAACCATCTTTTAGACATTCCACAAATTCCTTTTCTTGGGATCCACTACCAACCTGATATTCCCAGTCCGCGTGCATATTATTGATTATTGTGATATTGCCTTTTTTACATGCCATTTCTATCTCCTGATTTATTTTCTGCCCCACATCCTGATTACTGCCAGGGGCCTGTACATAACTCCCAGCAGAGTCTTTTTACCTTTGCGATTCCTTAACTCTACCCACAGGTTCTATGCCTTCTGATCCTATATCGCTCCTTGCTTGCTATCGATTTAACTACATTTCTTACGAACAATGCAACCCCACCCCCTTTGCCCATCTGTCTGTCCTTTTGATAGGACACATATCCTTGTATGTTCAGATCCCCTTGCAGCCACGTCTGAGATGCCCACAACATTGTACCAGCCAATTTCAATGTGCGCAACAAGCTCATTTACCTTGTTCCGTATACTGCGTGCATTTAGGTACAACACCCTCAATCCTGCATTGACCACCTCCCTTTTCACACTTGTCAGCTTCTTTGCTCTGCCTGAGGGTGATATTCCTTTATTTTGGTTCTCTATTTCCCCTTCAGTTATGACACCTTCTAAGCTCACATTCTGGTTCCCTGCCATACTAGTTTAAATTCTCCCGAGTGAATCTAGCAAACCTCCCAGCCAGGATATCAGTGCCCCTCCAGTTTAGATGCAACTCGTCCTCCTTGTACAGGTCCCACCTGCCCCGGAAGCGATCCCAATGGTCCAAAAATCTGAAACCATCCCTCCTACACCAGTTTAACCACATGTTTAGCTGCACTATCCTCCTATTTCTAGCCTCACTGGCACGTGGCACAGGGAGTAATCCTGAGATTACAACCCTAGAGGTCCTGCTTTTTAGCTTCTTGCCTAACTCCCTGAACTCCTTCTGCAAGACCTCATCACTTTTCCTGCCTATATCGTCAGTACCTATGTGTACTACAAACTCTGGCTGTTCACCTCGCCCCCTTCAGGATGTCCTGTGTTCGTTCAGAAACATCCTTGACCCTGGCACCAGGGAGACAACATACCATCCTGGAGTCTCTTTCACGTCCACAGAGGTGCCGATCTGTGCACCTTACTCTATTTTGCTATTCATGTTAAATAAATCATATGAAGCACCAATTTTTTGTTTAGCCTTCTGCTTGAGTTGATTTAGCTCATATCCTAATTTGACCTGTTTGAATTTGTTCTTTTGATTTATAGGTTGTTAGACTTTGCTTTATCTTAACTTTGTTTCCTAGATGACAGGCCGGAAAGGTAGGATTGTGAGCAACGATGATGGCAGCATATCTTATGAATCTAGATCAGAACTTGATGTCCCTGTAGAAATTCTCAATATCACAGAGAAGCAGCGGTTTATGAATGGAGAGAAGGTATGAATAATTTCAGCCATTACTTTTTGAAAAGAAGTTGTGTACAATGTTCACAATTTGTCCTATTTTCTGTTCAGAATATTGCAATCATTTCGGAAGCAGCCAGTTCTGGAATTTCATTGCAAGCAGATCGCAGAGTTAAGAACCAAAGGCGGCGAGTGCACATGACCTTGGAGTTACCCTGGAGTGCAGACCGTGCCATTCAGCAGTTTGGTGAGATAATCTAAAGTATTGTTTATTTCCCACATTTTTGTTTAGTAATTGTGGTTTGGCTTAGCCAAATGGTGTATTTTGCGTATTATTAAAACGGAACAAGGCCCTTTCAGAGTTAGATCAGGAAGCACTTAATGCCATGCTTGATGAAAAATTGGATCAAATGAAATATTTAACTGAAATAGAAAGATTTTTGATCAAGCATACCATGAGAAATGGCACCAAGCTCAGTAAATGGAGCTATCGATCTGGCATCTATTTGAAGCAGACCCGAGGCCAAATGGTCGTCTTTTGTTCTGTGTGCCTGAGGACTATGGATAACACGTAATGACATGAAAATATGGGGGCTTGTAGACAGCTATCTGAGGAAATCATGCACATCATGCTTCATGTGTTCAGACCAGGAGACTGGCATTTTACGGTGACTTTTTTAATACTATTATAAAGTTCCTTTACTGCCTCAGAAAGCATGCCTGTCTGCAGCATGCCTGTTGCTGTGCAAGTGGATTTGTGGAATTTGATCAGGCTGATAACTTGTGGTTGTCTTGTTCAAGATTTCCTTTGAAGCCTTGAGACAACAAAGCCAAGCTTAAGTTGGAGTTAGAATAAATATGGGTTGGAGCAGGAGGAAATATTTACATAGATACATAGAAGATGGGAGCAGGAGGAGGCCTTTTGGTCCTTCGAGCCTGCTCCGCCATTCATCACAATCATGGCTGATCATCCAACTCAAAAGCCTTTCTCCCCATAGCCTTTGATCCCATTCTCCCCAAGTACTATATCTAGCCGCCTCTTGAATATATTCAAAGTTTTAGCATCAACTACTTCCTGTGGTAATGAATTCCACAGGTTCACCACTCTCTGTGTGAAGAAATGTCTCCTCATCTCTGTCCGAAATGGTTTGCCCTGAATCCTCAGGCTGTGACCCCTGGTTCTGGACGCACCCATCATTGGTAACATCTTCCCTGCATCTACCCTGTCTGGTCCTGTTAGAATTTTATAAGTCTCTATGAGATCCCCCCTCATTCTTCTGAACTCCAGCGAGAACAATCCCAACCTAGTCAATCTCTCCTCATATGACAGTCCCGCCATCCCTGAAATCAGTTTGGTAAACATTCACTGCATTCCCTCGAGAACAAGAACATCCTTCCTCAGAGAAGGAGGAGGTTTAGGTACATGCAGGTCTGAGATTTTGCTAAGAAGGAGATACAGAGCTTTCTGGTGGCGCCGGCCTCCACACTGTTGGAGGAGGTGCTGACGGCAGGGGGGATGGAGAAGGAGGTGGTGTCGGCGATTCTGGGAGAAGAGAAGGCATCACTGGAGGGGATTAAGGTAAAGTGGGAGGAAGAGTTGAGAGAGTCCATGGAGGACGTGTTGTGGTGTGAGGTGCTCCGGAGGGTAAATGCCTCAACTTTGTGCGCGAGGTTGGGGCTGATTGAGCTGAAGGTGGTGTATAGGACGCACCTCACAAAGGCGAGGATGAGCCGACTCTTTGAGGGGGTCAAGGATGTTTCTGAACATTTCGGGGGAAGCCCCGCAAACCACGTTCAGATGTTTTGCTCCTGTCCAAAGCTGGAGGGGTATTGGAGGGAGGTGTTCAGCGTACATGTAAGGCTTGAGCCGGGTCCTCTGGAGGCCCTATTCGGGGTATCGGATCGGCCGGGGTTAGAAGCAGATGCGGCGGCAGATGTTTTAGCCTTCACCTCACTGATCGCCTGAAGGCAGATCCTGTTGGGGTGAGGCCCGTTTCTCCACCCTGTGCCCTGGCGTGGCGAGGGGATCTGTTGGAGTTTTTAACACTCGAGAAGATGAAGTTTGAGTTGAAGGGAAGGATGGAAGGGTTCTGCAATTCATGGGCTTTGTTTATTATGTACGTTCAGGGCAGCATGGTGGCGCAGTGGATACCACTGCTGCCTCACGACGCCGAGTTCCCAGGTACGATCTCAGCTTTGGGTTACTGTCCCTGTGGAGTTTGCACATTCTCCCCGTGTTAGAACATAGAACATAGAACAGTACAGCACAGAACAGGCCCTTCGGCCCTCAATGTTGTGCCGAGCCATGATCACCCTACTCAAACCCACGTATCCACCCTATACCCGTAACCCAACAACCCCCCCCCCCCCCCTTAACCTTACTTTTATTAGGACTCTACGGGCAATTTAGCATGGCCAATCCACCTAACCCGCACATCTTTGGACTGTGGGAGGAAACCGGAGCACCCGGAGGAAACCCACGCACACAGGGGGAGGACGTGCAGACTCCACACAGACAGTGACCCAGCCGGGAATCGAACCCGGGACCCTGGAGCTGTGAAGCATTTATGCTAACCACCATGCTACCCTGCTGCCCTGTTTGCATGGGTTTCACCCCTATAACGTAAAGGTGTGCAGGCTAGGTGGATTGGCCATTCTAAATTGCCCGTTAATTGGAAAAAATTAATTGGGCACCCTAAATTTATTTTTAAAATAAATAAATAAAATCTTATGCACTTTCAAGAGTTGGATGACATTGAACATCAATAATAATAATAATTGCTTATTGTCACAAGTAGGCTTCAATGAAGTTACTGTGAAAAGCCCTTAGTCGCCACATTCCGGCGCCTGTTCAGGGAGGCCGGTATGGGACTGTGTATGGTGTTGGTGACTATGTATGAGATGATGGTGGATTCCTGAATCCTTTTCTTTGATGTTTGTATTTAAAATGTTGAGGGATGTTTGGGGGTTGGTGGGAAGGAGGAATTGTTGGCCAGGGGATTGACATTGTATTTGTTCCCATTGATTTTTCATTGGTCGATGTAAATTTGGATGAAAATGTGAAAAAGGAGAATAAAAATATTTATTCAAAAAAAAGTTGGAGATAGATTGTTGTTTATTTTGTTAGCTGGTTTTGAACAGCTGTCTGCATATTAGTGGGGACATTGGGGTGGTTTCTCTTACAGAATGAGATTACAGTGAAATTTGACCGGAATGGATAGTGAAGAGAAACAAATTACTCGCATTGATTTGGAAGGTTGCAAATGAGGCATTGTCACAAGACCTAGCACCTTGAAGCATAAGGGGGCAGGCTTGTGCGGACACCATCTGTAAATTCCCCTCCAAAGACCAGCACAATTCTGACTTTATTGCCGTTTCTTCACTGTCTCAGATCGTGTTTTTGGGATCCTTAAGGGGGAGGGGGAGCAGCCCCAAGTCGTGGTCCACATAGGTACCAATGACATAGGTAGGAAAAGGGATAGGGATGTAAGGCAGGAATTCAGGGAGCTAGGGTGGAAACTTAGAGCTAGAACAAACAGAGTTATTATCTCTGGGTTGTTACCCGTGCCACGTGCTAGCGAGTCGAGGAATAGGGAGAGAGAGCAGTTGAACACGTGGCTGCAGGGATGGGCTGGAGGGAGGGTTTCAGATTCCTGGACAATTGGGGCTCATTCTGGGGTAGGTGGGACCTCTACAAACGGGATGGTCTACACCTGGACCAGAGGGGTACTAATATCTTCGGGGGGAGGTTTGCTAATGCTCTTCGGGAGGGTTTAAACTAGTTCAGCAGGGGATTGGGAACCTGAATTGTAGCTCCAGTACACAAGAAGCTGAGAGTAGTGAGGTCATGAGTAAGGTTTCAAAGTTGCAGGAGTGTACCGGCAGGAAGGAAGGTGGTCTAAAGTGTGTCTACTTCAATGCCAGGAGCATCCGGAATAAGGTGGGTGAGCTTGCGGCATGGGTTAGTACCTGGGACTTCGATGTTGTGGCCATTTCGGAGACATGGATAGAACAGGGTGAGGAATGGTTGTTGCAGGTGCTGGGGTTTAGATATTTCAGTAAGTTCAGGGAAGGTGGTAAGAGAGGGGATGGGGTGGCATTGTTAGTCAAGGACAGTATTACGGGCGCTGAGAGGACATTTGATGAGGACTCGAATACTGAGGTAGTATGGGCTGAATTAAGAAACAGGAAAGGAGAGGTCACCCTGTTAGGGCTTTTCTATAGGCCTCCGAAAAGTTCCAGAGATGTAGCGGAAAGGATTGCAAAGATGATTCTTGTTTGCACTGAGTGCTGAGCTTGTGGCATTTGAGTGCTACAGTGAGAGTTTGGTGACTGAGGGAGTTAGGTGAGGAGGGAGTAAGGTGTTCCTTACATTTCATTTCCTACATTTCCTCAAAGAACGTGAAGGGAGCCAGGAGTTTACAAATTACAGCTGACTGGAAGTAGAGTCGGAGGGCGGAGGTCCAGTTGGTCCACGGGGCAGCTACTTTTGTAAAGTAAGAGGGGATGGAGGCTAGGGCAGTTGCATGCTCCTCCTGTAGGATGTGGGTGGTGAGGGATACCACTGGTGTCCCCGCTGACTATACCTGCGGGAAGTGCACCCAACTCCAGCTCCTCAGAGACCGTGTTAAGGTACTGGAGCTGGATGAACTTCGGATCATCCGGGAGGCAGAGGGGGTTATAGAGAAGAGTTACAGGGAGGTAGCCACACCAAAGGTACTGGACAAGAGTAGCTGGGTTACAGTCAGGGGAAAGAAAACTAACTGGCAGACAGTGCAGGGATCCCTCGTGGCCGTTCCCCTTCAAAACAAGTATACCGTTTTGGATGCTGTTGGGGGGGGGGGGGATGACCTACCGGGGGAAGGCCCCAGCGGCCAGGTCTCTGGCACTGAGTCTGGCTCTGGGGCTCAGAAGGGAAGGGGGGAGCATAGAAAAGCAATAGTAATAGGAGATTCAATGGTTAGGGGAATAGATAGGAGATTCTGTGGTCGCGAGCGAGACTCCCGAAAGGTATGTTGCCTCCCGGGTGCCAGGGCCAGGGATGTCTCTGATCGTGTCTTCAGGATCCTGAAGGGGGAGGGTGAGCAGCCAGAAGTCGTGGTGCACATTGGTACCAACGATGTAGGTAGGAAAAAGGGTGTGGAGGTAATAAACAAGTTTAGGGAGTTAGGCTGGAAGTTAAAGGCCAGGACAGACAGAGTTGTCATCTCTGGTTTGTTGCCGGTGCCACGTGATAGCGAGGCTAGGAATAGGGAGAGAGTGCAGTTGAACACGTGGCTGCAGGAATGGTGTAGGAGGGAGGGCTTCAGGTATTTGGATAATTGGAGCGCATTCTGGGGAAGGTGGGACCTGTACAAGCAGGACGGGTTGCATCTGAACCAAAGGGGCACCAATATCCTGGGGGGGAGGTTTTCTAGTACTCTTCGGGAGGGTTTAAACTAATTTGGCAGGGGAATGGGAACCGGATCTGTAGTCCAGCAACTAAGGTAGACGATAGTCAGGACGCCAAAGCACATAGTGATGCAGTGGGGAAGGTAACAATGACAAAGGAGAGTACTTGCAGGCAAGGAGATGGGTTGAAGTGTGTCTACTTTAATGCAAGAAGCATCAGGAATAAGGTGGGTGAACTTAAGGCATGGATCTGTACTTGGGACTACGATGTGGTGGCCATCACAGAAACTTGGATAGAAGAGGGGCAGAAATGGTTGTTGGAGGTCCCTGGTTATAGATGTTTCAACAAGATTAGGGAGGATGGTAAAAGAGGTGGGGGGGTGGCATTGTTAATTAGAGATAGTATAACAGCTGCAGAAAGGCAGTTCGAGGGGGATGTGCTTACTGAGGTAATATGGGTTGAAGTTAGAAATAGGAAAGGAGCAGTCACCTTGTTGGGAGTTTTCTATAGGCCCCCCAATAGCAGCAGAGATGTGGAGGAACAGATTGGGAAACAGATTTTGGAACGGTGCAGAAGTCACAGGGTAGTAGTCATGGGCGACTTCAACTTCCCAAACATTGAGTGGAAACTCTTTAGATCAAATAGTTTGGATGGGGTAGTGTTTGTGCAGTGTGTCCAGGAAGCTTTTCTAACACAGTATGTAGATTGTCCGACCAGAGGGGAGGCCATATTGGATTTAGTACGTGGTAATGAACCAGGGCAGGTGATAGATTTGTTAGTGGGGGAGCATTTTGGAGGTAGTGACCACAATTCTGTGACTTTCACTTTAGTAATGGAGAGGGATAGGTGCGAGCAACAGGGCAAGGTTTATAATTGGGGGAAGGGTAAATACAATGCTGTCAGACAAGAATTGAAGTGCAGAAGTTGGGAACATAGGCTGTCAGGGAAGGACACAAGTGAAATGTGGAACTTGTTCAAGGAACAGGTACTGCGTGTCTTTGATATGTATGTCCCTGTCAGGCAGGGAAGAGATGGTCGAGTGAGGGAACCATGGTTGACGAGAGGTTGAATGTCTTGTTAAGAGGAAGAAGGAGACTTATGTAAGGCTGAAGAAACAAGGTTCAGACAGGGCGCTGGAGGGATACAAGATAGCCAGGAGGGAACTGAAGAAAGGGATTAGGAGAGCTAAGAGAGGGCATGAAAAATCTTTGGCGGGTAGGATCAAGGAAAACCCCAAGGCCTTTTACACATATGTGAGAAATATGAGAATGACTAGAGCGAGGGTAGGTCCGATTAAGGACAGTAGCGGGAGATTGTGTATTGAGTCTGAAGAGATAGGAGAGGTCTTGAACAAGTATTTTTCTTCAGTATTTACAAACGAGAGGGGCCATATTGTTGGAGAGGACAGCGTGAAGCAGACTGATAAGCTTGAGGAGATACTTGTCAGGAAGGAAGATGTGTTGCGCGTTTTGAAAAACTTGAGGATAGACAAGTCCCCCGGGCCTGACGGGATATATCCAAGGATTCTATGGGAAGCAAGAAATGAAATTGCAGAGCCGTTGGCAATGATCATTTCGTCCTCGCTGTCAACAGGGGTGGTACCAGAGGATTGGAGAGTGGCGAATGTCGTGCCCCTGTTCAAAAAAGGGAATAGGGATAACCCTGGGAATTACAGGCCAGTTAGTCTTACTTCGGTGGTAGGCAAAGTAATGGAAAGGGTACTGAGGGATAGGATTTCTGAGCATCTGGAAAGGCATTGCTTGATTAGGGATAGTCAGCACGGATTTGTGAGGGGTAGGTCTTGCCTTACAAGTCTTATTGAATTCTTTGAGGAGGTGACCAAGCATGTGGATGAAGGTAAAGCAGTGGATGTAGTGTACATGGATTTTAGTAAGGCATTTGATAAGGTTCCCCATGGTAGGCTTATGCAGAAAGTAAGGAGGCATGGGATAGTGGGAAATTTGGCCAGTTGGATAACAAACTGGCTAACCGATAGAAGACAGAGTTGTGGTGGATGGCAAATATTCAGCCTGGAGCCCAGTTATCAGTGGCGTACCGCAGGGATCAGTTCTGGGTCCTCTGCTGTTTGTGATTTTCATTAACGACTTGGATGAGGGAGTTGAAGGGTGGGTCAGTAAATTTGCAGATGATACGAAGATTGGTGGAGTTGTGGATAGTGAGGAGGGCTGTTGTCGGCTTCAAAGAGACATAGATAGAATGCAGAGCTGGGCTGAGAAGTGGCAGATGGAGTTTAACCCTGACAAGTGTGAGGTTGTCCATTTTGGAAGGACAAATCTGAATGCGGAATACAGGGTTAATGGTAGGGTTCTTGGCAATGTGGAGGAGCAGAGAGATCTTGGGGTCTATGTTCATAGTTCTTTGAAAGTTGCCACTCAAGTGGATAGAGCTGTGAAGAAGGCCTATGGTGTGCTAGCGTTCATTAGCAGAGGGATTGAATTTAAGAGCCGTGAGGTGATGATGCAGCTGTACAAAACCTTGGTAAGGCCACATTTGGAGTACTGTGTGCAGTTCTGGTCACCTCATTTTAGGAAGGATGTGGAAGCTTTGGAAAAGGTGCAAAGGAGATTTACCAGGATGTTGCCTGGAATGGAGAGTAGGTCATACGAGGAAAGGTTGAGGGTGCTAGGCCTTTTCTCATTAGAACGGAGAAGGATGAGGGGCGACTTGATAGAGGTTTATAAGATGATCAGGGGAATAGATAGAGTAGACAGTCAGAGACTTTTTCCCCGGGTGGAACACACCATTACAAGGGGACATAAATTTAAGATAAATGGTGGAAGATATAGAGGGGATGTCAGAGGTAGGTTCTTTACCCAGAGAGTAGTGGGGGCATGGAATGCACTGCCTGTGGAAGTAGTTGAGTCGGAAAATTTATGGACCTTCAAGCGGCTATTGGATAGGTACTTGGATTAGGGTAGAATAAGGGAGTGTAGGTTAACTTCTTAAGGGCAGCACGGTAGCATTGTGGATAGCACAATTGCTTCACAGCTCCAGGGTCCCAAGTTCGATTTCGACTTGGGTCACTGTCTGTGTGGAGTCTGCACATCCTCCCCGTGACTGCGTGGGTTTCCTCCGGGTACTCAGGTTTCCTCCCACAGTCTAAAGATGTGCAGGTTGGGTGGATTGGCCATGAAATATTGTCCAAAATTCTATGATTAACCTAGGACAAAAGTTCGGCGCAACATCGTGGGCCGAAGGGCCTGTTCTGTGCTGTATTTCTCTATATCTATATCTAGGAGCGAAAATAACAGGGTAGTTGTTATGGGGGACTTTAACTTTCCAAATATTGACTGTAAACACTATAGTTCGAGTACTTTAGATGGATCCGTTTTTGTCCAATGTGTGCAGGAGGGTTTCCTGATGCAGTATGTAGATAGGCCAACAAGAGGCGAGGCCGTATTGGATTTGGTACTGGGTAATGAACCAGGACAGGTGTTAGATTTGGAGGTAGGTGAGCATTTTGGTGATAGTGACCACAATTCGATTACGTTTACTTTAGTGATGGAAAGGGATAGGTATAAACCGCAGGGCAAGAGTTATTGCTGGGGGAAAGGCAATTATGATGCGATGAGGCAAGACTTAGGATACATCGCCTGGAGAGGAAAACTGCAGGGGGTGGACACAATGGAAATGTGGAGCATGTTCAAGGAACAGCTACTGCATGTCCTTGATAAGTATGTACCTGTTAGGCAGGGAGGAAGTGGTCGAGTGAGGGAACCATGGGTTACTAAAGTAGTTGAAACACTTGTCAAGAGGAAGAAGGAGGCTTATGTGAAGATGAGACGTGATGGTTCAGTTGGGTCGCTTGAGAGTTACAAGTTAGCTAGGAAGGCTCTAAAGAGAGAGCTAAGAAGAGCCAAGCGAGGACATGAGAAGTCTTTGGCAGGTAGGATCAAGGATAACCCTAAAGCTTTCTATAGGTATGTCAGGAATAAAAGAATGACTAAGGTAAGAGTAGGGCCAGTCAAGGACAGTAGTGGGAAGTTGTGCGTAGAGTCCAAGGAGATAAGAGAGGTGCTAAATGAGTATTTTTCGTCAGTATTCACACAGGAAAAAGACAAAGTTGTCGAGGAGAATACTGAGATACAGGCTACTAGACTAGAAGGGCTTGAGGTTCATAAGGAGGAGGTGTTAGCAATTCTGGAAAGTGTGAAAATAGATAAGTCCCCTGGGCCGGATGGGATTTATCCTAGGATTCTCTGGGAAGCTAGGGAGGAGATTGCTGAGCCTTTGGCTTTGATCTTTAAGTCATCTTTGTCTACAGGAATAGTGCCAGAGGACTGGAGGATAGCAAATGTTGTCCCCTTGTACAAGAAGGGGAGTAGAGATAACCCCGGTAACTATAGACCAGTGAGCCTTACTTCTGTTGTGGGAAAAGTCTTGGAAAGGTTTATAAGAGATAGGATGTATAATCATCTGGAAAGGAATAATTTGATTAGAGATAGTCAACATGGTTTTGTGAAGGGTAGGTCGTGCCTCACAGACCTCATTGAGTTCTTCGAGAAGGTGACCAAACAGGTGGATGAGGGTAAAGCAGTTGATGTGGTGTATATGGATTTCAGTAAAGCGTTTGATAAGGTTCCCCGCGGTAGGCTATTGCAGAAAATACAGAGGCATGGGATTCAGGGTGATTTAGCAGTTTGGATCAGAAATTGGCTAGCTGATAGAAGACAAAAGGTGGTGGTTGATGGGAAATGCTCTGACTGGTGTCCAGTTACTTGTGGTGTGCCACAAGGATCTGTTTTGGGGCCATTGCTGTTCGTCATTTTTATAAATGACCTGGAGGAGGGCGTAGAAGGATGGGTGAGTAAATTTGCAGATGACACTAAAGTCGGTGGAGTTGTTGTTGCTCGTTTTACTGGAGTGTATTAACACGCCTCCGTTTAAAGGCCGTGTGCTTAACACTACTATGGCTCTGTGTATGTAATTATGCTCAGGAGTCGCCAGGTGCCGTATTTAGACACCTCACAAGTATATCAAGGTCAGGTTCAAAGTAATAAATCTGTACATCGATTAGTAAGTCCAAACGATTGATATTTATTATGACAAATATAATAAATACACATGCATACGCTAAAGAGACTAACTTACTTCTAATACTAAACAACTAAAATACTTATCTAGACAGGAACAGGCAAGGTCAGGGGACAAGGCCTTCGTCCCGTTCTTGGTCTGCAACTCTCAGGTACTTAAAGTTGTCAGGATCTAGCAAGGTCTGGATCACGTAGCGATCGTTGTATTGGCACTTACAGTTCGATGGCTGATGGCTCAACGGCTGGTGATGGAACTGGAGTCAGGATGCGATGTATCAGCAAAGCGGAGCCGGAGCAAAAGTAGCAGTCAGAGCCGGAACCAAAGCAGACCGAACCATGTGCGGGGTCTACTTTTATAGTTCCTAGAAGTCCGTGCCCCTTCGGGGCGGGCCTTTTACCTGCCATGTATCGATTGGGCCTTTCCCAATCGATATCTTCTAAACCCCCCAATCTGAGGGTCGTCCCTCGATGGGTGGGCTGTCCCTATGGTTCTTTGTGTTGGATACAGTGGTGCCGTTCTGTCTGGGCGTCTACTCAAAAGTATCCATTCATACTTAAATGTTTCTATTGTGCGGGGCCTGGATCTGGATCACCTCATTACTATGTAGATCTTGTTGCCATTTACACCTTTGGCTGAAACTGCACCTGGCCACAAACTGGTTTCTGTACGTGCAGAATGCTAATTAGTCTTCTGCAAACTGCTTGTCCTTGCTAAGACTGTTTTTCCCTGCAGCCTTAGCAGTTCTCCCTTTTGTAGCCCAGTGTCCATCTTAGGTGGCTACATTGTGGACAGTGCAGAAGGATGTTACAAGTTACAGAGGGACATAGATAAGCTGCAGAGCTGGGCTGACAGGTGGCAAATGGAGTTTAATGCAGAAAAGTGTGAGGTGATTCATTTTGGAAGGAATAACAGGAAGACAAAGTACTGGGCTAATGGTAAGATTCTTGGTAGTGTGGACGAGCAGAGAGATCTCAGTGTCCATGTCCATAGATCCCTGAAAGTTGCCACCCAGGTTGAGAGGGTTGTTAAGAAGGCGTACGGTGTGTTAGCTTTTATTGGTAGAGGAATTGAGTTTCGGAGCCATGAGGTTATGTTGCAGTTGTACAAAACTCTGGTGCGGACGCATTTGAGTATTGTGTGCAGTTCTGGTCGCCACATTGCATACATAGAATTTACAGTGCAGAAGGAGGCCATTCGGCCCATCGAGTCTGCACTGGCTCTTGGAAAGAGCATCCTACCCAAGGTCAATACCTCCACCCTATCCCCATAACCCAGTAGCCCCACCCAACATGAAGGGAAATTTTGGACACTAAGGGCAATTTAGCATGGCCACTCCACCTAACCTGCACATCTTTGGACTGTGGGAGGAAACCGGAGTACCCGGAGGAAACCCACGCACACACGGGGAGGATGTGCAGACTCCACACAGACAGTGACCCAAGCCGGAATCGAACCTGGGACCCTGGAGTTGTGAAGCGATTGTGCTATCCACAAGGCTACCGTGCTGCCCACATTATAGGGAGGATGTGGAAGCATTGGAAAGGGTACCGAGGAGATTTACAAGAATGTTGCCTGATATGGAGGGAAGATCATATGAGGAAAGGCTGAAGGACTTGAGGCTGTTTTCGTTAGAGAGAAGAAGGTTAAGAGGTGACTTAATTGAGGCATACAAGATGATCAGAGGATTAGATAGGGTGGACATCGAGAGCCTTTTTCCTCGGATGGTGATGTCCAGCATGAGGGGACATAGCTTTAAATTGAGGGGAGATAGGTATAGGACAGATGTCAGAGGTAGGTTCTTTAGAGTAGTACGGGCGTGGAATGCCCTGCCTGCAACAGTAGTGGACTCGCCAACACTAAATGCATTCAAATGGTCATTGGATAGGCATATGGACGATAAGGGAATAGTGTAGAGGGACTTTAGAAGGGATTCACAGGACGGTGCAACATCGTGGGCCGAAGGGCCTGTACTGCGCTGTTATGTTCTATGTCATATGTCTTGTCGTATGAGGAACGTTTGAGGACTCGGGGTCTGTACTCGCTGGAGTTTAGAAGGATGAGGGGGGATCTTATTGAAACTTACAGGATACTGCGAGGCCTAGACAGAAAGGACGTGGAGAGGATGTTTCCACTTGTAGGAAAAACTAGAACCAGAGGACACCATCTCAGACTAAAAGGACAATCCTTTAAAACAGAGATGAGGAGGAATTTCTTCAGCCAGAGGGTGGTGAATCTGAAACTCTTTGCCGCAGAAGGCTGTGGAGGCCAAATCACTGAGTGTCTTTAAGACAGAGATAGATAGGTTCTTGATTACTAAGGGGACCAGGGGATATGGGGATGAGAAAAATATCAGCCATGATTGAATGGCGGGGCAGACTCGATGGGCCGAGCAGACTAATTCTGCTCCTATGTCTTATGGTCTCTGGGTCAAAAGCCTGGAACTTTCCAACAGCACTGTATGTGTACCCACACCACATGGACTACAGTGGTTCAGGAAGATGAACTGACCATCATCGGGAACAGTTGGGGATGGGTGATAAATACGGCCTCATCAGTTTTTTAAAAATGCAAGAATTTTCGGACAGGGACCGGTCCAAAGATTTTTATACAGGCTTCTGAGACAAAGTGCAGTTGAAGCAGAGACCATGCTAACATTGAAGAAAAGGGTTAGCTGGGTAGTTTAAAGAAAGGTGAATACAGGGATAATTAAGACCATAAGAAATAGGAACAGAAGTAGCTCGGCCCCAGTAGCCTGCTCAACAGGATCATGGCTGATCTGATATTCTTCACATCCACTTTCCCATCACCCATGATTGCCTTACTGATCAAGAATCTATCTTCTTAACCTTAAATATACAAAAGGACTCTTCCCCTACAGCTTTCTGTGATAAGGAGTTCCAAAGACACTCAATCCTCAGAGAAGAAATTTCTCGACAACTCGGTCTTAAATTGGCATTGCTTTATTCTGAGAGCGAGCCCTCTGCTTCTAGACTCTCCCATGAGGGGTAACATCCTCTCAGCATTTACCCATTGAGTAGAGTCCCAACCTGTTGAACCTTTGCTCATAAGACAATCCTCCACACCATGGATCATCCTAGTGGACGCCCTCATAACCGCCCCCAATTAAATAATATATTTCCTTAAATAAGGGGACCAAAACAGCTCTCTGTACTTGGATGTGGTCTCGCAAGTACCTTGTACATTTGCAGCAAGACTTCCCTACTCTTATATGACAGTGGCTAGGAATGCTGCCTCACAGCGCCAGGGACCCAAGTTTATTTCCAGCCTTGCGTGACTATGTGTGGAATTTGCACGATCTCCACGTGTCGGGGCAGCACGGTTGCATAGAGGTTAGCACAAATGCATCACAGCTCCAGGGTCCCAGGTTCGAGTCCCGGCTTGGGTCACTGTCTGTACGGAGTCTGCACGTTCTCCCCGTGTGTGCGTGGGTTTCCTCCGGGTGCTCCGGTTTCCTCCCATAGTCCAAAGATGTGCAGGTTAGGTGGATTGGCCATGCTAAATTGCCCTTAGTGTTGGGTGGGGTTGCTGGGTTATGGGGATAGGGTGGAGGTGCAGACTTGGGTAGGGTGCTCTTTCCAAGAGCCGATGCAGACTCGATGGGCTGAATGGCCTCCTTCTGCACTGTAAATTCTATGATTCTAATTCTATGATTCTCTGCATGGGTTTCCTCCGGGTGCTCTGGTTTCCTCCAACTGTCCAAAGATGTGCAGGTTGGGTGGATTGGCCATAAGGTGCTAAATTTCCCCTTCGTGCCCAAAAGGTTAGGAGGGGTTACAGGGATAGGATGGAGGCTTGGGCTTAAGTGGGGTGTTCTTACCAAGGGGCAGTGCATACTCGATGGGCCAAATGGCCTCCTTTTGCACTGTAAATTCTGTGATTCTAAATTGCCCCTCAGTGTCCAAAGATGTGCAGTTTAGATGGGGTTACGGGGATAGGGCTGAGCAGTTGGCCTGGTAGGGTGCTCTTTCAGAGGGTCAGCACATACATGATGGGCCAATTGGTCTCCTGCACTGCAGAACAAAGAAAAGCACAGGAACAGGCCCTTCGGCCCTCCAAGCCTGTGCTGACCATGCTGCCCATCTAAACTAAAATCTTTTACACTTCCTGGATCCATATCCCTCTATTCCCATCCTATTCCTGTATTTGTCAATATGCCCCTTAAATGTCACTATCGTCCCTGCTTCCACCACCTCCTCCGGCAGCGAGTTCCAGGCACCCACTACCCTCTGTGTAAAAATACTTGCCACGTACATCTCCTCTAAACCTTGCCCCTCGCACCTTAAACCTATGCCCCCAGGGCAGCATGGTGGCCTAGTGGTTAGCACAACAGCCTCACGGCGCTGAGGTCCCAGGTTCGATCCCGGCTCTGGGTCACTGTCTGTGTGGAGTTTGCACATTCTCCCCGTGTCTGCGTGGGTTTCGCCCCCACAACCCAAAAATGTGCAGAGTAGGTGGATTGGCCACGCTAAATTGCCCCTTAATTGGAAAAAATAATTGGGTAATCTAAATTTAATCAAAAAAAAACCTATGCCCCCAATAATTGACCCCTCTACCCTGGGGAAAAGCCTCTGACTATCCACTCTGTCTATCCCGCTCATAATTTTGTAGACCTCTATCAGGTTGCCCCTCAACCTCTGTCGTTCCAGTGAGAACAAACCGAGTTTATTCAACCACTCCTCATAGCTAATGCCCTTCATACCAGGCAACATCCTGGTAAATCTCTTCTGCACCCTCTCTAAATCCTCCACATCCTTCTGGTATTGTGGCGACCAGAATTGAACACTATACTCCAAGTGTTGCCTAACTAAGGTTCTAGTCAGCTGAAACATGACTTGCCAATTCTTATACTCAATGCCCCGGCCAATGAAGGCAAGCATGCCATATGCCTTCTTGACTACCTTCTCCACCTGTGTTGCCCCTTTCAGTGACCTATGGCCCTGTACACCTAGATCTCTCTGACTGTCAATACTCTTGAAGGTTCTACCATTCACTGTAGAAATTCTATGACGCTCCAATCTTCTTAAGATAAAGACCAACATTCCAAAAGCCTTCCTAATAACTGCTTCACTTGTGTGCCAGCTTTCTGTGTTTTGTCCATGAATACCCACAAGTCCCTTTGTGTTGCAGTTTTCTGCAGCGTTTCTCCATTTAGATAATACTCTTTTGCCCTTCCTTCCAAAGTGAACAACTTAATTTTCCCACATTATACTTTATTTGCCAACTTTTTGCCTACTTTACTTAATATCTCTTTGCAAACTGTTTATTTCCCTCACAACTTGCCTTTCTACCTATTTTCTGTTGTCTGCAAATTTAGCCACAATATCCGTATATATTGTGGACAGTTGCAGTCCTAATTTGGGATTAGGAAGTCTGCTCACGTAGAGGATAAGCAAAGTGTGGTCATGCTGAATTGCCTGTTTCCATGTAGCTCATTGTGAATATCTATCGGTTGTCTATATTTGTCATTAATGACATGATCTATGGTGAACTATCTTTGCGTATACCCTCCATGTTTAAGTATGTGGTATTGCTTCCCTGAAACAGCAGTCTTGCCGTTAGTTGAACTTGATTGCAAAGTTGAGGTGTAACAACACACATTCTATTTGTGTTTCTGCCTGTCAAGATAGAAGCATGATTACAAAAGGAATAGATCCTAACTTGGTTCAACAGTACCTGGGTAACTGAGTTTCGTGTTTTTCCTGGAATTGTGAAATTATGAGATTATTTTATTCACAGGTAGAACACATCGGTCAAACCAAGTGACTTCTCCCGAGTATGTTTTTCTCATCTCAGAATTGGCAGGAGAACAGAGATTTGCATCTATTGTTGCAAAAAGACTTGAAAGTTTGGTACGTTCATTTTTTATTTTTATTTACAGCATAGAAGGAGGCCATTCAGCCCATGTCTGCAGTGCCTCCCAAAAAGCAACTTGACTTGTCCCATTCCCTATCAACTGAATCCTACCAACTGTCCTGGCTTGAGACAATTCACACCTCTTTAACCTGGGGTTGCCCCTATCTCTGGATCTGTAATGATTTGATTACCCGCAAATGCTTGCATTCCAAGAATTGTCTGGCATCTCTGACTTTGTCTATATAAATGTTTCTGGATCATACCTCTCCATTCACCTGAGGAAGGAGCAGTGCTCCGAAAGCTCGTGTTTGAAACAAACCTGTTGGACTTTAACTTGGTGTTGTAAGACTTCTTACTAGTCTTGTACCAAGCAGTGGAAACAGAATATCCTTCTTTACCCTGTCAAATTTGCTCAGAATTTAGAACACTTCAATAAAGTCACATCTTAATCTTCTCTGCTCCAAGGAGCACGAGCCCAATTTCTTCAATCTTTCGTTGTATCTAAAATTCCTCATTCCTGATATCATTCTGGCACATCTCCTCTGCACTCCAGGGCTTAAATAAGGTGACCAGAACTGAACGCAATGCTCATAATGTGTCCTGACCAATGATTTGTTGTGGTGCAGCATCACTTCCTTGCTTTTATGCCCTCTGCCTCTATTTATAAACTCAAGGATGCTATAAGGCGTCTTAAACTGTTTAAACTTGCCTGGTCACCTTCAGAGAATTATGCACTTGAACCCCAAGACCCTCTGCTCCTGTATATCCCTGTTGTACCATTGAGCCTAAAACGTCTCCCCATGTTTCTTTTACCAAAATGCATTACCTCACAATTCGCTGCATTGAAGTTTATCTGTCAGGTGTCTGCCCATTTGGCCAACTTGCCATCGTCCCTCTGAAGTCGCTCAGCATCATCCTCACAATTCACTACAGTAGTCCCCCTTTATAACGCGGGTGTTGGGGTCCAAGACAGCCACCCGCGTTGCATCCGAGCCGCGGATATCCACGATGGGGGTTTTAAATTTATTTAAAAATCTATGCTAGCGCTTCCCATTGAGAGTCTACGGGGGGCGGGGGGAGAGGTCAGACCCCCGTAGACTCACAATGGGAAGCGCTAGCATAGATTTTAAAATAAATTTAAAACCCCCATCTGGATCTAATTAAAACAGTGTCAATTTCAGCGGCCGGCTCACTTTGATCCGGAGAGGGAAGCTGCTCTCTCACTGAAACAATCAGCCGGCCGCTGAAATTGACACTGCCGGCTGCTCTCTCCCTCCAATCCAACTTTTAAGTTTTAATGTTTCTGATTGGAGGGAGAGAGCAGCCGGCAGTGTCAATTTCAGCGGCCGGCTGATTGCTTCAGTGAGAGGGCAGCTTCCCTCTCCGGATCAAAGTGAGCTGGCCGCTGAAATTGACACTGCCCGCTGCTCTCTCCCTCCAATCCAACTTTTAAGTTTTAATGTTTCTGATTGGAGGGAGAGAGCAGCCGGCAGTGTCAATTTCAGCGGCCGGCTGATTGTTTCAGTGAGAGAGCAGCTTCCTTCTCCGGATCAAAGTGAGCCGGCCGCTGAAATTGACACAACTGACAGTTGGGGTCCATAAGCCCCCCCGCGGTATATCGCGAACGCGGAGCGTGGTATAACGGGGGACTACTGTATTCTCTCTAACTTAGTATCATTTGCAAATTTAGAGATTTTGCCCTCAACATCCACTTCTAAATCATTTATATAGATCAGGAAAAGCAAGGGTCCCAACACTGAGCCCTGGGGAACACAACTTTAAACTTGTCTCCAGTCTGAGAAATGCCCATCTATCCCTACCCTCTGTTTCCTATCTCTTAGCCAAGGACCCATCAATCCCAAACATTTTTAATTTGATAACCAACCTGCAATGTAGCACTCTAAATTCTTTCTGAAAGTCCAAATATACAACATCCACAGCACTACTTTCATCCACTGCCTGTGTCACCTCGTCAAAGAACTCAATTAAGTTTGTCAGACATGACCTGCCCTTGACAAAGCCATGTTGACTGGCTAATATTAACTTATTTTTCTATAAGTGTATATTTATTTCATCCTGTATTATGGCCTCCACCCGTTTTCCCACTATTTATGTCAAGCTGACAAGTCTGTAATTTCCCCTTTTTTAAAACAACAGCGCCACATTTGCAATCCTTCAGTACCCTGGGACTAATTCTGCATTCAGAGAGGCCTGGAAAATTTCTGTCAACGTCTCCGCAGTATGCTCCCTTACCTCTCTCAGCAATCCAGAATACACCCATCCAGCCCTGGAGACTTCTCTACCTGGAGTGCTTCCAGCCGTTTTAACACCTTTTTCTTTATCAATCACTATTCTGCTCAGCTCAACACTCATATTTTCAACTGAGCCATTGTTGCCATCTTCTAATTTGGTAAAGACAAGCAAAGTACTCATTTAGTACCACTGCCATACCTTCTGCTTCAGTGAGCAGTTTACCCTGCTTGTCCCTTATGGGCCCCACTCTATCCTTCACTATTCTTTTACCATTAATATGCTTGAAGAACAGTTTGCGATTTGTTTTAACACAGCCTGCAGTCCTTTCTTTGTGTTTCCTCTTAGCCTTCCTTATTCCAGCCTTAGCCCCTCTCCTGCATTTGAGATGCTCTTCCTGATGTCATGTCTCTGAAAACAATGATTTAAAAAGTACTGTATTTTGCCTGTTTTCATAGTAAGTTCAACTGTTGGACAGAATTTAAGTGTTGCTCTAAAATGTTGCCATCTCTGATCCAGTTCGATGCTTGTTTATTTGCTTTGCCTGTCTTTCTTCACCTTGCTCTATAAGGGTAATTAACTAAATGCCGATGGCATAAGATCTTCCTGTTGGCAGGTGTATTTGTGCCATATGTTGCCATTATTGCTTCTGTGATATAGTTCTTTAAATGACTAGAAGGGCTTGAGTACTCCAGCTTGCATGCAAGTCTTTTCTCCCCAGGACAGAAGTACAGGATCAGAAGAGAAAGAAGAAGAAAGGCAGCATGCAAATTGAGCTCTCCTCCCTCCTGCAGTCATGCTGATTCTATCAGAATAACTCGCAGGAGAGAGAATAAAGAATTTATATTCTAATAGAAAAACAAATTACTGTGGATGCTGGAAAGCTGAAAATTAAATGGAAAATGCTGGAAATGCTTTTTTAAAATAAATTTAGAATAATTGGGAAAATTATCTTCCCAATTAAGGAGCAATTTAGTGTGGCCAATCCACCTACCCTGCACATCTTTGGGTTGTGGGGCTGAGACCCACGCAGACACGGGGAGAATGTGCAAACTCCACACGGACAGTGTCCCGGGGACGGGAGCGAACCTGGGACCTCAGCAGGTGGGAGACAGCAGTGCTAACCACTGCACCACCATGCCGCTAAATGCTGAAAATGTTTAGTGTGTCTGGCAGCATTTAAGGAGAGAGCCCTTTCTGATATAAAATCATTGTCTTTTAACTCTCTCACGGATACTGCCAAACCACAACCTTTTGAGCATATTCCGTTTGTATTGCATTGGCATAGAAGTTGAGATGTTCTTTCATGGGTTCAAGAAACCATTTGAAGCACTTAGAATGATGATGCCCTGTCCAACAATTGGGTGTGTAGGAAGCAGGCCTTTTCAGTAGAATCACATTAGACTAGCTTCATAGAAAATACATTATATTGTCTTTTTTTTAACTATAGTTGTTTCCATTGCTCTGTACATTGCCTCTGTGTTAAAGAATACGTGTATTTATTTGGGTTATACTTAGCTTAATGAAATAAATTGATGCTGGGGATGGGGTGCAGTTCATAACATTTTCACTTGGTTTATGCAAATTCTTCCTTTGTATCAAAGTTCCTCCTTTGAATTTGTCTTTTTTTTAATATAATTTTTATTGGAATTTTTTACAGAAAATATAAAACATAACGACAAACAATGAAATGCAACAAAATAACCCATAATAACTGTGACACCCCCAGACCGTATCGGCGCATGTATCACATCCCCCCACCCCCCCAACCCTAATGAACAACAAAAGAACTTTAAAAATATTAAAATTAAATAAACAAACATAGTCATTGTCGCCCCCTCCCCTTTTCCCTCCCCTTTTCCCTCCCCGGGTTGCTGCTGCTGCTGTCCCCGTACCCTATCGTTGAGCCAGAAAGTCGAGAAAAGGCTGCCACCGCCTAAAGAACCCTTGTACCGACCCTCTCAGGGCGAATTTGACCTTCTCTAGCTTAATGAAACCCGCCATGTCATTGATCCAGGTCTCCACGCTTGGGGGCCTCGCATCCTTCCATTATAGCAAGATCCTTCGCCGGGCTACTAGGGACGCAAAGGCCAGCACACCGGCCTCTTTCGCCTCCTGCACTCCCGGCTCCACCCCAACCCCAAAAATCGTGAGTCCCCATCCTGGCTTGACCCTGGATCCCACCACCCTCGACACCGTCCTCGCCACCCCCCTTCCAGAACTCCTCCAGTGCCGGGCATGCCCAGAACATATGGGCATGGTTCGCTGGACTCCCCGAGCACCTGACACACCTGTCCTCACCCCCAAAGAACCTACTCATCCTCGTCCCAGTCATGTGGGCCCGGTGCAGCACCTTGAATTGGATGAGGCTAAGCCGCGCACACGAGGAGGAAGAATTAACCCTCTCCAGGGCATCAGCCCATGTCCCGTCTTCGATCTGTTCCCCCAGTTCCCCCTCCCACTTCGTTTTCAGCTCCTCTACTGACGCCTCCTCCGCCTCCTGCATAACCTTGTAGATATCAGATATCTTCCCCTCTCCGACCCAGACCCCCGAAAGCACCCTGTCGCTCACCCCCCTCGCGGGAAGCGAAGGGAATCCCTCCACCTGCCGCCTAGCAAATGCCTTTACCTGCAGATACCTGAACATGTTCCCCGGGGGGAGCCCAAATTTCTCCTCCAACTCCCCCAGGCTCGCAAACCTCCCATCAATAAACAGGTCCCTCAGCTGTCTGATGCCCGCTCTGTGCCAACCCTGAAATCCCCCATCAATGTTCCCCGGGACGAACCTATGATTCCCCCTTAACGGAGCCTGCATCAAGCCCCCCACTTCTCCCCTATGTCGCCTCCACTGCCCCCAAATCTTGAGGGTAGCCGCCACCACCGGACTCGTGGTATACCTCGTAGGAGGGAACGGCCACGGCGCCGTTACCAGGGCCCCCAGGCTTGTATCGCCACAGGACGCCCTCTCCATCCATTTCCATGCTGCCCCCTCCCCCTCCATTACCCACTTGCGCACCATTGACACATTGGCCGCCCAATAATACCCCGAGAGATTGGGTAATGCCAGCCCCCCACCATCTCTACCCCGCTCCAAGAAGACCCTCTTCACCCTCGGGGTCCCATGCGCCCAAACAAAGCTCATGATGCTGCTAGTCACCCTTCTAAAAAAGGCCCTAGGGATAAAGATGGGCAAACACTGAAAAAGGAACAAGAACCTCGGGAGAACCGTCATTTTGACGGACTGCACTCTACCCGCCAACGATAGCGGCACCATGTCCCACCTTTTAAATTCCTCTTCCATCTGCTCCACCAGCCTGGTAAAATTAAGCTTATGGAGAGTCCCCCAACTCCTGGCCACCTGCACCCCCAGGTATCTGAAACTCTTCACTGCCCTCTTAAATGGGAGTCTCCCGATTCCCTCCTCCTGATCACCCAGGTGTACTACAAATACCTCACTCTTGCCTAAATTTAACTTATAGCCCGAGAAGCCCCCAAATTCCGCTAACAGCTCCATCACCCCCGGCATTCCCCCTTCTGGATCCGCCACATACAACAGCAGGTCGTCCGCATACAGCGATACACGATGTTCCTCCCCACCCCGCACCAGACCCCTCCATCTCCCTGACTCCCTCAACGCCATAGCCAAAGGTTCAATCGCCAGTGCAAAGAGCAAGGGGGACAGGGGGCACCCCTGCCTGGTCCCACGGTAGAGCCTAAAGTACTCCGATCTCCTTCCATTGGTAACTACACTCGCCATCGGAGCCGCGTAGAGCAGCCTCACCCATTTGATGAATCCCTCCCCGAATCCGAACCGCTCCAGCACCTCCCACAGGTACCCCCACTCAACTCTATCAAATGCTTTCTCCGCATCCAGCGCCACCACTATCTCCGCCTCCCCCTCCACTGCCGGCATCATAATAACATTTAGTAGTCTCCGCACATGAATTTGTCTTTTTAAGAGAAAACTGCATGCATAACATGGTACCAATTTACCAGATACATTTCCCTTAAAACCAGAGGCGTGATCAGGATCTGTTTTATGGGAAAATCTTGCATTACAAAGCTTTTGTTTTTCGTTGCCTTTTGGACAGGGTGCTCTCACACATGGTGACAGACGAGCCACTGAAACCAGAGATTTGAGCAGATTCAATTTTGATAACAAGGTAATGTTTCGATTATTTTGGTTTGAAGTATTTATTGAGATTTTACTGTGTGTTTATCACAAACGTTTTCCTTAATAACTACATTTATTTTATACTTGGCCACCTGTGTGTAAACTGGGATGGTGTGAAATTATGCCTGCGTGGAGCCTTCATCACTAGAAAAAGAAAATGGAGGATTTCCAGTGGTGGCCATAGACTGAGTGGTCGCACACAGGGCGGCTCCTGCTGGAACGTTTTGGTTTTGGCCCTTTTCACCCGTGTTCTGGGTAGATTCGGCCGATAAGTGCTGCGGAGAGTGTAGAGGAAGTTCTACCCTGGAAGGGCATGCTTACAGGCGATTAGACCCGGCTGAAGACAGAGAAACAGTTGGAGGAGACTTGAGGTGCAGTACTAATTATGAAAATGACGGAGGGGGAAGGGTTGGTGGTGGCAGCAAAGCTGCAGATGGAGCAATTGATGGGCTTCATTAAAGAGGAGTTTCGGCTGCAAAGGAAGGAGATGCAGAATGACTGGTACTTCAAAAAGAGCCGGTACAGACTCGATAGGCTAAATGGCCTCCTGCACTGTAAATTCTATGGTCAAAGGAGATTATGGGGGAAGTGGCACCTCTTCCCAGGTCTCAAAACACAGGGGGCGACGATCCAGGAGGTGGAGAAGGTGGTGTCGCACCAGAGTTGACCGTATTGTGACTTTGGAGGCGGAGGTACCAATCCTGGGGATCTGTGCAAGTCACTGCAGTTGAAGGTGAAAGACAAGGAAAATAGGTCTAGGCGACAAAACCTGCGGATTGTGGGTCTGCAGGAGAGGATGGAGGGAACCAGCGCCACAAATAACATTGCAGGGATGTTGACAAGGTTGGGTGGAGGAGAAGGTGCTGGACAAGCCCCCAGAGGTGGACTGGCCCCGAGAGCCGCCGCGGGCAGTGATTCTATGGATGCACAGGCTTCTGGACAAGGCTTCAAAATACAGGAGGGAGATAGAGAACCTAGTGGAGTGGTGTAACGACAACAATCTCTCCCTCAATGCCAGCAAAACTAAAGAGCTGGTCATCGACTTCAGGAAGCAAAGTACTGTACACACCCCTGTCAGCATCAACGGGGCCGAGGTGGAGATGGTTAGCAGTTTCAAATTCCATGGGGTGCACATCACCAAAAATCTGTCCTGGTCCACTCACGTCGACGCTATCACCAAGAAAGCACAGCAGCGCTTATACTTCCTCAGGAAACGAAGGAAATTTGGCATGTCCACATTAACCCTTGCCAACTTTTACAGATGCACTGTAGAAAGCATCCTATCGGGCTGCATCACAGCCTGGTATGGCAACTGCTCGGCCCAGGACTGCAAGGAACTTCAGAGAGGTCATGAATACCGCCCAGTCCATCACACGAACCCGCCTCTCATCCATGGACTCCATCTACACCTCCCGCTGCCTGGGGAAAGCGGGCAGCATAATCAAGGATCCGTCCCACCCGGCTTACTCACTTTTCCAACTTCTTCCATCGGGCAGGAGATACAGAAGTCTGGGAACACACACGAACTAGGGGCTGGTTTAGCTCACTCGGCTAAATCGCTGGCTTTTAAAGCAGGCCAGCAGCACGGTTCGATTCCCATACCAGCCTCCCCAGACAGGCGCCGGAATGTGGCAACTAGGGGCTTTTCACAGTAACTTCATTGAAACCTACTTGTGACAATAAGCGATTTTCATTTCATTTTCAACAAACTCAAAAACAGCTTCTTCCCCACTGTCACCAGACTCCTAAAATGACCCTCTTATTGACTGACCGCATTAACACTACACCCTGTATGCTTCATCCGATGCCAATGCTTATGTAGTTACATTGTGTATCTTGTGTTGCCCTATTATGTATTCTCATGTATTTTCTTGAATTTTGTTTAATTCCCTTTTCTTCCATGTACTGAATGATCTGTTGAGCTGCTTGCAGAAAAATACTTTTCACTGTACCTCGGTACACGTGACAATAAACAAATCCAATCCAAGAAAAGATTCTGACGTAGGTGAAGCCAAACGGGTCTGTGAAAGGTAGGGAAATCAAGTCTGGATTTATCAGGATATTGGAGTGGAGTTGGCCAGGATGAGAGTGGGGTTCAACAAGGCCAAGACAGTGCTGTACCGGCGACAGATTCGATTTGGGGTGTGTACCGGGATGTAAGCCTCCGGTGAGAATCGTGACATGGAGTGTCCGCGAGGTCAATGGGACAGTCGAATGGTCCCGGATGTTCGTGCACCTGGGGAGCTTGAGAACAGAGGTGATCTTCTTGAAAGGGATGCATCTTCAGGTGAATGATCAGATGAGACTGAGGACGAGATGGGTGGGACAAGTGTTTCACTCTAAGTTTGATTCAAAGTCGTGGGGGGTGGCCATTTTGTTGAGCAAGGGAACAGGGTTTACGGGGGCCAGAGAGGTCCGGGACCTGGGGGAGGGTAGGAGGGAGATATGTGATAGTGAGTGGGATATGTGATAGTGAGGGAACACCAATGGTGTTGGTAAACGTGTATGTGCCTAATTGGGATGGTTTTGGTTTTGTAAAGAGATTATTGGGAGCGAAGGACTCTAGGGCTCTCACCAGTTGATCATGGGGAGGGGATTCTAATTGTGTAATGGTGCAGAGATTGGATAGGTCGAGCCCTAAGTCGATGGAAAGGTTGAGAATGGCGAAAGAGCTGGAAAAGATGGAGGTGGTGGATCCGTGGACATTTGGGAACCCGGAAGAAAGGGAGTACTCCTCATGTGGAGATGGCGTATTCTAGGATTGATTTTTTTCGTGGTGAGCCGGGCGGTGTTGGTGTAGGGGTGGAATATTCAAAGATTATGATCTCAGACCATGCAGCACACTGGTTAAAAATGAGGCTTTGTTAGGGACAGGTGCAGAAGTCGGGGTGGTGGTTGGACTCGGGACTTTTGGCTGATGAGTAGTTTTGTGGGAGAGGGGAAGTGGGAATTAAGAACTATGGGAGCTTAACCAGAATGGTGAGGTATCACCAGCTACATTTTGGGAGGCCTTCAAAGCAGTGGTCCAAGAGAAAATTATTTTGTTCAAGCCCCATAGGGATAGGATGAGGTGGGAGTAGAACTGGCAATTATTGAACGAGGTAGTTGAGGTGGACAGGAGACACTCCGCAGTCTCCATAAAGGAGCTGATTGCAGAGGGGAAGAAGTTGCAGGGCAATTCGACCACTTGACAACAGGTAAGGTGGTGGACAACGCCATACTGGTGCCGAAGAAGAACCAGGTAACGTGCCTCAATGACTACCCAAAGTGGCCCTGACATCAATTATTAAAGTGCTTCAAGAGGTTGGTCATGAAGCACATCCACTCCATACTTCCAGGGTGACAGGATGCACTGCAATATGCATACCGCTGCAACCGGTCGACAGCAGATGCCATCTCCCTGGACCTACACTCATCCCTGGAGCATCTCGAAACAAGGACTCCTACATCAGACTCCTAATTATTGACTACAGCTCTGCCTTCAACACCATAATCCCAGCCAAGCTCCTATCAAAGCTCCAAAACCTAGGACTTGGCTCTCCACTCTGCAACTGGATTCTCGACTTTCTGACCCACAGACCACAATCAGTAAGAATAAACAACACCACCTTCACGGTAGTCCTCAATATCGGGGCCCCGAAAGGCTGCATATTTAGCCCCTTACTCCCCGTGTGTGCGTGGGTTTCCTCCGGGTGCTCCGGTTTCCTCCCACAGTCCAAAGATGTGCAGGTTGGGTGGATTGTCCATGATAAATTGCGCTTAGTGTCCAAAATTCTATGATTAACCAAGGACAAAAGTTCGGCACAACATCGTGGGCCGAAGGGCCTGTTCTGTGCTGTATTTCTCTATGTCTATGTACTCCCTGTACACACACGACTGCGTGGCAAAATTTGGTTCCAACTCCATCTACACATTTGCTGACGATATGACCATAGTGGGTCGGATCTCGAATAACGATGAATCAGAATACAGGAGGGAGATAGAGAACCTAGTGGAGTGGTGTAACGAAAACTATTCATCCCTCAATGCCAGCAAAACTGAAGAGCTGGTCATTGACTTCAGGAAGCAAAGTACTGTACACACCCCTGTCAGCATCAACGGGGCCGAGGTGGAGATGGTTGATGGCTTCAAATTTCTTGGGGTGCACATCACCACAAATCTGTCCTGGTCCATCCACATCGATGCTACCACCAAGAAAGCACAACAGCGCCTTTACTTCCTCAGGAAACTACGGAAGTTTGGCGTGTCCACGCTGACTCTTACCAATTTTTACAGATGCACCATGGAAAGCATCCTATCTGCTGCGTCATGGCCTGGTATGGCAACTGCTCTGCCCATGACCACAAGAAACTTCAGAGAGTCGTGAACACACCCCAGTCCATCACACAACACAAACCTGCCTGCCATCCATTGACTCTCTACACCTCCCGCTGCCATGGGAAAGCGGGCAGCATAATCAAAGACACCCCTCTCCCCGGCTTACGCACTCTTCCAGCTTCTTTCATTGGGCAGGAGATACAGAAGTCTGAGAACACGCACGAACAGGTTCAAAAACAGCTTCTTCCCCACTGTTACCAGGCTCCTAAACAACCCAGCTACGGCGTCAGGCAGGGTCAGGGAATTTCTGCAGGTGAGTGTGAAGACCGGGGAGATGGTGTCGTGCTGGAGAGGATAAATGAGGTGTGGCTTTCTACGAGGGATTGTATCGGGCTGAGCCAGTGGGGTAGGCGGAGGATATGGGGCAGTTTCCAGATGGGTTGGAGTTGCCAGAATTGGGGCACAGGAAGAGGTGGGCATTGGAGGAGTCATTGGGGTTAAGGGAGGTGATGGAGTGCATTCGGAGGATTCAGTCAGGGGAAGGCCCTAGGTCAGGGCGGCTTTCCGATGGAGTTTGATGAGCAGTTTGCAATGGAGTTGGTTCCCCACCTGGTGGGTATGTTTAGTGAGCCACTGGAAAAGGGGGAGTTGCTGGCTACCTTAGCGCAGGTGTCAATTTTGTTGATCCTGAAAAGGGGAAGGACCCACTGCAGTGTGGGTTTTAGACATCCATTTCGCTGCTAAACGGAGGTGAACTTCCTGGCGAAGGTGTTGGTGTGTGGGTTGGAGGGGTGTGTCCCGGAGTGGTCTCTGAGAACCAAACAGGTTTTGTGAGGGGGAGGCAGCTCTCCAGAAACATTAGGAGGTTGCTGAATGTAATTATGATTCCGTCAGAGGATTCGAAGCCAGAGGTGATTGTGTCTCTGGATGCGCGGAGAAGACGTTGGACCAGGTGGATTGGCGGAATCTGTTTGGGTTTGGACAGAAATTTATGGCGTGGGTTTGATTGTGCTATGCAACCCCCATGGCTGGTGTTCGAACGAACAAGACAAATTCAGGGTATTTTGGATTGCAGAGTAGCACAAAGCCAGGAGGCTTTGTACAAGATCATATGACTTCCTCTTGGGACACCTTGCACCCGACCAGCAAATTTATCACAACCAACCATCAGGAATGTTTCAGTTTTCCTGATATTGTTCTTCACCTTGATCCTCAACACTATCTGCACCAACCTCTTCGTAATCTTTCTCCAAAGCTGCCATGTCTTCACGGGCCTCTGAGAACTCGCCTTCCTCCATGCGCTAGTTGCCGTTGTTGGTGTTGGCGATGGCCCTTCGGCCGTCAGCTGAATGGAGAGGGGGTTTGAGTTACAGAGGGAGTGAATTTAGGTACTGCAAGATGTGGTACTTTGCAGGTAAGGAGCTAACAATGTTCCCCCAAGTACCGGAAATGGAAAATGAAATGAAAATCGCTTATTGTCACGAGTAGGCTTCAATGAAGTTACTGTGAAAAGCCCCTAGTCGCCACATTCCGGCGCCTGTCCGGGGAGGCTGGTACGGGAATCGAACCGTGCTGCTGGCCTGCTTGGTCTGCTTTAAAAGCCAGCGATTTAGCCTGGTGAGCTAAAGAACACGCTACTGGAGAAGCCGCTGCTCCCAGATGAGATGGGGGAGGGCAGGATCAGGCACATGCGGGTGGCTGGGAGCACAGGGTAAGAGTTCTGTTTAAAGGCCATTGAATCATGTGGGTGGGGGCCGGCGACTCATTTTCACAGGTTTTGGGTTGCGAGAAGTTGGAGACTTCTGGGAAGTGGTGTTTGGGACCTTATTGAGGATAGTGGCAGTCAAGGTGAAGCCGGACCCCATGATGATTTCTTGGGGTTTCGGAGGTGCCAGAGCTGTAGGACGGGAAGAGGGCCAATGTCGTGGCCTTCCCCTTTCTGCCCGGTGAAGGATTCTTTTGAAGTGGAGGTCAGATACACCACCGATGGTTGCAGCCTGACTGGAAGACCTGCACCTGTTTCTCCGGTTGGAAAAAATTGAATTTGCCTTGAGGGGGAGGGTGGGGAGAGGGCTTTGAGGTACGATGGAGGCGTTCATGAGGATATTTGAACTGTGCATCGGGGAGTGGCACGGACGGGATGGGGAGAGAAGGGTTTAAAAGGGGAAAATGTACAAACTGTTAACTCTGCTCTGTGGTGTTGCACTCAGTGGTCATGCACTTGGATCCTGTGCGGACCAACTGGCGGGTGTGTTCGCAGAAATCTTCACCATCCGTACTCCGTTCTGAGCTTCCCATCTGCATCATACTGGTGCCAAAGAAGAGCTAGGCAATGTGCCTCAACAACTACCGTCCGGTGGCATTGACAGCAATCATTATGAAGTGCTTTAAGAGGTTAGTCATGGGAGACATCAGCTCCATACTCCAAGAATGCCTTGATCCACTGCAGTTCGTACACCATTACAATTGGTCCACAGCCGACACTGTCTTCCTGGCCCTACGCTCATCCTGGAGCATCTTGACAACAAGAACCCCTACATTAGACTCCTAATTATTGACTACAGCTCTGTCTTCAACACCATAATCCCAGCCAAGCTCATATAAATGCTCCAAAACCTAGGATTTGGCTCCTCACTCTGCAACTGGATCCTCGACTTTCTGACCTATAGACCACAATCAGTAAGGATAAACAACAACACCTCCATGATAGTCCTATACACAAAGTTTGGCTCCAACCCTATCTACAAGTTTGCTGATGACATGAGCATGGTGGGTCAGATCTTGAACAACGATGAGTCAGAGTACAGGAGGGAGATGGAGAATCTAGTGGCATGGTGCAACAACAATCTCCCTCAATGTCAGCAAAGCTAAGGAGCTGGTAATCTACTTCAGGAAGCGAAGTGTCATACAAGCCCCTGTCTACATCAATGGTGCTGAGGTCAAGATGGTGTTACACATTAACGATCTGTTCTGGTCCACCCACGTTGTTGCCAAGAAAGCACAACATCACCTATACTTCCTCAGGAAGAAAATTCGGCATGTCCACATTGACTCTCACCAATTTTTACACATGCACCATAGAAAGCATCCTATCTGGCTGCATCATAGTTTGGTATGGGAACTGGTCGGCCCAGACTGTAAGAAACTACAGAGTTGTGAACATAGCCCAGTCCATCACACAAACCCGTCTCCCATCCATTGACTGTCTACACTTTCCGCTGCTTTGGGAAAGTGGGCAACATAATCAAAGACCCCTCCTACTCGGGTTATTCTCCCTTCCAATCTCTGAGAACACGCACAAACAGATTCAAAACAGCTTCTTCCCCACGGTTACCAGACTCCTGAATTACCCTGTTATAGATTGAACTGATCTCGCCACACACCTTCTCTACGGAGTAGTACTACACTCCTGTATTCTTCACTCAATATCTGTCTTTGTATTTACATTGTGTATTTATTGTATGCCCTTTTTTGTTGTTCATGTATAGAACAAACTGCCATGATTGTATGCAGAACAATACTTTTCACTGTAACTCAGTACGCATGGCAAATCTAAACCTGTTGTTTTTGTTTACATTTGGAGTAAAGTATCTCTTCAGAAAAAAGGAAAATAAATCGGATGTGGCAATGCTACTGCATAACAGCTTTGACATGAACAAAATAATCTTGTGCATTATGTGCATAGCATTTTTTCTGTTGATAAGATAACAGTAATGCAGTTTGGTGACTGAATGTTTGACACTTCTGCAGTATGGAAGAAATGCCCTGGAAATAGTAATGAAATCCATTGTAAATCTGGACAGTCCACTGGTGTCTTCGCCCAAAGACTATCTTGGGGATTTTTTCAAAGGTACAGTACATACAGATTTCTTTTTAGCTTCTGTCAGTTTGAGTTAGGACTGATGGAACTCCATTACATTTTTATTGTGTTCATGCAGTTTTTGATTCAAGAATTGTCATTGGCAATTAACCAATTCTATAGTTCTAACATAATTTAATTTGTCTACAGTAGTTGTAAAGTTATTCAGTCATTCTAGTTTCTTTACATGCTGATAGTTCCCGATTCTGTTATTCCCTATCAGTGTTGTCTTGGTTCCATCCTCTTCTCTCTCTCTCTCTTCTCTCTTCCCTCCCGCCCCCCCCAGCCCAAGAAAAAAAGATGGCACTGACCAAAGGGCACGGAAGTTGTCCTGCCAACATTTATCTCGTTGCTTTTGTGAAACTTTGCTGTAGGCAAATTGCAAAGTTAACATTTCCTGTCTTTGTAATCATCATAACCCTCACAAGTACTTGATTGTGAAACTATATCAGTTCATTGAAGGGAACCAGATTATTATACATGTGATGAAGTTGTTAGCGTGTTATTTATTGACTAGTCAAACTACTGTTTAATGCATAAACAATACAGATTTCGTATATATAATTTTTTTAATGTTCCTGAATTAGATGCCAATATTAGTTGCCTGGACTACTTGGGAGTCTCTTGGGAGCTTTCAAGCAGCTCTTTCCTTTTTTTTTAATTTAGAGTACCCAATTCATTTTTTCCAATTTCCAAGGGGTAATTTAGCGTGTTCAATTCTCCTACCTTGCACATCTTTGGGTTGTGGGGGCGAAGCCCACGCAAACACTGGGAGAATGTGCAAACTCCACACTGACAGTGACCCAGAGCCGGGATCGAACCTGGGACCTCGGCGTCGTGAGACTGCAGGGCTAACCACTATGACACTGTGCTGCCCGTTTGTTTCCTTTTAATGGCTAGGTGACACGCATTCAGAGTAAAATCTTTGTGTTGCTGAGATATGGAACCGTTTTACTGATGAAACAGAAGATTTGGTAAACTTTTAAATATATTTTAACGAATTCAATTGTGTGCAGATGGTGGGCTTAATTAGGGATTCATGTGAGGTGTATAAACACAGACTACACTGGTGGTTGGATTAGGTGGTATATTGACCCTAAATATAAAAGTGTACTTAAAAAAAAGGCTCCAGACTATCCATCAAAAGACTTCCTCATTTACCAATGATGGACAATCTACACAGTTCATTTTCTCTTCCTGCAGCGCTAGTCATACATGGAAACACAGTGGGACAGAAAGTATAGTATTTAAAATTGAATTTATGAAAGGGTAACGGTGATGGAATAGAAGTGCCATTGTTCCTTTTAACAAAAACCTGCATAATAATAAAAATCGCTTATTGTCACAAGTCAGCTTCAGTCAAGTGACTGTGAAAAGCCCCTAGAACATGTGAAATGGGCCCAATGGTCTCAGTGTGCTGTAATTTCTGGAAGAATTATTGAGGGTTAACTGGATTGATATCTGTTGATAATGGGGTTACGGGTGAAATAACGGTAAACAGATTTGGGAAGAAAATCAGCGCAAGGGGGAGAGATTTGCAGTTATATCCTGCATGACCAAGTCGCCTGTCGTCTCCGTCGTAGCACAAACAGCAGCCAATTTGCACTTTGTAAACTCCCAGAATTGGTGATGAGCAGATGATAGAGGGGCAAATATTAATTATTTATTCCCAGGGGGAACTCCCATTACTCTTTGAATCAATGCAGAGGGATCTTCTGCATCCACCTGGGAGAGAGACCCTGAACGCAGGGATCAATAAGTGACAAGCCCCAATCCTACAGTGGATTAAAGCTAAATGGTATTTTCCTGGTCTGGATTCTCTTTTTATGAAATAGGAGAAGTTGAGTTGGTGACTGTTGAATGGTGTCTTGATGTATTCATAAGAACTAGGAGCAGGAGTAGGCCATCTGGCCCCTCGAGCCTGCTCCGCCATTCAATGAGATCATGGCTGATCTTTTGTGGACTCGGCTCCACTTTCCGGCCCGAACACCATAACCCTTAATCCCTTTTTTCTTCAAAAAATGATCTATCTTTACCTAAAAAACATTTAATGAAGGAGCCTCAACTGCTTCACTGGGCAAGGAATTCCGTAGATTCACAACCCTTTGGGTGAAGAAGTTCCTCCTAAACTCAGTTCTAAATCTACTTCCCCTTATTTTGAGGCTATGCCCCCTAGTTCTGCTTTCACCCGCCAGTGGAAACAACCTGCCCGCATCTATCCTATCTATTCCCTTCATAATTTTAAATGTTTCGATAAGATCCCCCCACATCCTTCTAAATTCCAACGAGTACAGTTGCAGTCTACTCAACCTCTCCTCGTAATCCAACCCCTTCAGCTCTGGGATTAACCTCGTGAATCTCCTCTGCACACCCTCCAGTGCCAGTATGTCCTTTCTCAAGTAAGGAGACCAAAACTGAACACAATACTCCAGGTGTGGCCTCACTAACACCATATACAATTGCAGCATAACCTCCCTAGTCTTAAACTCCATCGCTCTAGCAATGAAGGACAAAATTCCATTTGCCTTCTTAATCACCTGTTGCACCTGTAAACCAACTTTCTGTGACTCATGCACTAGCACACCCAGGTCTCTCTGCACAGCAGCATGCTTTAATATTTTATTGTTGAAATAATAATCCCGTTTGCCGTTATTCCTACCAAAATGGATAACCTCACATTTGTCAACATTGTATTCCATTTGCCAGACCCTAGCCCATTCACTTAACCTATCCAAATCCCTCTGCAGACTTCCAGTATCCTCTGCACTTTTCGCTTTACCACTCATCTTAGTGTCATCTGCAAACTTGGACACATTGCCCTTGGTCCCTTAATGCCATGCATCTTTATCTTATGCAGTAGCCTTTTGTGTGGCACCTTGTCAAAAGCTTTCTGGAAATCCAGATATACCACATCCATTGGCTCCCCGTTATCTACTACACTGGTAATGTCCTCAAAAAATTCCATTAAATTAGTTAGGCACGACCTGCCCTTTATGAACCCATGCTACGTCTGCCCAATGGGACAATTTCTATCCAGATGCCTCGCTATTTCTTCTTTGATGATAGATTCCAGCATCTTCCCTACTACCGACGTTAAGCTCACTGGCCTATAATTTCCTGCTCTCTGCCTACCTCCTTTTTTAAACAGTGGTGTCACGTTTGCTCATTTCCAATCCACCGGGACCACCCCAGAGTCTAGTGAATTTTGGTAAATCATCACTAGTGCATCTGCAATTTCCCTAGCCATCTCTTTTAGCATTCTGGGATGCATTCCATCAGGGCCAGGAGACTTGTCTACCTTTAGCCCCATTAGCTTGCCCATCACTACCTCCTTAGTGATAACAATCCTCTCAAGGTCATCACCTGTCATTACCTCATTTCTATCAGTCACTGGCATGTTATTTGTGTCTTCCACTGTGAAGACCTACCCAAAAAACCTGTTCAGTTCCTCCGCCATTTCCTCATCTCCCATTATTAAAACTCCCTTCTCATCCTCTAGAGCAGTGCATCTCAAACTATCTGATGTGGTGTACCGGCAGTTTTTTTTTTCAATGTGCCAGGGACCGGTAAGCGAAACAAGCCAATCCAGGATTACTGTCTCTTTCTTTTCTGGAAACACTCCCAAGTACCGGCAGACGATGGCTCGAGTACCGGCACCGGTACTCGTACCACACTTTGAGAAGCTCTGCTCTAAAGAACCAATATTTACCTTAGCCACTCTTTTTTGCTTTATATATTTGTAAAAACATTTGCTGTCTGCTTTTATATTCTGAGCAAGTTTACTCTCATACTCTATCTTACTCATCTTTATAGCTTTTTTAGTAGCTTTCTGTTGCCCCTTAAATATTTCCCGTCCTCTAGTCTCCCACCAATCTTTGCCACTTTGTATGCTTTTTCCTTCAATTTGATACTCTCTCTTATTTCCTTAGATATCCACGGTCGATTTTCCCTCTTTCTACCGTCCTTCCTTTTTGTTGGTATAAACCTTTGCTGAGCACTGAAAAATCGCTTGGAAGGTTCTCCACTGTTCCTCAACTGTTCCACCATAAAGTCTTTGCTCCCAGTCTACCTTAGCTAGTTCTTCTCTCATCCCATTGTAATTTCCTTTGTTTAAACACAAAACACTAGTATTTGATTTTACCTTCTCACCCTCCATCTGTATTTTAAATTCCACCATATTGTGATCGCTCCTTCCGAGAGGATCCCTAACTATGAGATCATGAATCAATCCTGTCTCATTACACAGGACAAGATCTAGGACCGCTTGTTCCCTCGTCGGTTCCATTACATACTGTTCTAGGAAACTATCGCGGATACATTCTATAAACTCCTCAAGGTTGCCTTGACCGACCTGGTTAAACCAATCGACATGTAGATTAAAATCCCCCATGATAACTGCTGTACCATTTCTACATGCATCAGTTATCTCTTTGTTTATTGCCTGCCCCACCATAACGTTACTATTTGGTGGCCGATAGACTACTCCTATCAGTGACTTTTTCGCCTTACTATTCCTGATTTCCACCCAAATGGATTCAACCTTATCCTCCATAGCACCGATATCATCCCTAACTATTGCCCGGATGTCATCCTTAAATAACAGAGCTACACCACCTCCCTTACCATCCACTCTGTCCTTCCGAATAGTTTGATACCCTCTGATATTTAACTCCCAGTCGTGACCATCCTTTAACCATGTTTCAGTAATGGCCACTAAATCATAGTCATTCACGATGATTTGCGCCACCAACTCAATTACTTTATTTCGAATACTACGAGCATTCAGGTAAAGTACACTTATGTTGGTTTTTAATACATCTGGGGATGACAGAGCAACTGGTTAAAAATGTTGAAACTCAGAAAATTTACTTTTTCAACATAAGTAATTTGGCTTTTCATTTATCTTCTTGTCCAGTTTTGTAATTCTGCAGTGAATTTGTATTTTTGGTCCATGTTAATTACCTGACATCACAGAGTAGGTTTATTTTTGGATCTCTTATTTGGGATTCTGTGCTTTGCTTTTTAAAAAAAATGTTTTGGTAGCCAAGTCCTGACCTCTGCTCTGGCCACATTAAATCTCCTCTCTTTTATACAGCCCACATGGCCTCTGTGTCGTATATCCCAGCCTAACATGGCCTCTGTGTCGTATATCCCAGCCTAACATGGCCTCTGCCTAATCTGACACTGGCTTGTCTTCCCAGCTAAATGTCCCCAAAGAGCTTCACATATGGAGTTACAAAGATAAGTGTTGCACTATTGCCTTTAATCTGCCTAGTGCACTGGCACAAAGGGTAAATTTGTATGATTTTGAGCATCAAATTGTTATAAATATTAACTAAATTCAACTCTTTTTGCTTCAATTTTCTTTATTTTTCTGATTCTTATGATGTTCGTGCTATTGCTTGTCCAGAACGAGTAAATCCTCGAGTAAAAAGGTTTTTAAAAAAAAAAAGTCTTGGAATGTTGGCGATGCATTTATTGTTCCTCCACTGCTGCCTTTAGAAGGTGGTGGCATGCTATTAAGACCAGCTGAACAGTATTGGATTGGGTTTATTACAAGGAGGGACAGGAGAATTTATAATGGAGCATAGGGAAATAGCAGAGAAGCTAAATAATTACTTTTTGTCTGTCTTCACAGAGGAAGATACATGAAATCCTCCAGAAATAATAGCAAACTGAGGAACTAGAGAGATTAAAGAATTTGAGGAAATTAATATTAGTTAAAAAGTAAAGGGACTTCCGGTGGTGACATGTCAGGGAAAGGTCGCACATGAGGTGTCATCCAGCCGAGAACTTTATTGATATTTGGGCTCTGGTTTGTTTTATTGATGTGTTAAGTGTCCCACATCAAGTGGAAGCTCAATGGATATCGGACCAGGCAACTGGGGCTGTTTAGCTAACTGGGGCTGTTTAGCTCACAGGGCTAATCGCTGGCTTTGAAAGCAGACCAAGACAAGCCAGCAGCACGGTTCGATTCCCGTAACAGCCTCCCCGAACAGGCGCCGGAATGTGGCGACTAGGGGCTTTTCACAGTAACTTCATTTGAAGCCTACTCGTGACAATAAGCGATTTTCATTTTCATTTCATTTCAGAACAAGAAAGTACTAGTGTTGAATTTGGAAACTTCGAGGGTAATGGGTATCAGGGTCCATTCCACTAACTTTTTTTTTTAAAATAATTTTTATTGAAAAATTTTGAATTTATACAACCCTAATCCTAACCCTAACCCTAACCCCCCCCCCTCTTTCCCCCCCCCCCCCCCCCCCCCCCCCCCGGGTTTCTGCTGCTATTGCCCAAGGTACCTATCTTCGAGCCAGTAAGTCCAGAAAAGGCTGCCATCGTTTATAGAACCCTTGTATTGATCCTCTCAGGGCAAATTTGACCCGTTCCAATTTTATAAATCCCGCCATGTCACTGACCCAGGTCTCCACACTTGGGGGCGTTGCATCCTTCCACTGTAGCAGAATCCTTCGTCGGGCTACTAGGGACGCAAAGGCCAGGACACGGCCTCTTTTGCCTCCTGCACTCCCGGCTCTACCGCAACTCCAAAAATCGCGAGTCCCCACCCTGGTTTGACCCTGGATCCAACCACCCTCGACACCGTCCCCGCCACCCCCTTCCAGAATTCTTCCAGTGCTGGGCATGCCCAGAACATATGGGCGTGGTTCGCTGGACTCCCCGAACATCTGGTGCACCTGTCCTCACCCCCAAAGAACCTACTCATCCTAGTCCCAGACATGTGGGCCCGGTGCAGCACCTTAAATTGGATGAGACTAAGCCTCACACATGAGGAGGAAGAGTTGACTCTCTCCAAGGCATCCGCCCAAGTCCCGTCCTCTATCTGCTCCCCAAGTTCCTCCTCCCATTTAGCCTTCAGCTCCTCCACTGACGACTCCTCCACCTCCTGCATTACCTTATAGATGTCAGACACCTTCCCCTCTCCGACCCACACCCCCGAAAGCACTCTGTCCATCGTCCCCCGCGACGGCAGCAGAGGGAATCCCTCTACCTGTCGCCTAGCAAACGCCTTTACCTGCAAGTATCTGAACATGTTCCCTTGGGGAAGGCCAAATTTATCTTCCAGTTCCCCCAGGCCCGCAAAAACCTCCCGCCAATAAACAGGTCCCTCAATTTGCTGATGCCCGCCCTTTGCCACCCCCTAAATCCCCCATCCTTGTTCCCCGGGATGAACCGATGGTTGCCACCCAGTGGAGCCTCCATCGAGCCCCCTGTTTCCCCCCGATGCCGTCTCCACTGTCCCCAGATTCTTAGGGTCGCCGCCACCACCGGGCTCGTGGTAGACCTCTTAGGGGAGAGCGGCAACGGTGCCGTTACCATGGCACCCAGGCTCGTACCTCTACATGACGCCATCTCCATTCTTTTCCACGCCGCCCCTCCCCCCTCCATCACCCATTTACGCACCATTGACACATTGGCTGCCCAATAGTACCCCAGAAGGTTGGGCAGCGCCAGCCCGCCTCTATCCCTCCCTCGCCCCAGGAACACCCTCTTCACTCTCGGAGTCCCATGTGCCCACACAAAGCTCAAAATACTGCTAGTCACTCTCCTAAAGAAGGCCCTGGGGATAAAGATGGGCAGGCACTGAAAGAGGAACAAGAACCTCGGAAGCACTGTCATTTTGACGGACTGTACCCTCCCCGCCAACGATAATGGCAGCATGTCCCACCTCTTGAACTCCTCCTCCATCTGATCTACAAGTCTGGTGAAGTTATGCTTGTGAAGAGTCCCCCAGTCCCTGGCCACCTGCACCCCCAGGTACCTAAAGCTCTCCCCTGCCCGCCGAAGCGGGAGCCTACCAATTCCTTCCTCCTGGTCTCCAGGGTGCACCACAAACACCTCGCTCTTGCCTAAATTTAATTTATAACCTGAAACGGTCCCAAACTCAGCTAGCAACTCCATCACTCCCGGCATCCCTCCCACCGGGTCCGCCGCATACAGTAACAGGTCATCGGCATACAACGACACCCTATGTTCCTCTCCACCTCGCACCAAGCCTCTCCACCTCGCACCAAGCCTCTCCACCTCTCTGAATCCCTCAACGCCATCGCCAGCGGCTCGATTGCCAGTGCAAACAACAAGGGGGACAGGGGGCAACCCTGTCTGGTCCCTCGGTAAAGCCGGAAGTACTCCAACCTCCTCCTATTCGTGGCCACGCACGCCATTGGGGCCTCACATAGCAGCCTTACCCATCTAATGAACCCTTCACCAAATCCAAACCTCCCCAACACCTCCCATAGGTACCCCCACTCCACTCTATCGAAGGCCTTCTCCGCATCCAGTGCCACCACTATCTCTGCCTCCCCCTCAATCGTCGGCATCATGATGACATTCAACAATCTCCGCACATTCGTGTTCAGCTGCCTTCCCTTCACGAAACCTGTCTGGTCCTCGTGCACAACCCCTGGCACACAGTCCTCTATCCTGGTGGCCAGAATTTTTGCCAGGACCTTAGCATCCACGTTGAGGAGAGATATGGGCCTGTATGAACCACACTGCTGGGGGTCCTTGTCCCTCTTTAAAATTAACGTGATCAGCGCCCGTGACATCGTCGGGGGCAAAGTCCCCCCTTCCCACGCTTCATTGAATGTCCGCACCAGCAAGGGGCCCACTAGGTCCACAAACTTTTTATAAAATTCCACCGGGAACCCATCCGGCCCCGGTACCTTCCCTGACTGCATCTGCCCGATCCCCTTAACTAGCTCCTCCAGCTCAATCGGCGCACCCAACCCCTCCACCTTCTCCTGCACCTTCGGGAATGAAAGCCCGTCAAGGAACCTCTCCATTCCCCTCCTCTCCCCCATTGGCTTCGACCGGTACAGTTCCCCGTAAAAGTCCTTGAAGACCTCATTCACCTCTACCCCCTTCCCACTCTTGTCTCTCACTCCAGCAATTTCCTTAGCCGCATCCCGCTTGCGGAGCTGATGAGCCAGCATCCTACTCGCCTTTTCACCATGTTCGTACACTGCCCCTTGTGCCTTCCTCCACTGTGCCTCCGCCTTTCTAGTGGTCAGCAAATCAAATTGAGCCTGCAGGCTGCGCCTCTCCCCCAACAGTCCCTCCTCTGGTGCCTCTGCATACCTCCTGTCCACCTCCAGCATCTTTCCCACCAGTCTATCCCCCTCACTCCTCTCGCTCCTCTCCCTATGTGCCCGAATGGATATCAGCTCCCCACGAATCACTGCCTTCAGGGCTTCCCAGACCATCCCCACCTGAACCTCCCCTGTATTATTCACCTCGAGGTACCCCTCAATACTTGCCCGGACCCTCCTACACACCACCTCCTCCGCCAACAACCCCACATCCAACCGCCACAACGGACATTGGTCCCGCACCTCCCCCATCTCCAACTCTATCCAATGCGGAGCGTGGTCGGAGATTGCAATGGCCGAATACTCGGCCGCCTCCACTTTCGGAATCAGTCCCCTACTCACCACGAAGAAATCTATCCGAGAGTAGACCCTATGTACGTGGGAGAAGAAAGAGTACTCGTGTGCCCTCGGCCTCACAAACCTCACAAACCTCCATGGATCCACCCCACCCATCTGATCCATAAACCCTCTCAGTACCTTGGCCGCCGCCGGCCTCCTACCCGTCTAGAGCTGGACCGATCCAGTGAAGGATCCAACACCGTATTAAAGTCGTTCCCCCCCCCCCATGATCAGACCTCCCGCCTCCAGATCCGGGACCCGTCCCAACATACGCCTCATAAAGCCCTCATCGTCCCAATTTGGGGCATACACACTAGCCAGTACCACCTTCTCTCCTTGTAGCCTGCCCCTAACCATAACATACCTACCCCCTTTATCCGCCACCACCTCCGATGCCTCAAACAACACATTTTTCCCCACCAGAATCGCCACTCCCCGGTTCTTCACATCCAACCCAGAGTGGAAAACCTGGCCCACCCATCCCTTCCTCAGGCGGACCTGGTCCGCCACCTTCAGGTGGGTCTCCTGAAGCATTGCCACATCTGCCTTTAGCCCCTTCAGGTGAGCCAGTACCCTCGACCGCTTCACCGGCCCATTCAACCCTCTCGCATTCCAGGTGACCAACCGGATCAGAGGGCGTCCCGCCCCCCCCTCCCCCGTTGACTAGCCATAGCCCGTCGACTGCCCGCCCCAGGCCAGCACCCCCTGCCCGACCCAGTCCCCACAGCGACAACACCTCTCCTCTGTCCCCCCAGCCCCCACCAGCTCCTTCCAGACCCTACCAGCAGCAACCCGGTATTCCCCTTTCCCCCCCCCCCCCCCCTCCCTTCCCCCCCCAGGCTAGGAACCCTCCCAGCCACGAACCGTCCTCCATTGTACTTCCGTGGGTCAGTTAACTTCTGCTGACCCCGGAAACTCCCGCCAATAACCCGACCCCTCCCAAAGTGGGATCATCCCCCAATCTATCCCTCCTCCAGGCACCGCTCCAGCGCGGGGAAGAACCAGTTAAGGCCCCGCCTCCCCGTCACCGTCTCCACCCCGCAGCGCGGGAAACCAGAGGAAAGCCCGCACTTTCGCACTGCCCCACCACACCCTTCTGACGCAGCTCCTAAATACCAGCCCCACTCCATACCCCCAAACTGACATAGAATACAACAAACCCCCCCGACCCTCCCCGCAAGATACACAACTCAACCAATGCCCCACAGCAGAAAAAAACATAGCAGAACAACACCCCCATAAATAACCATATCAAAATTGCAAAAGTACAAAAAAAAAGAACATAGCAACAGCAGAATCCAGCGCTAAGATATTACAACCGACCCCGCAACCCCAAACCCCTAGTTCAAGTCCAGTTTCTCCGTCCGCACGAAGGCCCACGCCTCCCATTCCACTAACTGTTGAGACCTTAGCAGTGGAGCTACAGAAATTACGCTGGGAGGTGTTGATGGACCATGAGAAAGTGATTGAGGTGGTGATGTCCTCTATTCGAATGGCCTTGACTAATGTGGACGAGGAGGTGAAGCTGATGGAGGTGGGGTTAAATCTGTCTCGGTAGAGTGATCAGATCGCCACTCTGGAACGAGAAATGGGAAGGGTGGCGGCTGATTAAAATATGGGCTAAGGTGGATGACTTGGAACATTGTCCTCGTAGACAGAACTTGAGGATGGTTGGGTTGCTGAAGGGCCGATTTTCTGATGGTGGCTGGGGACAGTTCTTTGTTCGTTCGTGCTGGGGGATTTGGTGGCCATCTTGGGTGGACCGGGTGTTGGTTCTCCTTGAGAGGTTGCTGGACTGCCTCACGATGGGAATGGCTGGCCTGGTATTGGGGTGGGGGTGGGGGCGGGAAAGAGTAGAGGACCCCCCCCCTCCCTAATCCAGCTGAACACATTGAATGTTGGAGGTTGAGCAGTCTGTGAAAGAGATCATGGGTATTTGCGCACCTTAGGAGTTTTAAAGACTATGTGGTGCTGCAGCAAGTAGAAAGAAATTAGGTTGGAGTTTGGGCTGCTTTCGACAGATCGGGCAGTGTGCCAGCTACGATGTTTGATGGGGGCTTTTTATGAGCATGGGGAGAATGCCTTCCTGCTAGCGCACCAGTTGAGATGACATTCTTGGGGAATGGTGCAGGTAAAGGACGGGGATTGCAGGTCGGTCTCTGCTCCAGTCAAGGTTAATGAGGCGTTTGAAGTTTTTTACTGTACCCGTTACAAGTTGGAGCCCCCCCAGGGACTGGTTGTCAATGTTGGAGTTCTTGGATTGTTTGTCTATCCTGATGGTGGAGCAGGAGAGAAGGGAGCAGCTGGAGTCCCCTCTGATCTTGGATGAGGTTGTGAAATGCATGAGTCTGATGCAGTCGGGTAAGATGCCGGGGCTGGATGGATTCCTGTTCGAATTTTCTAAGAAGTTTGAGGGACAGTTGGCCCCTTGCTGTTAGAAATGTTTTGGGATTTGATGTCTCGGAGAACATTGCCGGCTACATTGTAGCAGGCGTCAATCCCCTTGATCATAAAGAAAGATAAGGATCCAGTAGAGTGTGGGTCGTATCATTTTGTTACAGAATGCAGTTGGCCAAGGTCTTGGCTATGAACCAGGCTATATTTGATATTTTTCCTAAATGTAGGAACTCTATCAGATGACTTAACCACGGCACTGAGTGGGGCCGAAGACTTCCATCCAAACAGCAGTTGCCTTCGGACTCCTAAGCAAGGTGAAGGCCAGAGCATCTGCCTTTGCCCCCATCTGCAGCTCCTGTAAATCTGAAATCCCAAACTTAGCCACCAGGGCAAGGCTCCAGCTCAACCCCAAGAATTCCCAATATGGTGCCTAACAAGGAGACCCAAAAGCTTAGAACAAGACCAGAATATGTGTGTTTGGTGGGCCGGACCTCCAGAACACCCCACGTGCCCTATCCACCAAGGTCAGTGGGAGTTTTCCCATCTCCCCAGGTCAACCTACATCGCCTTGACCAGATCCCCAAAATACAGTTTACGGAGCGAGACCCAATTATGGGCCACCTGGATTCTCAGATAACTGAAGCTGGACCTGGCCAGGTGTATGGGCAACGTCCCAAATTGCCCCCCCCCCCCCCATACCTAGAGATGGAGTCAAACCTCCCAAGCTGCTGCATTATCTCCTCTGCACTGACGAGAGAGTCCATCACATACAACAACAAATGGTTCCCCACGCCCACCCCACAAATCCCCCTTCACTTCGTAGATGACCTGACCTCAACGCTATGGCCAGAGGCTCAATTTCTATGGCAAACAATAGCGGGGGGTAGTGGACACCCCTGTCTTGTGCCTCTCATTCGTTGGAAATACTTTGAACTCATACCATTCATATGAATGGTCACAGTGGGGGCTCTATATAAAAGCTGGATCTAAGCTATAAATCTAGGCCCAAAGCCAAATCTCCTGAGGGTTTCAAACAAATAACCCCACTCCACCTTAACAAACGCCTTTTCCACATCCAGTGAAATAATCCGCTCTGACTTAGGGGCTGGAAAGGGGGACAAAACATTAAGCAGTCTCTGAACGTTCGCCGGTAACTGACTACGCGAAACAAACCCTGTCTGCTCCTCTAATATAGCTCTGTAAGAACTCCATCACAACCATGCCAGGGTGCTGAGTGGGACCGAAGACTTCCATCTAAACAGAAGCCGCCTTCAGACTGCTAACACGCACATCTTTGGACTGCGGGAGGAAACCGGAGCGCCCGGAGGGAACCCACTAGGAGAAAGTACAGACTCTGCACAGACAGTCACCCGAGGCTGAAATTGAACCCGCATCCCTGGCACTTTGAGGCAGCAGTACTAACCACACTGTGCCACCCATGAGATGGCAATGAGCATCTGGCATTTTCTGTCATTGATAAAGGATTGATTAACAGACAGAAATATTGGGAATAAATGGGTCCTCCCAGGTTGGCAAGCAATCCTAGTGGGGTACTGCAAGGATCGGTGCTTGGGCTCTAGCTGTTCACTATCTGCATCCATGATTTGGGTGTGGGGATTCAAGGTCATATCTTCGTTTGTGGATGACAAAAACTCGGTGCGATTGAGAAGAAGGCAAAGAGGCTTCTGGGAGATTTGGGCAGGTTTACTGAGTGGACAAGAACATGCAGATGGAGTATAATATAACAATCGATAAGTGAGATGGATTTGAAAATTAGCATCTGCTACCTCCCTTGCATCATACCGCAGCCTGGGATTCATCATCTCTGGGCCGGGGATTTTACCACTTTTAATCCTGCTTAAACCTCTGATACATCCTCTCAATGCTAATTTGTTCAATTGTATCGCAGCCCCCTCCCTGATTTCTATACCTACATTGTCCTTCTCCATAGTGATGACCGATGCAAAAAAAAACATTAAAACTTCACCTATGTTTTCCAGCTCCACACACACATTGCCACTTTGGTCCCTAATGGCCCCGTTTTTTTGCCTGATGCCCTCTTGTCCGTAATGCATTTTGGTTGGTCTAACATAGAGTGGAAATATACCGTAAATGGCAAACTCTTTGGAATATGGAAAGTCAGAGAGATCTGGGTGTGCAGGTCCGCAGGTCTTTGAAAGTGGCAACACAAGTGGACACGGTAGTCAAGAAAGCATATGGAATGCTGGCCTTCATTAGACGGGGCTTCGAGTATAAAAACTGGCAAGTCATGCTACATTGTCTAGAACCTTGGTACAGCTGCACTTGGAATATTACGCACAATTCTGGTCGCCACACTGCTGGAATGATGTGGAGGCTTTGGAGAGGGTGCAGAGGAGGTTTACCAGGATGTTGCCTGGTATGGAGAGTGTTAGCTATGCAGAGACTGTTTTCACTAGAATGACAGAGGTTGAGGGTGACCTATTAAAGGTCTACAAGATTGAGGGGCATGGATAGAGTGGATGGGCAGGCACTCTTTCCCAGGGTGGAAGGGTCAAGTCACTAAGGTGCATAGGTTTAAGATCCGTGGGGAAAAGTTTAGAGGAGCTGTGTGAGGCAGGTTTTTTTACATAAAGGGTGGTGAGTGTCTGGAACGCATTGCGAAGGGAGGTTGTGGAAGCAGATATATTAACGGCCTCTAAAAGGCATCTCGACAACTACATGGATAGGATGGTTATAGAGGGATGCGGCACAAAGAAGTGCTGAGGGTTTTGGCCAAAGGTGGTATCATGACCGGTACAGGCTTGGAGGGCCGAAGGGCCTGTTCCTGTGCTGTATTGTTCTTCGTAGAACACTGACAAAACACCGTAGGATTTTCCTTTATTGCCATTGATTTTTCATGCCCATTCATTGTTCTCTGAGTTTATTTTTTAAGCAACCCCTTGCACTACCTATATTGCTCTAGGGTTTCTGCTGTTTCGAGCTCCATGTACCTATCATAAGCCTCCCTTTTTTCATTATCTAATCCTGTATATCCCTTCACATTCCAGGTTCTCTGGACTTATTGGCCCCACCCTTTACTTTTACGGGAACATGTTAGCCATGTACACACACTTTCCTTTTTTAATTATGCCCATTGTTCTGATGTGAACTGTCCTACAAATAGCTGTTCCTAGTCTGCTTTGGCCAGACCCTGTTTTATCCTATTAAAATTGGCCTTCCGCTAGTTCAGAACCTTTATTTTCGGTCTATCTTTGTAATTTTCCATAACTACCTTAAATCTTACCATGGAATGGTCCCCCACTGACTCTTCTACCACCTGCCTGGATTCATTCCTTAAAAAGTCCAGTATTGCCCACTCTCTTGTAGGCATTTCGACATGCTGGCTCAAAAAGCTCTCCTGGATGCACTTCTTAACAGTTCTGCCCCATCTAAGTCTTTCACACTTTGACTTTCCCAATTAATACCAAAATTATTTGTAAGAGTTGCACCAATACCATCCTTAATTAACAGTACTACCCTTTACCTAGCTTCCTATTATTCTTGAATGTCATATAATCTTTAATATTCAAAACCCAAGAATTGTCATAGAATCCCGACAGTGCAGAAGGAGGCCATTCAGCTCATTGAGTCTGTACCGACCCACTGAAAGAACATCCTACCTAGGCGCACTCCCCTGCACTATCCCCATAACCCCACCTAACATTTGTATGGGGAGAAAGTGCAAACTCAACAGTCACCCAAAGCTGGAATTGAACCCGGGTCGATGGGGCTAAGAGGCAGCAGTGCTAACCACTCTACCACCATATTGCTCATCCTACAGTCATGTCCCTGTAATGGCCTTCAGATTATACTTATTTATTTCAGTATGTGTTTTCAATCAATTTATTTTATGCATGGATTTGTTAAAGGAAGGTCTTGCGTCACAAACTTGAATTCTTTGAGGAAGTGACGAGAAGGATTTTCATAGAATTTACAGTGCAGAAGGAGGTCATTCGGCCCATCGGGTCTGCACCGGCTCTTGGAAAGAGCACCCTACCCAAGTTCAACACCTCCACCCTGTCCCCATAACCCAGTAACCCCACCCAACACTAAGGGCAATTTTTTTGACACTAAGGGCAATTTATCATGGCCAATCCACCTAACCTGCACATCTTTGGACTGTGGGAGGAAACCAGAGCACCCGGAGGAAACCCACGCACACATGGGGCGGATGTGCAGACTCTGCACAGACAGTGACCCAAGCCGGAATCGAACCTGGGACCCTGGAGCTGTGAAGCAATTGTGCTATCCACAATGTTACCGTGCTGCCCACGGTTGATGACGGTTGTGCAGTAGATGTTGCGTACATGGATTTTAGCAAGGCTTTTGACAAGGTCCCATGTGGCAGATTCGTCAAGAAAAATAAAGGCCCATGGGATACAGGGCAATGTGACAAACTGGATAAAAAGTTGGCTTTGTTACAGGAAGCAAAGGGTAATGGTCGATGGCTGGTCACGTATTATCCAAGGTTGTAAAGAAAGCATATGGAATGCTCTCCTTCGCTGGTTGGAGGTATAGAATATAAAAGTGAGGATATAGTGTTAGAATTATACACAACACTGATGAGGCCGCAACTGGAATATTCTGGTCACCACATTACAGGAAGGGCGTAATTGCTCCGGAGAGAGTGCAGAGGAGGTTTCCAAGAATGTTGCCAGGACAAGAAAAGTGTAGCAATGAGGAGAGATTGGATAGGTTGGGGTTATTTTCCTTCGAACCCAGAAGGGTGACTTAATTGAGGTGTACAAAACTGAATGGAAGAGACAGTGGACAGGATAAAATTGTTTCCCTTGGTGGAGAATTCTAGAACCAGGGGACATAGATTCAAGATGAGAGGCAGAAGGTGTAGAGGGGACATGAGGAATAACTTTCTTACGCAGAGGGTAGTGGGAATCTGGAATTTGCTGCCCGAGTTGGTGGTGGAGGCAGGGACCCTAAACTCTTTTTTTAAAAAGTACCTGAATCTGCACCTTAAGGGCTCTAAGCTGCAGGGCTAAGGACCCGGTGCAGGAAGGTGGGATGAGAAAGGGCACCTGAGTATCCCTGAGTTGGTTTGGAGAAAATAGGCCAAATAACATGTTTTCAGTTCTGTCATCATGTTATCTTGGTAACAGCTAGTCTCAACTCTTGAAAAGACCATAAGACATACGAGCAGAATTAGGCCACTCAGCCCATCGAGACTTTTAATAAGGGTATCAGGGTTATGGGGAGAAGGCAGGAGAATGGGGATGAGAAAAATATTAGCCATGATTGAATGGCGGAGCAGACTCAATGGGCCGAGTGGCCTAATTCTGGTTCTATGTCTTAAGGTCTTATATCTTTGTGTCACCTGCAAACTTATTTTACGATAGTGACATTTAAGGGGCATCTTGACAGATCCATGAATAGGATGGGAATAGAGGGATACGGACCCAGGAAGTGTAGCAGATTTTAGTTTAGACGGGCAGCATAGTCAGCACAGGCTTGGAGGGCTGGTTCCTGTTCTGTACTTTTCTTTGTTAGCAACAGTGCCTCCTTCCATATTGTTAATGTATGTTGTGAAAAGTTGTGGTCCCCACTCTCTGCCTTCTGCCAGTCAGCCAACCCTTAATACCATGGGCTCTTAACTTATTTAACAGTCTCTGTAGCAGCTTGTCAAAGGCCTTCTGGAAATCTAAATAAATCACATCCACTGGTCCTCCTTTGTCTAACTTCCTTGTTACCTCCTCAAAGAACTTGGAACAGATTTGTCAGACATGACCCTTTGACGAAGCCGTGCTGACTCTGTCCTATTTTACCATGCACTTCCAGGTACTCTGCAATCTCATCTTTAATAATTGACTCTGAAATCTTACCAATGACTGAAGTCAGGGTATCGGCCTATAATTTCCTGTCTTCTGCCTCCCTCCCTTTTTAAACATGGGTGTTACATTAGCCATTTTCCAGTACTCTGGGATTCTCCCTGCCTCCAGTGATTCCTGAAAGATCACCACCAATGCCTCCACAATCTCCTCAGCTATCTCCTTTAGAACCCTGAGGTGTAGTCCATCCAGTCCAGGTGATTTATCCACCTTCAGACCGATATTCTTAGTTTTTTTTCTCTCCTGTCCTGCCATTATCTGACCCTCATTTCCCATGCTATGATTTTGCTCTCCTGCCTTGACTCCGCCCCTTGATTGGCTACATCTACCATTTTAAAACTTTTTGACTTCCCTAGTTGTGTGGTCTCGAGAACAGTGGTCCCATCGCAGATCTTGGAACTTATTTTCCTACCAAATTTTGCAACTGTGCATTGGGATGTTTCAGCCAAGTCACTGATATAAATTGTAAATAGTTGAGGCCATAGCACTGATCTCAGTGGCACTCACCTTGCCCCATCTTGCCAACTTGAAAATGGCACATTTATGCCGAATCTCTGGTTGCTGTTAGCCAACCAATCCTTTGTCATGCTATATGTAACCACCTACACCATGAGCTCTTATTTGCATAGAAACATTTGACCTGGCATCTTGTCACATACTTTCTGGAAATCAAGCACATCACAGGTTCTCAATCCACCTTGTTGGTTACTTTCTCAAAGAACACCAATAAATTAGCCAACCACTATTTCCTTTTCACAAAACCATGTTGATTCTGCTTTGAGAAGGAGTCCCCCTTTTAAGCTGGAGATGAGGAGAATTTTTTTCTCAGAGGCTTGTTAGTCTGTGGAATTTTCTTCCCCTACAAGGGGCTTGTTTAGCTCACTGGGCTAAATCGCTGGCTTTTAAAGCAGACCAAGCAGCCAGCAGCACGGTTCGATTCCCGTACTAGCCTCCCCGAACAGGCGCTGGAATGTGGCGACTAGGGGCTTTTCACAGTAACTTCATTGAAGCCTACTTGTGACAATAAGCGATTTTCATTTGATCTCATTTCAGTGGAGGTTGGGTCATTGAAATTATCCGAGGTTGAGTTCCATTTTTGATAAGACAAGTTTATAGGGTGGAGACCAGAACTAGACCAGTTAGGGTAGTTCCCATGTTCCAATGCATCATTTATTGAGGCTCTGATGTAGATAGTGATTAAATCCCGTGGTAGGGTTTGTACTGAGCTTTCTGACTTAGATTAAGAACATTACCAACGGAACTAACTTGGTGCAGTTTCCTCTTGGAGAATGAGTGACTTTACCAGCATGGTTTTTGCGGCAGTTTAATACTAATTTTCTCAATGATTTTCATTGTTGCTATTTCTTATCAAGTACATTTCATGCAAAGTGACATTGTGCGTTTGTATCCCTAGATGTTCGACAGGGATTAATTGGTGTGGGTTTGATAAATGTGGAAGATCGTTCAGGACTGCTCACACTGGATAAAGGTAAAAATGTATTTAAACTTGGATTGATTATTGCTGTTATTTTTGTAACTCTGGTTTCCATGTCTAATCATATACTGAATCAATTTCAGATTATAATAATATTGGGAAGTTTCTGAATCGAATCCTTGGTATGGAGGTACACCAGCAGAACGCACTCTTCCAGTATTTTTCAGACACTTTAAGTGCTGTAATTCAGAATGCAAAGAAGAATGGAAGATACGATATGGGAATTTTAGGCAAGTGTTTGGTTTTCTACTGTCCTAATGAGAAGTTTATTACACAACAGTTGCTGATTTGCGTTTTGTTTTTGGACAGATCTGGGTTCTGGGGATGAGAAGGTGAAGAAACTAGAAACAAAGAAATTCTTAACTCCAGGATATTCTGTATCAGGACATGTTGAAATTTATACTGTAAGTGTCTGACCATTTGGTATAGTGATTGTATTTTGTATCTTCTGTTGCCTTCCTTCCTGGTACAGTTCCCCAGGTCTTCCAATGTTGTGCCAAAGCATCAATGTAGCTGGGTCCAGTCCTCATCTTTGGACTCTGTGCATGCTGCCAATGAGCAAACATGAGGAATAAGACCTCAACTAACACACCCTCCCATCTCTGCACTGCTGAAGCAGTTGTTATTCTTTGTTCCATGGAGGTTACCATTGACCAGAGATGAGAGCAGGTCAGGGGCTCGGAATTCTGTTGCGAGTACTTCACCACCTAACTCTCCAAAGCCTGTCCACCATCTACAAGGCATAAGTCTGGAGTGTGATGGAAAACTCTCCACTTGCCTGGATAAGTGAAGTTCGACATCATCCAGGACAAAGCAGCCCGCTTGATTGACACCCCCATCCACCACCTTAGCATTCACCCACTCCACGACCATCGCACAGTGGCAGCCATGTGTACCATCCTCAAGATTCACTGCAGCAGCTCACCAAGGCGCTGCTTTGACTTCACCTTCCAAATTCATGACCTCTAACACCCTGAAGGGCACGGCAGCAAATACATGGGAACACCACATCCTGCAAGTTCCTCACCAGGTCACACTCCATCCTGACTTCGAATTATATTGCTTATCCTTCACTGTAACTAGGTCAAAATCCTGGAACTCCCTCCCGGTCAGCATTGTGAGCTTCCCTGCACCGCATAGACTGCAGTTCTTCAAAATGTGGCTCGCCACTAATAATAATCTTTATTGGTGTCACAAGTAGGCTTACATTAACACTGCAATGAAGTTACTGTGAAAATTCCCTGGGCGCCACACTATGGCGCCTGTTCGGGTACACAGAGGGAGAATTCAGAATGCCCAATTCACCTAACAGCACGTCTTTCGGGACTTGTGGGAGGAAACCGGGGCACCCGGAGAAAACCCACGCAGACACGGGGAGAACGTGCAGACTCCACATAAACAGTGACCCAAGCCGAGAACTGAACCTGGGACCCTGGTGTTATGAAGCAACAGGGCTAACCACTGTGCGACCATGCACCCTCCTCTGAAGGGCCATGAGGGATGGAGAACAAATGCTGGCCTGGCCAATGACACTCACATTCAGTGAAAAAATAAACAAAATGCCTGAGGCCAGCGCACACCAGGGACTGAACTCAAAATGTACCAGATCTTCATAGCTATTTACTGGTTGCTCCAAATGGGAAAGTATCCAATCCCTGGTTTGGTCCCTTGGCTGGTTTAGCACACTGGGCTAAATCGCTGGCTTTTAAAGCAGACCGAGGCAGGCCAGCAGCACGGTTCAATTCCCGTCCCAGCCTCCCTGAACAAGCGCCGGAATGTGGCGACTAGGAGCTTTTCACAGTAACTTCATTGAAGCCTACTCGTGACAATAAGTTATTTTCATTTTCAAACAGCACAGCTAAGAGACATAATTACAAAAAAAACCCAGTATGTCAAGACATGTCAAATGTTGTCATTGTATTTGTGGTAAATCAAATTGTACAATTAACGTTTTGCTTTTTGGATTGTGTGTTTTAATTCAATATTTATTTTTGTAGATAAGTGTTGAAAGAGGGATGTCCTGGGAAGAAGCTACAAAGATTTGGGCAGAGCAAATGGGAACCGATGATGGCTTCTATTTGTCAATGCAGGTAAACAAGGAGAGAGAAATGGAGTGAGCGATCACTCTTGTGGCTGGAACCACCGATACATGGTAGTAAGATGTAATCCTTTGAATACCAGTGGTGTGGAATGGGTAATTTATCCTTTTGTAAATTGGAATTGATTAAATCAAGCTACACACGATGCGGCGTAGTTTGCATTGCCTGCCTGTTTCCAGCCCTGTGCCGCATGATTATGTCTGGAAACTGTGCAGCAGTAGAAATATTGAACACTCAGCAATAACCAGTTATAAGTGGTAAGTGTAGCCTGTGTACTGTTTGCAATCCTGTCATACGTTCAAAAGCCTTTGAGTTGACGGAGGCTCCAGGTTCAGTCAATGTTACCCATGCTTGGTCTGGTTTTGAAGTGAACTGCATTTCTGAGGATCTGGTAAAAATAACCATCTATGAAATATGATCATAGAGTCGCATTTGTGAGGTCTACAGTTTTGTTAAACCAGATTAACAACCGAAGAATGCAACATGGGAATTGCAAAGTACTGCAGATGCTGACTAATGAATGAAACAGGTAGTTGGAGGGAGAACAAAATAAATTGAAAAGAAAGCTGCAGCCAAAATGTAAAATTGTCCATTCATTGACTTGCCTACTGTGTATTTCCAGGATTTATTTTATTGACGTTCTTCAGGATGTGCAGAAGCCTAGTTCAGTTGGAGCAAAGTCGGTTGTCTTGGCGCTTGTTAATTTTCCAGTTTAACTTGTGAGAAGGATATGGTGATAATCATGGTTGATTTTAAGCTACATATAGATTTGACAAGCCAGATTGGCAACGGTAGCCGAGATGATGAGTGCATGGTGTTTTTGGGGCATTTTGTTTAGAGCAAGCTACACTCGATCATGTCATGTGCAGTAATCATTTCATATTCAGTTTGATTGAGAGAGGAGTGGATCCAAGACGAGTATTTTGAAGTTAAATAAAATTATTTTATAAATAAAATCAATTATGAAGGCATGAAAACAGCTGGTTCAGGTGAATTGGGAAATTGGGTTACGGGATACGTCAACCGAGATGTTGCAAATATTTCAGGAGATATTTCAATGCGGAGAAATGTTACATTCCAGTCAGAAGGAAAGACTCGAGGACTTCCAGTTGCGGCGATGCAGTGCTAAGCCGTACGTTTGGTGGCTCCCGCTATTTTTGGACTTTCGGGCTCTTTTAAGGCCTCGCAGCGGCGCTGTTTTGACTTTTCCCCGGGTGGGAACGCAGCCTCTGTGCTTGGCAGCCGGTGGATGGGCTGGATTAGAACTGGAGCGACCACAAAATCAACTTTGCAGCAGAAGAAGGTGCGAGGCAGAAAGGACAAGATGGCGGCGGGCGGGGAACCGGCAGCGTGGCAGCAGTGGTCGAGGGAGCAGCAGGAGCTGCTGCTGCGCTCCTTCCAGGAACTAAAGGCTGAGATCCTGGAGCCGTTAAGGGCATCGCTGGACAGGCTCGGGACGACTCAGACGGCTCAGGCTGCGGAGATTCGGGAGCTGCAGCAGAAGCCTTCGGAGAGCGAGGACGAACTCCTGGGCCTGGCGGTGAAGGTGGAGTCACACGAAATGGTTGGCAAGGATGGAGGAGATGGAGAATCGCTCCCACCGGAAGAATCTGCGGATTTTGGGCCTCCCATACGTGGTCCTGATGCTGAACTCGCTGTTGGGCGTGGGGTCGTTCCGGGGACCCCTGGAGCTGGAGGGTGCCCATCGGGTGATGCTGCGGAAGCCCAGGCCGAACGAGCCGCCCAGGGCGGTGCTGGTCCGCTTTCAACGCTTGGTCGACCGTGAGCGTGTGCTTCGTTGGGCGAAGAGGGAGAGAAGTAGCAAGTGGGAGAATACGGAGATCAGGATCTACCAGGACTGGAGTGCGGAGGTGGCGAGGAGAACAAAGAACAAAGAAAATTACAGCACAGGAACAGGCCCTTCGGCCCTCCCAGCCTGCGCCAATCCAGATCCTTTATCTAAACCTGTCTCCTATTTTCCAAGGTCTACTTCCCTCTGTTCCCGCCCATTCATATACCTGTCTAGATGCCTCTTAAATGATGCTATCGTGCCCGCCTCTACCACCTCCGCTGGTAAAGCGTTCCAGGCACCCACCACCCTCTGCGTAAAAAACTTTCCACGCACATCTCCCTTAAACTTTCCCCCTCTCACCTTGAAATCGTGACCCCTTGTAACTGACACCCCCCACTCTTGGGAAAAGCTTGTTGCTATCCACCCTGTCCATACCTCTCATAATTTTGTAGACCTCAATCAGGTCCCCCCTCAACCTCCGTCTTTCCAACGAAAACAATCCTAATCGACTCAACCTTTCTTCATAGCTATCACCCTCCATACCAGGCAACATCCTGGTGAACCTCCTCTGCACCCTCTCCAAAGCATCCACATCCTTCTGGTAATGTGGCGACCAGAACTGCACGCAGTATTCCAAATGTGGCCGAACCAAAGCCCTATACAACTGTAACATGACCTGCCAACTCTTGTACTCAATACCCCGTCCGATGAAGGCAAGCATGCTGTATGCCTTCTTGACCACTCTATCCACCTGTGTTGCCACCTTCAGGGTACAATGGACCTGAACTCCCAGATCTCTCTGTACATCAATTTTCCCCAAGACCCTTCCATTGACCATATAGTCCGCTCTTGAATTTGATCTTCCAAAATGCATCACCTCGCATTTGCCTGGATTGAACTCCATCTGCCATTTCTCTGCCCAACTCTCCAATCTATCTATACTTTGTTGTATTGTCTGACAGTCCCCCTCGCTATCTGCAACTCCACCAATCTTAGTATCATCTGCTGGGCTTAACCGGGCGAAGGCAGTGCTCAACAAGAAGGGGGTCAAGTTTGGCCTGTTGCAGCCGGCATGCCTGTGGGTCACCTATAAAGACCGCCAACTTTACTATGACTCCCCGGAGGAGGCCTGGACTTTTGTCCAGGCAGAGAAGCTGGACTTGAACTGGGGAACATTGTACACAGCCCGGAGGCTTTGTCCTCCTTGATATCCTTTCGCATTTTTCTTTTTGGTTCTATTGGACGATGTTTTTTTGCTGTTCTGTTGTTTCGTGTCTGCTTTTCGGGACTGTTATCTGTTTACTTGGGTGTTTTATCATATCATATATTGGGATTTTTATTATTTCACTGGTTGCGGGTTTGGGTGGGGTTCGCTGCCCTGTTGGGTCATGTGCCTGTCTTCCCGCGTTTTGGGTCGGGGGGCACGGGCTTTTCTCCCGCGCTGGAGACGCAGGGGGCGGGGTCGGCATTGGGGGAATGGTTGGGGAACACTGGGGAGGGTAATTGGGGTGGCGGGAGCAGCCGGGGTCAGCAGGAGTCGGCTGACTTACAGAAGTACAATGACTGGAGTTACGCAGCTAGGGGGGCCCCTAACTTTGTGGGGGGGGGGGGGGGGGGGGGGGGGGGGGGGGATACCGGGTTGCTGCTGGAATGGCCAAGAAGGAGCTGGAGCGTGTAGAAGGCGCCGGGATGGGGGACTGTCACTGAGGGGAACGGGCTGAGCGGGGGGCACGGGCATGTGGCGGATTACGGAAGGGTGATGGCTAGTCGAGGGGGGCAGGTGGCCCTCCGATCCGGCTGATCACCTGGAATGTGAGGGGACTGAATGGGCCGGTTAAACGGCCCCGCGTGTTCGCGCACCTGAGGGGGCTGAAGGCGGGCGTGGCTTTGCTTCAGGAGACGCACCTGAAGGTGGTGGATCAGGTTAGGTTGAGGAAGGGGTGGGTGGGCGGGCCAAGTGTTTCATTCAGGGCTGGATGCAAAAAACCGGGGGGTGGCGATCCTGGTGGGGAAGAGGCAAGCTACAAGGGGAGTGGGTGGTGCTGGTCAATGTATACGCCCCGAATTGGGATGATGCAGGTTTCATCCGGCGCAGGTTTCATGCGGCGCATGTTGGGCCGGGTCCCAGATTTGGAGACGGGGGGCCTGGTAATGGGGGGGGATTTCAACACGGTGCTGGATCCGCCACTGGATCGATCCAGTTCCAGGACGGGTAGGAGGCCTGCGGCGGCTAAGGTGCTGAGGGGGTTTATGGACCAGATGGGAGGGGTGGATCTGTGGAGGCCGAGGGCCAGGGAATTTTCCTACTTCTTCCATGTGCACAAGGCCTACTCCCGGATCGATTTTTTCGTTTTGAGTAGGGCGCTGATTCGAGGGTAGTAGACGCTGAGTACTCGGCGATAGCCATTTCGTACCATGTCCCGCATTGGGTGGACTACAAGCTGGGGGAGGAGAGGGACCAGCGCCCGTTGTGGCGCTTGGAGGTAGGGCTGCTGGCGGACGAGGCGGTGAGGGGGCGGGTTCGAGGATGTATCGAGAGGTATCTAGAGGCCAATGATAATGGGGAGGTCCGAGTGGACAGTCTGGGAGGTGCTGAAGGCAGTGGTTCGGGGAGAGCTGATCTCCATTCGGGCCCACAGGGAGAGAGGGGAGCAGAGAGAAAGGGAGAGATTGGTGGGGGAGATGGTGAGGGTGGACAGGTGGTACGCGGAGGCCCCGGAGGAGGGATTGCTGAGGGAGCGGCGCAGCCATTGGGCTGAGTTCGACTTGTTGACCACCAGAAAGGCGGAGGCTCAATGGAGAAAGGCTCAGGGTGCGGTGTACGAGTATGGGGAGAAGGCAAGCAGGATGCTGGCACACCAGCTCCGTTAGCGGGATGCGGCCAGGGAGATTGGTGGTGTTAAGGATCAGGGAGGAAAGGTGGTGCGGAGAGGGGTAGACATTAATGGAGTCTTCAGGGACTTTTATGAGAGACTATATCGGTCCGAACCTCCGGTGGAGGAGGAGGGGATGGGGCACTTTTTAGACCTGCTGAGATTTCCGAGGGTGGAGGAGGGATGGGTGGAGGGTCTGGGGGCGCCAGTTGAGCTCGAGGAACTGGTCAAAGGGATAGGGAACATGCAGTCGGGGAAGGTGCCGGGGCCGGATGGGTTCCCGGTTGAATTTTACAAGATGTATGCAGACCTGCTGGGCCCCCTGTTGCCCCTTTAACGAGGCAAGGGAGGGGGGGGCTATGCCTCCAATGATGTCTCGGGCGCTGATCTCCTTGATTCTTAAGCGAGACAAGGATGCCCTGTAGTGTGGGTCATACAGGTCAATCTCACTCCTGAATGTTGACGGCAAGTTGTTGGCAAAGTTCTTAGCCAGGAGGATTGAGGACTGTGTGCAGCAGATTATTCACGAGGATCAAACGGGGTTTGTGAAGGGGAGGCAGCTGAACACTAATATACGGAGGCTCTTGAATGTTATATTGATGCTGGCGGTGGAAGGGAAGGCGGAGATAGTGGTGGCGCTAGATGCGGAGAAGGCCTTTGATAGGGTCGAGTGGGGTACTTGTGGGAGGTGCTGGAAAGGTTCGGGTTTGGGGAGGGGTTTGTCAGTTGGGCGAGGCTGTTGTATGAGGCCCCGATGGCGAGTGGCCACGAATAAGAGGTCGTCGGAGTATTTCCGATTGTATCGAGGGACGAGGCAGCAGTGTCCCCTGTCCCCCCTACTTTTTGCGCTGGCAATTGAACTCCTGGCTATGGCACTGAGGGAGTCAGGGGATTGGAGGGGGCTGGTCCGGGGTGGGGAGGAGCACCGACTCACTCTACGCGGACAACCTTTTGTTGTATGTGGCGGACCCGGTGGAGGGAATGCCGGTGGTGATGGGGATTTTCCGGGTATTTGGGGATTTCTCAGGGTATAAGCATAACTTTGGGAAAAGCGAGCTGTTTGTGGTCCACCCGGGGGACCAGGAGGGGGGGATTGGGAGGCTCCCGCTGAAAAGGGCGGAGAGGAGCTTCAGGTACTTGGGGGTTCAGGTGGCCAGTCGCTGGGGGGCCTTGCATAAGCTTAACCTCACAAGGCTGGTGGAGCAAATGGAGGAGGAGTTTAAGAGGTGGGACATGCTGTCTCTGGCGGGTAGGGTGCAGTCAGTCAAGATGACGGTGCACCCGAGGTTTCTGTTCCTGTTCCAGTGCCTCCCCATCCTTATCCCAAAGGTCTTTTTCAGGCGGGTTAACAGGAGCATTACGGGATTTGTGTGGGTGCATGGGACCCCGAGGGTGAGAAGGGTGTTTCTGGAGCGGGGCAGGGATGGGGGGGGGCTGGCGCTGCCCAACCTCTGTGGGTATTATTGGGCTGCCAACACAGCGATGGTGCGTAAGTGGGTAATGGACGGGGAGGGGGCAGCATGGAAGAGGATGGAGATGGCATCCTGTGTGGGCACGAGCCTGGAAGCACTGGTAACGGTGCCGCTGCCGCTCCCTCCAACGAGGTATACCACGAGCCCGGTGGTGGCGGCTACCCTCAAGATTTGGGGGCAATGGAGGCGACACGGGGGAAGTGGGGGCCTCGATGGGGCCCCCGATACGGGGGAACCACCGGTTTGTTCTGGGGAGAATGGATGGCGGGTTCCTGAGTTGGCACAGGGCAGGTGTCAGGAGGCTGGGGCACCTGTTTTTAGATGGGAGGTTTGCTAACCTGAGTGAGCTAGAGGGGAAGTTCGGGCTCCCGCCGGGGAACATCAGATACATGCAGGTGAGGGTGTTTGCCAGGCGGCAGGTGACGGGGTTCCTGCTGTTGCCCCCGCGTGGGGTCCAGGACAGGGTGCTCTCGGGGGTGTGGGTTGGAGAGGGGAAGATTTCGGAAATATACCACGTGATGCAGGAGATGGATGAGGCCTCGGTGGAGGAGCTAAAGGGTAAATGGGAAGAGGAGCTGGGTGAGGAGATTGAGGAGGGGAAGTAGGCGGATGCTCTAGGAAGGGTGAACTCCTCCTCTTCTTGTGCGAGGCTCAGCCTCATACAGTTTAAGGTGCTGCATAGGGCTCATATGACCGGGACGAGGATGAGTCAGTTCTTTGGGGGCGAGGACAGGTGTAATAGGTGCTCGGGGAGTCTAGCGAATCATGCCCATATGTTCTGGGCATGCCCAGCGCTGGGGGAATTTTGGAAAGGGGTAGCAAAGACGGTGTTGTGGGTGGTAGGATCCAGGGCCAAGCCAGGCTGGGGGCTCGCGATATTCAGCGTTGCAGGGGAGCCGGGAGTGCAGGAGGCAAAAGAGGCCGGTGTTCTGGCCTTTGCATCCCTAGTAGCCCGGCGGAGGATTCTTCTTCAGTGGAAGGATGCGAAGCCCCCAAGCGGGAGGCCTGGGTCAACGATATGGTGGGGTTTATTAAATTGGAGAGGGTGAAATTTGCCCTAAGGGGGTCAGTGCAGGGGTTTTTCAGGAGATGGCAGCCATTCCTAGATCTCCTGGCAGAACGGTAAAATCAAAAGGTCAACAGCAGCAGCAACCCCGGGGGGGGGTCTTTTTGTTTTGGGTTGAATCTTTGCCAACGACGGGCGTTTATTTATTGTTTCTCTTTTGTATGTACGGGGGGGGGGGGGTTGTTTTTTTGTGTTCTTAGAATTTTCTGTAACTGTTTTCTTTTTTGTGAAAATTTGAATAAAAATAATTTTTTTAAAAAGAAGGAAAGACTCTAACGGAAGGTTGCGTCACCTGTGGTTAACTAAAGAAGTTAAAGATTTCGGGGGATCAAATTTGAAAGAAAATGAGTATAATTTTGCAACGATGAGAGGCAGGTCAGAAGATTTGCCAGAATATAAATAACAAAGAATAAGAGAAACATTAATAAGGAGGGCAAAATTAGACATGGGAGAAAGCTAGCTAGAAATATAAAAACAGACAGGAAGGGTTTCGGCAGGTAAAAGGTAAAAAGTAGTGAGTGTTGGTCCTCTAGAGTGAGAATGGGGAATGAAAAATGAACGGGAATGTTGGATACATTGAACAATTTCACGCCTGTCTTCACAGTAGAGGATACAAGTAACATTCCAGAAATAATTTTGAATCCGGAGGGGAAAGGGAAGGAGGAAGATTTTTTATAAATTATTTTCCTTAATTTGTCATATATAACAAATACGACATTAACATCAAATAGTCCAGAAAACAAACATCAAACAGAACAATACAATATTGTACAAAAGGAAGCAAAAAAAAATCACTCAACTGAAATTATAAATCCCACCCAAAGAAACACCGAAATAAAACAGCCCCAATAATAATAATTACCACTTCCAGTACCCCCCCCCCCCCCCCCCCCCACACTTAACAGCTGATGGTGATTAACTCTTTTAAGTAGGAAATGAATGGCTGCCACCTCCAGTAGAACCCCTCCACTGACCCCCTAATGGTATACTTGACCTTTTCCAGATATAGAAATTGCATGACGTCACCCAAACAGGCCGAGGCACTGGGCGGAGCAGAATATCTCTATCCCAGCAGAACTTGCTTCCGGGCTAGCAACAAGGCAAAGGCAAGAACATCTGCCTCCAGCCTTGGCGAGTCAGAGACCCCGAAAATGCCCACCAATGGACAAGGCTCCAAATCAATGTTAAGAATCGTTGGCATGGTGCTAAAGAGGGAGACTTAAAAACTTAACCATCCTTGGATGGGACCAGAACATGTGGGCGTGGTTAGAGGGCCCGTGAGAGCACCGCTCACTCCATTCCAGCGAAGAACCCACTCATCCTAGCCGTAGTTAGGTGAGCCTTATGTACCACCATAAACTGAATCAGGCTGAGCCGTGCACAGGAGGGAATGGAGTTCACCCTACAAAGGGCCTCATCCAACACATCCTCATCCAAAATAGGTCCCAGCTGTCCCTCCCACTTACTCCTCACCTGGTCCAGCAAGAACATTTCCATTGCCATAATCTGCCCGTAAATATTTGAAACCCTGCCGGCAATAGGATTTTTACCAGTGACGCTAGAGAAATGTAGGACAGACCTTCAGGACAAAATCAGGTAAGTGGAAGTAGCAGAACCAGTGCACCCCTGATGATTGAAATCTCACCGAAGCTCCTCCCAATGATCAAACCATCCCTCTACGAACAAATCCCCACAATACACACAGCCCCTTCCTTCCCACGTTGCATCCAGACCCGATGGGACAAACAAATGGTTGCCGCAGAAAGGGGCCAGCAATGATATGGCGCTCAACTTGCAATGCTGTCTAAACTGCTTCCATATCCTTAAAATAGATATCACCACCGGGTTTGAGGAATATCTCGTTGGGGAGAATGGGAGCAAAGCAATTACCAAAGCCTGTAAACTCGGGGCCATATACAAACATGCCTCCATCTGCCCCAAAAACACATCTGACTCCCCCAGCCACCCCAGCACCGTCTCAATATTGACCGCCCAGTAACAAACAAGCAAGCAAATTGGGTAACGTGAGGCCTCCCTACTGCCGATACCTCTGAAAGAATACCCTCCGAATTCTCGGTGACTTACCCGCCCAACTTGTTAACCTTGGCAAAGAAAGGACAGCACGGTGGCGCAGTGGTTAGCATTTATGCCTCATGCGCCGAGGTCCCAGGTTCGATCCCGGCTCTGGGTCACTGTCCGTGTGGAGTTTGCACATTCTCCCCGTGTTTGCGTGGGTTTCACCCCCAACCCAAAGATGTGCAGGCTAGGTGGATTGGCCATGCTGAGTTACCCCTGAATTGGAAAAAATTAATTGGGTACTCTAAATTAAAAATAAAATAGCTTGGCAAAGAAAGACGCTGAAACAGGAATAAAAACGGTGAGAGAATGTTCATCTTAACAGTCTGGACTCTGCCTGCCAAGGACAGTGGAAGGTTATCCCAGTTTATGGCAAGAAAAGGAACTAAAGCTCCTCAACAGCTTCATTATTTTGCCCACAGAGGAGCCTGGATCCATAAGAGCAGGTCATCAGCATATAAAAACACCCTATGCTTCTCCTTTTCCCCCCACCCCCTCCTTCCTTATCCCCCTCGATTTACCCGAGGGCTCTGTGATATTCCCAAAGGTTCTATCACTAGTGTGGACAGGAGCAGTGACAATGGCCACTCTTGCCACGTATCCCTAATCAATAGGGAATACCCCGAACTCATCACGCTCATATGAAGGGAGGGAGGGACTTAATACATTTTACAAACACCAGGGAAAGGCTACTGAGAAAATTATTAGAACTAAAAGATGACAAGTCCTCATGGCCTTCATCCTGGGGTTGTCTTATAAGAAGTGGCTGCTGAGATTGTAGATATGCATTGATTTTAATTTGCCAAAGTACTCTAGATTCTGGAAAGGTCACATCGTTTGGAAAATAGTGAATATGACTCTATTCAAGAAAGGAATGAGACCGAAAGCAACTTACAAGCCAGTTAGCTTAACATTTGTCGTAAGGAAATTGCTGGAATCTATAGAGGAGGTTATAACAGGGCACTTGAATCTCAGTGCAATCAGGCGAGGTCAACATGGTTTTGTGAAAGGATTCTAATTATTGATTAGAATCAATAACCGGGGCCTCACGGTAGCATGGTGGTTAGCATCAATGCTTCACAGCTCCAGGGTCCCAGGTTCAATTCCCGGCTGGGTCACTGTCTGTGTGGAGTCTGCACGTCCTCCCCGTGTGTGCGTGGGTTTCCTCCGGGTGCTCCGGTTTCCTCCCACAGTCCAAAGATGTGCGGGTTAGGTGGATTGGCCATGCTAAATTGCCCGTAGTGTAAGGTTAATGGGGGGATTGTTGGGATACGGGTTACGTGGGTTTAAGTAGGGTGATCATTGCTCGGCACAACATCGAGGGCCGAAGGGCCTGTTCTGTGCTGTACTGTTCTATGTTCTAAGTAACATGCAAGGTGGATAAAGGAGAACCTGTGGATATGCTGAATTTCCAGAAGCAATTTGACAATGTGCCACATCAAAGGTTACTCTGTAAATCAAGAGCTTATGGTGTAGGGGATAGCATATTGGCATGGATAGGGGATTGGTTAGCTAATGGGAAGGAGAGTAGGGATAAATCAGTCTTTTTTTGGTTTGGCAAGATGTGATGCGTGGAATGCCACATGGATTGATGCTGGGGTCTCAACTATTTACAATTTATCAATTACTTTGAAGGTACAGAATGCATGGTTGCTAAATTTGCTGATGACACCAAGGTCGGAAAGTACGTTGTGAAGAGCACATACGGATTCTGTAAAGGGACATGGGTTAAGTGAGTGGGCATTTATTTTGCAAGTGGTGTGTAACGTTGGAAAACGTGAACTTTGGCATGAAAAATAGAAACACAACATATTTATTTAAATGGAGAGAGATTGTGGGACTCTGAGGTATGGGGTGATCTGGGTGTCTTGGAAGGCAAATGCAATTGTTGATGTTTATTGCAAGGGGAATGGAATATAAAAGTTGTACAGTGTTGATTCGACCATATCTAGATACTGCGTACAGTTTTGGTTTCCTTATTTAAGAAAGGATATAAATGTGTTTGAAGCAGTTTAAAGAAGGTTCACTCTGCTGATGCATTGGATGGGTGAGTTATTTTACAAAGAAAAGCTGTACCGTGATCCACTGGAGTTTAGAAGATTAAGAGGTGATCTCGCTGCAACATACAAGATCCTGAGGGGACTTTTCAGGAGATGCTGAAAGGATGTTTCCCCTTGTCGGGTAGACTAGAACTAAAGGACACAGTTTAAAAATAATGCATCTCCCATTTAAGAGGGAGATGAGAAATTTTTTTGAGGCTTTTGAATCCTTGGAACTTTCTTTCCCAAAGAGCGGTGGAGGCAAGGTCAATGCATATTCTTACGGCAGAAGTCGATAGATTCTTGACTAACAAGGGAGTCAAAATTTATCGGGGATAGGCGGAATGTGGAGTTACGGAAATGATCTTATTGAATGGCGGAGTAGGATTGAGGTGCAGAGTGGCCTACTAATTCATATGTTCATGATTCCATCATCTGACCGGCTTGTTTTGAACATGTTTTGAGTGTTTACTCCGAAACCTAATTCATGAAAGGATACAGTTTAGCAGAGTCAAGACTATTTATTGAGCTTTTCTGACCGTTTCCACAATAAACAAGAGGTGTGACTTTGTAATGCCCAATCTTCAAGAACTGTTACTTTTCTATTCTATCACCAAATGCAGAACTTGCCCATTGGGCAGGAACAACCTAATCTCCATTTCAAGAGTGGCATTAATTTAAGCGATATTGAAACCACATTGTTTCTGAAAAAATGGCGCTCACCTTTTTTTTTTTGTGAAGTTGTTTTTAAAGGTGCGATGAAAACAGAATTTTTGCAACGGCCATTGAAAATGGCTGCCTTTTTCAATGTTGTCTGTCTTTGCACTTTCATGGTCAATGTTATCCATCAAACAGTGCATCTCACACCACCCCCCCCCCCCCCCCCCCCCCCCCGGCTCAACGTTCTGTATTATGTTTTTTTTTAAATAATTTTTATTGGAATTTTTTACAGAAAATATAACAACAAGTATAGCAAAAAGCAGTAATATGCAACTAACGGCCCCATAACACCCACAATTCCCCCCATACCGTAACATCACATGTATCACATTCCCCCACCCCCACCCCCCCACCAAACAAGAGAACTTAACCATAAATTAAAATTAGATAAATCAAATTTAAATAAAATAAGCCAACATAATCAACGTCCCACCCCCCCGGGTTGCTGCTGCTACTGTCCCAGTACCCTATCGTTGAGCCAGAAAGTCGAGGAAAGGTTGCCACCGTTTAAAGAACCCTTGCACCGATCCTCTCAGGGCGAATTTAACCTTCTCAAGCTTAATGAAGCCCGCCATGTCATTGATCCAGGTCTCCACGCTTGGGGGCCTCGCGTCCTTCCACTGTAGCAAAATCCTTCGCCGGGCTACTAGGGACGCAAAGGCCAGCACACCGGCCTCTTTCGCCTTCTGCACTCCCGGCTCTACCCCAACCCCAAAGATCGCGAGTCCCCATCCTGGCTTGACCCTGGATCCCACCACCCTTGACACCGTCCTCGCCACCCCCTTCCAGAACTCCTCCAATGCCGGGCATGCCCAGAACATATGGGCATGGTTCGCTGGACTCCCCGAGCACCTGGCACACCTATCTTCACCCCCAAAGAACCTACTCATCCTCGTCCCAGTCATGTGGGCCCTATGCAGCACCTTGAATTGGATGAGGCTAAGCCGCGCACACGAGGTGGAAGAATTTACCCTCTCCAGGGCATCAGCCCATGTCCCGTCTTCGATCAGTTCCCCCTCCCACTTCGTTTTCAGCTCCTCTACTGACGCCTCTTCCACCTCCTGCATAAGCTTGTAGATATCGGATATCTTCCCCTCCCCGACCCAGACCCCCGAGAGCACCCTGTCACTCACCCCCTTCGCGGGGAGCGCAGGGAATCCCTCCACCTGCCGTCTAGCAAATGCCTTTACCTGCAGATATCTAAACATGTTTCCCGGCGGGAGCCCAAATTTCTCCTCCAACTCCCCCAGGCTCGCAAACCTTCCGTCGATAAACAGGTCCTTCAGCTGTCTAATGCCTGCTCTATACCATCCCCGAAATCCCCCATCCATGTTCCCCGGGACGAACCTATGGTTCCCCCTTAACCATCGAGCCCCCCACTTCTCCCCTATGTCGCCTCCACTGCCCCCAAATCTTGAGGGTAGCCGCCACCACCGGACACGTGGTATACCTCGTGGGAGGGAGCGGCCACGGCGCCGTTACCAGGGCCCCCAGGCTTGTATCCCCACAGGACGCTCTCTCCATCCGTTTCCATGCTGCCCCTCCCCCTCCATCACCCACTTACGCACCATCGACACGTTGGCCGCCCAGTAGTACCCCGAGAGGTTGGGCAACGCCAGCCCCCCCCCCCCCCATCCCTACTCCGCTCCAAGAAGACCCTCTTCACCCTCAGGGTGCCATGCGCCCAAAAAAATCCCATGATGCTGCTGGTCACCCTTTTAAAAAAGGCCCTAGGGATAAAGATGGGCAAGCACTGGAAGAGGAACAAGAACCTCGGGAGAACCGTCATTTTGACGGATTGCACTCTGCCCGCCAGCGATAGCGGCACCACGTCCCACCTTTTAAATTCCTCCTCCATCTGTTCCACTAGTCTGGTGAAGTTAAGCTTATGAAGAGCCCCCCAACTCCTGGCCACCTGCACCCCCAGGTACCTGAAACTCTTCACTGCCCTCCTGAAGGGGAGCCTCCCAATTCCCCCCTCCTGATCTCCCGGGTGCACTACAAATACCTCGCTCTTTCCTAAGTTCAGCTTATAGCCCGAGAAGCCCCCAAATTCCGCTAACAGTTCCATCACCCCCGGCATTCCCCCCTCTGGGTCCGCCACATATAACAGCAGGTCGTCCGCATACAGCGATACCCGGTGTTCCCCCCCCCCCCCCCCCCCCCCCGCACCAGACCCCTCCACTTCCCTGACACCCTCAACGCCATGGCCAGCGGTTCAATCGCCAGTGCAAAGAGCAGGGGGGACAGGGGACACCCCTGCCTGGTCCCACGATAAAGCCTAAAATACTCCGATCTCCTTCCATTTGTGACTACACTCGCCATCGGCGCCGCGTAAAGCAGCCTCACTCATTTGATGAATCCCTCCCCAAATCCAAACCTCTCCAGCACCTCCCATAGGTACCCCCACTCAACTCTATCAAACGCTTTCTCTGCATCCAGCGCCACCACTATCTCCGCCTCCCCCTCCACTGCCAGCATCATGATAACATTGAGCAGTCTCCGCACATTCGTGTTAAGCTGCCGCCCCTTGACAAACCCTGTCTGATCTTCATGAATTACCTCTGGCACACAATCCTCTATCCTGGTAGCCAGGATCTTCGCCAGCAACTTAGCGTCTATGTTAAGGAGTGAGATAGGCCTATATGATCCGCACTGCAAGGGGTCCTTATCCCGTTTTAGGATCAAAGAGATCAGTGCCCGCGACATCGTCGGGGGCAAAGCCCCCCCCCCTCCCACGCCTCATTGAAAGTTCGCACCAGCAGGGGACCCACCAGGTCCGCATATTTTTTGTAAAATTCTGCCGGGAACCCGTCCGGCCCCGGGGCCTTACCTGACTGCATTTGCCCGATCCCCCTGACTAGCTCCTCCAACTCTATCGGCGCCCCCAGCCCCTCAACCAGCCTCTCTTGAACCCTTGGGAAACATAGACTGTTCATGAAGCTCTCCATCCCCTCTCTCCCCCTCGGAGGTTCCGACCGGTACAATCCCTCGTAAAAGTCCCTAAAGACCCCGTTTACTTCTGTCCCCTTCTGCACTACATTTCCACCCCCATCCTTCACACCCCCAATTTCCCTAGCCGCATCTCGCCTACGGAGCTGATGCGCCAACATCCTGCTCGCCTTCTCTCCATACTCATATACCGCGCCCGGCGCCCTCCTCCACTGTGTCTCCGCCTTTCTGGTGGTCAACAAGTCAAAATTGGCCTGCAACCTGCGCCGTTCTCCCAGCAACCCTTCCTCCGGTGCCTCCGCATATCTCCTGTCCACCTCCAGAAGCTCTCCCACCAGTCTCTCTCCCTCCTTCCTCTCCCTCCTTTCCCTGTGGGCCCGGATGGAGATCAGCTCCCCCCGGATCACTGCTTTCAGAGCCTCCCAGACCATCCCCACCTGGACCTCCCCCGTATCATTGGTATCCAGATACCCCTCAATGCTTCTCCGAACCCTCTTACACACCTCCTCCTCCGCCAGCATCCCCACATCCAGGCGCCAGAGTGGGCGCTGGTCCCGTGCCTCCCCCATCTCCAGATCAATCCAGTGCGGGGCATGGTCCGAAATCACTATGGCCGAATACTCGGCATCCTGCACCCTCGGGATCAACCCCCTGCTCAGGACAAAAAAGTCTATCCAGAGAAAAAGAAATACTCCCGCGCTATTCTGTATTATGTTAACCTCTAAGGGTGGAATAAACTGCAGAAATCCCATTTCAATTGGCAAATACAGTTTATTTATTTTGTAAGTTTATCACAAAATGAGCTATAATGATGTAACACAAAATACCCACTTTATCTTTGGTGAAGAACAACATGTTTATTTTTTTTTGTTCCAGATAAGAAATAATAAAAAGACGGCAATTCTGGTCAAGGAAGTTAATAGCAAGAAGAGACTGTTCATGATGTACAGGCCAAATACTGGCAAACAGCTCAAACTAGAGAACTACATTGACCTAAAGAAGAAATATAAAAAGGTGAAGGAACATGAACTAAAATGAGCTCATTGAATGTGCAGTGTGCTAGAAGTGGCAATGCTTGTGTTATAAGCACGGTAGCATTGTGGATAGCACAATCGCTTCACAGCTCCAGGGTCCCAGGTTCGATTCCGGCTTGGGTCACTGTCTGTGCGGAGTCTGCACATCCTCCCCGTGTGTGCGTGGGTTTCCTCCGGGTGCTCCGGTTTCCTCCCACAGTCCAAAGATGTGCAAGTTAGGTGGATTGGACATGATAAATTGCCCTTAGTGTCCAAAATTGCCCTTAGTGTTGGGTGGGATTACTGGGTTATGGGGATAGGGTGGAGGTGTTAACCTTGGGTAGGGTGCTCTTTCCAGGAGCTGGTGCAGACTCGATGGGCCGAATGGCCTCCTTCTGCACTGTAAATTCTATGATCTATAACGTTCCTAGGAGATCTTTCTATATCCTGAATTACACGTGCTTGCATAGGTGAAACATTTCTGCATTGGGAGTGTTCTTATTTGAACTGTTTAAAGTCAAATGTATTGCCATATATCAACAGATGTGTTGCTGTAGTAATTCTGGAGTTGACAGAGTTAGGGCAGGTCACTTTTTTGTAAAATTGTGAAATGTTTATCTGTTTTCACAGGTAGCTTCTGGGGAAGCAGAGACACATTGGCTGGAACAGTACAAGTCATCTGCAATCACTTGTACCCATGCATATTGGTTAGTAGGGTCAAAAAATGGTTAAAATGTTTCTTCAAGCTGTATCATTATTCTTTTGACGCTGTGATCCCTCGATCCCTCTATCACTCCGAACTACTATGTATCTACCCTTTCTATCCAAAGTCCTCAAACGTATACTCATCTCCAGAATCTCTGCCTATCTTTTCCCATATAAAAAATACATAGAGGACTTCCGGTACGGCCGCATGGAATGGCGGCCGCATCTCGGGTGGCTCCCGCGCAGGCTCCGGCACTTCGGGCTGATCTGCCCAATCGAAGGGAAACTTTTTATTTAAAAAAAAAAGAAACAAAAATCTGATGTCCTCAGCAGAAAAACTGGCCGTGGAGTTTGGGGCCCAAGCACTGTGGCGAGGGAGCAGAGGTGCCGATAAGTGTGGCTCAGGCGAGTTCAAGCGGGGCACAAGCCGGCCATGAACGGGCGCGGGATCAGAAAATGGCGGCCGGCTTGGATCAGGCAGCGTGGGCCCAGTGGTCGCGGGAGTTTCTTAGAAGCTGCTTTGCTGACCTGAAAACGGAGATGCTGGCCCCAATGAAGGCCTCAATGGAGAAAATGGTTTCAGACCCAGAAAATGCAGGAGAAGGTGATCGAGGAGTTTGAGGAAAGGGTCTCAAATAACAAAGACAAGATACTGGGCCTGGCCGTCAGGGTGGAGGGACATGACGCCTTACACAAGAGGTAGCAGGGGAGGCTTGAAGACAGGTCCGGGAGGCAGAACCTGCGCATTCTGAGGGTGCCGAGGGGTCAGACGCGAGCGCATTCGTGACCACGTTATTGGGGTCCCTGATGGAGCCAGAAGCATTCCCTCGGCCTCTGGAACTGGGGATGGGGCGCACAGAGTCCTTGCAAGGAAGCCCAAAACGAATGAACCGCCGAGGGCCACGGTGGTACGGTTCCACCGCTTCTCAGATAAGGAACGAATCCTGCGATGGGCTAAAAAGGAGCGGAGCAGCAGGTGGGAGAACAGTGTAATCCTCATCTACCAAGACCTGGGAGCAGAACTGGTCAAGAGGCGCGCTGGATTCAACCGGGCTAAGGCGGTCCTTCACAGCAAAGGGGTAAAGTTCGGGCTGCTGCATCCGGCGAGGCTGTGGGTCACGTATTAAGATCGCCACCATTACTTTGATACACCGGATGAGGCGTGGAATTTCACTAAGCAAGAAAAGTTGGACTCGAACTGAAGGACAGCCACACTGGGACGTTGCTCTGGTGGGGATGTTAATTGCCGAGTAGCCGTAGGCAGCGACATTATGTTTTCTCCTCTTATTTTTGTTTTTATCCGTTTCTTCAGCCATGTTTTTTCTTATGTAGAACTCGGCCGCAGAGGGAGGAGGGGGGCCTACACATGGGCCTGCTCTCCTGGCAGCTGGGGCGTGTCTTTGGGGCCAGGTTTGTGCCCGGGGTTGGCTGTTTGTTTCGTTGGGGGGAGGGGGTGGAAAATGTTCTTTGGGGGCCGTTGAAGCTGATAAGTTGGGCTTTCCATAGGGGGGAGGGGCCCGCAAAATGAGGCACCTGAGTAATCGGAGACAGAGGCGGGAGCGGCTGGGGTCAGCATGGGTCAGCTGACTCACGGAAGCGTAATGGGGGGAGAGCCAGTGTCAAGCGGGTGCTTGACTTGGAGGTTTGGGATCACGGGGTTGCTGGGAGGGGATGGGATGCTGCTTTTCTGACAGAAAAGGGGCCACCTTCGGGGAACGGGGGGGGGGGCTTTCAATGGGAGGGCTCGTGTAAGCGGGGGACGCGGGCTCGTGGCTGGCCGAAAAAGGGAGATGGCTAATCGGCAGGGAGGGGGGGTGCTGGGCTAGCCTCCCGTCCAGGCTGATTACGTGGAATGTGGGGTGCCTGAATGGTCCGTAAAGAGGGCTCGCATGTTCTCGCACTTAAAGGGGCTAAAGGCAGGCGTAGCCATGCTACAGGAGACACACCTAAAATGTGCACACCAAACAAGATTGAGAAAAGGGTGGGTGGGCCAGGTGTTCCATTCGGGGCTGGATTCAAAGACCAAAGGAGTAGCAATCCTGGTCAGCAAACGGGTGGCTTTTGAGGCAGGGAATATTGTAGCTGACAAGGGGGGGCAGATACATAATGGTCAGTGGGAAACTGCAGGGGACCCGGGTGGTGCTAGTGAAAGGTTACGCCCCGAACCTGGACGCCGTGGTATTTATGAGACGCACGCTGGGTAAAATTCCAGACTTAGACTCTCACAATCTGATTATGGGGGGTGACTTCAACACAGTTATAGACCCTGTATTGGACCGGTCAAGCCCCAGGTCGGGGAAGCGACCAGCGGCGGCTAGAGAACTGAAGGGATTCATGGAACAGGTGTGGGGCATAGACCCGTGGAGATTCGCCCGACCAAGGGCAAAGGAGTTCTCTTTCTTTTCCCATGTCCACAAAGTCTACTCCCGCATAAATTTCTTTGTGATGAGCAGGGTGTTGATCCCCAGGGTGGAGGGGACAGAATACTCAGCCATTGCAGTCTCCGATCATGCTCCACACAGGGTGGGTTTGCATCTTGGGGGGGGGGAGAGAGGTCAGCCCCCACTATGGAGGCTAGATGTGGGGCTGCTGGCAGACGACGTGGTTTGTGGGCGGACAAGGAGGAACATCAAGAATTACCTGGAAACTAATGATACGGGAGATAGCGGTGTCCACGGTGTGGGAGGACCTGAAGACAGTTATCAGAGGGGTGTTGATCTCTATCAGGTCTCACAGAGAGAAGAAAGAAAGCGTGGAGGGAGAAAGGCTAGTCGGGGAGATACTCGGAGTAGACAATGCTACGCAGAGACCCCCGAGACAGGGCTACTGAAAGAGCCCCGGAGGCTGCAGGTGGAATTTGACCTGCTGACCACTGTGAAGGCGGTAGCACAGCTGAGGAAGACCAAAGGGGCTGTCTACGAATACGGGGAGAAAGCGAGTAGAATGCTGGCTCACCAGCTTTGCATGTGGGAGGCGGCCAGGGAAATTGGGGCAGTACGGGATAAGGAGGGCAACACAGTCATAGACCCAAAGGAGGTGAACAAAGTCTTTAGGGCGTTTTATGGTAAATTGTATGAGTCAGAGCCCCCGCCGGGGGGGGGGAGGGAATGAAGCAATTCATGGACCCAACTGAGTTCCCAAAGGTGGAAGATGATCTGGTGGAGGCACTGGGGGCCCCGTTGGAGCTGGAGGCCCCGTTGGAGCTGGAGGAGATGGTAAAGAGTTTAGGGGACATGCAGTCAGGCAAAGCCCCGCGGCCGCATGGCTATCCTGTAGAATGCTACAGGAAATTTTCGCAGCTGCTGTGCCCACTCCTGCTAAGGACCTTCAATGAGGCCAAAGAGAGAGGGACCCTCCCCCCAACAATGTCACAGGCTTCGATTTCACTCATCCTCAAACGAGAGAAAGATCCACCACAGTGTGGATCGTATAGACCAATATCGCTCCTGAATGTAGACACCAAACTGCTGGCCAAGATCTTAGCTGCTAGGATTGAGGACTGTGTCCCTGGGGTGATAAGGGAGGATCAGACAGGCTTCGTCAAGGGCAGGCAATTGGACTCAAACATACGGAAGCTCCTAAACATCATCATGATGCCCTCAGAGAGAGGGGTGGCAGAGGTGGTGGCGGCAATGGATGCGGCGAAAGCCTTTGACCGGGTGGAATGGGAGTACCTGTGGGAAGCGTTAAGAAGGTTCGCATTCGGTGAGGGGTTCATAGGTTGGGTCCAGCTACTCTACCAGGCCCCAGTGGCAAGTGTGTGCATGAACAGGGTGAGGTCGGAATACTTTGGGCTCCACCAGGGGACAAGGCCTCCCCGTTATTATTCGCCCTGGCGATAGAGCCACTGGCTATAGCGCTACGGACTTCAAATAACTGGCGGGGTTGGTCTGGGAGGGGGGGGGAGCATCTGGTCTCGCTTGATGTGGATGATCTGCTCCTGTATATTTCAGACCCACTAGAGGGGATGGGGGAGGTCATGCAGGTTCTGAGGGACTTTGGCAATTTCTCGGGGTACAAACTGAACAAGAAGAAAAACGAGATGTTTGTGATCCAAGCTAAGGGGCAGGAAAAGGGACTGGGAGAGCTTCCGCTGAAGTTGGTCGAGAAGAGCTTTCGGTACCTAGAGATACAGGTGGCTCGAAAGTGGGATGCCCTCCACATGCTTAATCTATCTCGGCTGATAGAACAGATGGAGGGGGACTTCAAAAGGTGGGACATGCTCCCGCTATCTCTAACGGGGAGGGTGCAGACCGTTAAGATGACGGTCCTCCCCAGATTTCTGTTTGTTTTCCAGTGCCTTCCCATCTTCATCCCCAAGTCCTCCTTTAAGCAGGTGAACAAGATCAGCTCAGGATTTGTATGGGCAAATAAGACCCCGCGAGTAAAGAGACTGTGCCTAGAGCGCAGTCGGGAGGGGCGGTCTGGCGTGCCGAACTTTTGCAGCTACTATTGGGCGGCTAACATAGCCATGATTAGGAAACGGGTATTGGGGGAGGGGTCGACATGGGAGCGGTTAGACGCGGCCTCATGTAAAGGTACCAGCCTAGGGACACTTGCAAAGGCACTTCTGCCGTTCTTGCCGGCCCGCTACTCCTCTAGTCCGGTGGTGGTGGTGGCATTAAAGATCTGGGGTGGGTGGAGGGAGACTCAGTCTGGACCCCGATACGCAGCAATCACAGATTTGTCCCAGGCAGGATAGACGGAGGGTTTCAAAGCTGGCATAGGGCAGGCATGGAAAGGCTGGGGGACCTGTTTATAGACGGGACCTTTCCCAGCCTGAAAACGCTGGGGGAGAAATTCATTTTGCCCCCTGGAAACGCTTTCAGATACCTTCAGGTACGTGCCTTTCTGAAAAAGCAGTTGGTATCATTTCTGCTGCTAGCCCGATACAGGATAGGGTGGTCTCCGGCATCTGGGTAGGGGAGGGGGAAGGTTTCGGACATTTACCGGGAACTTCAGGAGGCGGAGGAAGCCCCAGGAGCTTAATGGCAAATGGGAGGAGGAGCTAGGTGGGTAGCTGGATGCGGGCCTGTGGGCAGACGCCCTAAACAGGGTCAATTCCTCCTCATCATGTGCCAGGCTTGGCTTAATCCAGTTTAAGGTGGTCCATCGGGCACACATGATGACAACCAGGATGAGCAAGCTCTTTGGGGTTGAGGATAAATGTGCGAGGTGTGCGGGAGGCCCTGCAGATCATGTCCATGTGTCTGTGCAGAGTCTGCACGTTCTCCCCATGTCTGTGTGGGTTTCCGGTTTCCTCCCACAAATCCCGAAAGATATGCTGTTAGGTGAATTGGACATCCTGAATTCTCCCTCTGTGTATCCGAACAGGCGCCGGAGTGTGGTGACGAGGAGCTTAATTGTAGTGTTAATGTAAGTCTGCTTGTGGCAATAATTATTATTATTATTAGATGCACATTCCAAACTTTGTGCATCCTGCTTTCTAAATTCTGTGTTTGTAAATAGTTGACTTGGCATTTTCTCCATTCCTTCTCCACATCATTCCCTGACAAAATTCAGCAGAGGGCTTAAGAGAGCTCCATTTAGCCACTGCAGATGCTATTACCTGGCTTGGTTACCTGCTCAAGCTAAAAAGTGTTTATGTAGTTACATTGTGTACCTTGTGTTGCCTTATTATGTAGTTTTTTAAATTTTATTTTCATGTACTTAATGATCTGTTAAGGTGCTCGCAGCAAAATAGTTTTCACTGTACCTTGGTATACGTGACAATAAACAAAATCCAATCCAAAAAGAGAGTCTTAAAATGGGAGGGTTGTTTGCCTTGACCCATTTTGAGGGCCATGTTTCAGGACCTCAATACTAAAGAGGTGGAACAGCAGCGCAAATTAATTTGTCATCTTTCTTTGAGTTCTAAACCTGAAAACACAACAGCCGATGTATGAAGATACTTGGCTGCAGCAATCAAATAAATGGCTAGCTTCCAAGTTCTCGAAGAATGATGTGTTGTAATTGCAATAGATATCTTCAATTTCAATAATCAGCCATTCAAGCCTCAATGAATGACTTACACAGGAAATAGAAGCTATTCAGCCCCTTAAGCCCTGCTATTCAATTAGATAGTGGCTGATATTCTAATGTCCCGCTGCCTGGGGAAAGCGGGCAGCATAATCAAAGATCCCTCCCACCCAGCTTACTCACTCTTCCAACTTCTTCTATTGGGCAGGAGATACAAAAGTCTGAGAACACGCACAAGCAGACTCAAAAACAGCTTCTTCCCTGCTGTTACCAGACTCCTAAACAGCCCTCTTACTTAATGATCTGTTGAGCCGCTTTCCACTGTAACTCGGTACACGTGACAATAAACAAAATCCAAATCCAATGTCTCGGCCATTTCATCATTTCCCACTATTAAACCCCCCTTCTCATCTTCTAATGAACCAATGTTCAACTTAGCCACTCTTTTTCATTTTATATATTTGTTACTTTTGCTCCCTGTTTTTAATATTCTGAGCTAGTTTACTCTCATAATCTATCCTACTTTTCTTTAGCTTTTTTCATGGCTTTCTGTTGACCTTTAAAGATTTCCCAATCCTCTAGTTTCCCACGAATCTTTGCCACTTTGCATGCATGTATTTTCTTTCAATTTGATACCATCCTTTATTTCCTTTGATATCCGTGGTTGATTTTCCCTTTTCCTACAGTCCTTCCTTTTCATGGTATATAAAGTCTTTGCTCCCATTCTACCTTGGCCTACTCCTCCCTCATCCCGTTGTAGTCTCCTTTGTTTAAGCACAAGACACTGGTATTGGATTTTGCCTTCTCTCCCTCCATCTGTATTTTAAGTAAGGCCCAACCTTTGAACCTAGGTCCAAAGCCAAACTGCCCCAGCCCCTCAAAATTACCCCCCCCCCCCCACACACACTCAACCTAGTCAAACGGTTTATCCACGTCCATTGTGATGATTACCACTGGCTCGGCTCCCGACGAAGGCGACATCACGATGTTCAGGAGTCTCCTAATGTTGGATGACAATTGCCGATACTTAGCAAGCCCTGTCTACTCCTAAGAAATTACCCCCGGTGGCAGGCACCCCTCCAAGCGAGCCGCCAACACCTTCATGAACAGCTTAGCATCAGCAATAAACAGAGATGTGGGCTGATATGACCCACACTCCACGGACACGTTATCCTTCAGGATTAAGGAAATGGAAGCCTGTGCCAATATGGCTAGCAGCTACCCCCCCGGGATAGTGAATCATTAAACATGTCCGGCAATACTCCAAGTCATTGACTTTGGCCTTCAATGTTTTATTTTTTTTAAATTTAGAGTACCCAATTATTTCTTTTCCCAATTAAGGGGCAATTTAGCGTGGCCAATCCTACCCTGCACATCTTTGAGTTGTGAGATAAGACCCATGCAAACACAGGGAGAATGTGCAACTCCATAGAATCATAGATGTTCACAGCTTGAAAACAGGCCCTTCGGCCCAACTTGTCCATGCGCCCAGTTTCTATCACTAAGCTGGTCCCAATTGCCCGCATTTGACTCATAGCCCTCTATACCCAGCTTTCCCATATAACTGTCCAAATGTTTTTTAAAAGACAAAATTCCCGGCCTCTACTACTGCCTCTGGCAGCTCGTTCCAGACACTCACCACCCTTTGAATGAGAATTGCCCCTCTGGACCCTTTTGTATATCTCCCCTCTTACCTAAATCTATGCCGTCTAGTTTTAGACTCCCCTACCTTTAGGAAAAGATATTGACTGTCTACCTTATCTGTGCTCCTCATTATTTTATAGACCTCTATAAGATCACCCCCTAAGCCACCTATGCTCCAGGGGAAAAATGTCCCAGTCTATCCAGCCTCTCCTTGTATCTCAAATCATCAAGTCCCGTTAGCATCCCAGTAAACCTTTTCTGCACTCTTTCTAATTTAATAATATCCTTTCTATAATAGGGTGACCTTTTACCCTAGGTACACAGTATTCCAAGTGTGACATTATTAATGTCTTGTACAACTTCAGCAAGATGTCCCAACTCCTGTATTCAGTGTTCTGACCAATAGCATACCGAATGCCTTCTTCACCACCCTGTCCACCTGCGATTCCACTTTTAATGAGCTATGAACCTGTACTGCTAGGTCTCTTTGTTCTATAACTCTCCCCAACTCTCTACCATTAACTGAGTAAGACCTGCTCTGATTTGATCTACCAAAATGCATCACATTTATCCAAATTAAACTCCATCTGCCATTCATCGGCCCTCTGGCCCGATGGATCAAGATCCCGTTGCAATCCTAGATAACCTTCTTCACTGTCCACTATGCCACTAATCTTTTTTTAATATTTTTTATTCTCTTTTTTAACATTTTCTCCAAATTTACACCCAACAATAATCAGTAACGAATGGACTGGATGTTGAAGTTAGGCGCCGTGGAGATTGGACATGATGTTGCCGGCGGGAAGGGATTCTGTCAGTTTGTATCCTCCGCCATTGGGGAGCACTGGGTTCAATAGGAACGAGGCAGTTTCACCATCCACACTACAGAAAGTTTTGACGGTGGCCATTTGGGGAGAAAATCTTTCACATAGTGCACAAGGATAAATTGGAAGGGTGGAGAAGCAGGGGCTGGTGGATTCCATTTTCCTAGTCGACATTCTCGTAGCGGACAGCCAGTACATGATTGTCCCAACACCAGGAGCTGTTGGCCAGTAGAACTGCATAGTGCCAGGGGCGGCACAGTGGTTAGCACGGCTGCCTCACAGCTTCAGGGCCCCGGGTTCAATTCTGGCCTCAGGTGACTGTTGTGTGGAGTTTGCATGTTCTCCGCATGTCTGCATGGGTTTCCTCCGGGTGCTCCGGTTTCCTCCCACTAGTCCAAAGATGTGCGGGTTAGGTGGATTGGCCATGATAAATTGCCCCTTAGTGTCCAAAAAGGTTAGGAGGGGTTATTGGGGTAGAGTGGAGGCATGGGCTTAAGTTGGGTGCTCTTTCCAAGGGCCGGTGCAGACTTGATGGGCCAAATGGTCTCCTGCACTGTAGGGATTCTATGCTCTCGACGGCCGAGGCGGTGAACCAGCTGCGCTCAAGGGGGGACCTTTAACGAATAGGGGGAAGAGGACCAGCCCGAGGTGTCACAAGCTGAGGTGTCAGGCTGCCTCCTGGGAGATATTGCCCTTAATTGGAAAAGAAAATAATTGGGTATTCTAAAAAAAAAGAATGTTTTTTAAAAGAAAAAAATTGTTAGGAGGCAGCAGATGGTGATGTGGAGCTTTAGGAATCTTTTGATACACAGGAACAAGCAAGCTCATGCTTGGCATTTTATTGTGGGAAGAGAAAATTAAGAAGACAACCATCTTGAATTGCAACCCTTTTCAATGGCCTGAATTAGCCATTCATTGATGGCTTCCAAGTTGATTTTCAATTTGTTTACTTATATTGTGGAAGAAAATAGTTATTAATCCTCCAAAAATAAAGGGGAAAGAAATTGTGATGAAATTATCTGGAGTGTGAAAATATGTCTCCCTCATTTCTTTAGACACAAGACTAGTGAATGCAAAGCACTGGATAAGTCCCAGGGCATTTGAAGACTAATTTGAGTAACTAATATCTTTTCCGTGACTAATATTGTTGAAGAGTGAAATGACTGCTGTATTTTTTCCATCCTGATAGGCGTGGAAACTGCAAAAAAGTAAGCCTGGGAATGGTTTGTGAAGTTGGGCTGCGGTGCCGCGCCTATCACGTCCTCTGTGGCTCAGTCCTTAGTGTCTGGACAAAAGTGGAAGGAGTCTTGGCATCTGTGAGTGGAACAAATGTAAAAATGCAGATAGTGCGATTAAAAACAGAAGATGGGCAAAGGATTGTAGGTGAGTGTGAGCAATGGATTAATATTATACCACAAGTGGAAACACAACAGTTTGCTTCATGCTGAGGCTGGATTGTCAAAAATGCAAAGAAGCAATTATTTTTAGCTAAGTAGAGTGCAGAATATCAAATTTGAGAACTTGGCTTTGTACAATGAGACCTTGCCTTTTCTGTTATTTTATCTATGTCTCATCGTGAGTTTTATTCTAGAATTTTCTGACTGGTGTGGGTGATTGCAGAATGGAGAAACCCTTTAACCTTCCATGTGTTAAGCTGTGTTTATTTCTTTGGTAGCTAGGATCCAAAGTCAGTGTTTTCTGTGGGTCTGTCAGAAAAGTGCTGCCCCCCTGATTTGTCAAATGGCACTCCTGTGATCCATTATGCAATTAATACATCGATAATTCCATTCTTCTAGAATTCACTGCGTTGTTGTTTGATATTGTGACGCAATGGCATATAGCACGGTGAACAATTTATCACAACCACTCGTTCCAATTAGAATGTTCTTTGCTCCTAGTTTATGGAGACTGGTACAGCTTGATTTTTGTTGTGGGATCTGAGTTCCTGGCATGGCCAGCGTTTATTGCCCATACCCATTTGCCCTTCAGAAGGTGGTGATGAGTCACTGCCTGGAACTAATAGAGGTGCACCCACAGTTACATTAGAGAAAGAATTTCAAGATTTTGCCACAGCGATGATGAAGAAATCATGTATTTCCAAATCAGGATGGTCATTTTTCTCATGAGTCCCTTTTTATGTTGAGCTTTTGTTATTAACCCCTGTGTAGGTAGGCCATTTGTTCCTTTTCAAAGCCAATCCATGCTTTATTTTTTTCTTCATGGTTTATTTGTTCTGGAGTTGTCACCATTTTTTTTAAAAACCTGAAATATGACTATAAGACATAGGAGCAGAATTAGGCCACTTGGCCCATTGAATCTGCTCCGCCATTCAATCATGGCTGATATTTTCTCATCCCCATTCTCCTGCCTTCTCCCCATAACCCCTGATCCCCTTATTAATCAAGAACCTATCTATCTTTGTCTTAAAGACACTCAGTGATTTGGCCTCCACAACCTTCTGCGGCAAACTCTTCATTCCAGGCATCATTCTTGTGAACCTCCCCTGGCCCCTTTCCAAGGCCAGCACATCCTTCCTTGGGTACGGGGCCTGAAACTGCTCACAATATTCCAAATGGGCGGCACGATAGCTTAGTGGTTAGCACTGTTGCTTCACAGTGCCAGGGTCCCAGGTTCGATTCCTGGCTTGGGTCACTGTCTCTGTGAAGTCTGCACGTTCTCCCCGTGTCTCCGTGGGTTTCCTCCGGGTGCTCTGGTTTCCTCCCACAAGTCCCGAAAGTGCTTATTAGGTGAATTGAACATTCTGAATTCTCCCTATGTGTATCCGAACAGGCGTCAGAGTGTGGCGACTAGGAGATTTTCACTGTAACTTCATTGCAGTGTTAATTGCCTACTTGTGACAAAGATTTTTTTTTAATGGGCTCTGTCCAGAGCCTTATACAGCCTCAGATGTACATCCCTGCTCTTGTATTCTAGCCCTCTCGACATGAATGCCAACATTGCATTTGCCTTCCTAACTGCCAACTGAACCTGCACATTAGCCTTAAGAGAATCTTGGACTTGGACTCCCAAGTCCCTGTGTTTCTGGTTTCCTTAGCATTTCCCCATTTAGAAAATAGTCTGTGCCTCCATTCTTCCTACCAAAGTGCATAACCTCACAGTTTTCCACATTGTATTCCATTTGACATTTCTTTGCCCACTCTCCTAGCCTGTCCAAATCCTCCTGCAGCTCCCCTGCTTCCTTAATACTACCTGTCCCACTGCATATCTTTGTATCATTTGCAAACTTAGCAACAGTGCCTTCAGTTCCTTCTTGCAGATCATTAATGTATGTTGTGAAATTGTGTGGTCCCACCACCGACCCCTGAGGCACACCACTAGTCACCGGCTGCCATCCTGAAAAAGACCCCTTTATCCCCACTCTCTGCCTTCTGCCAGTCAGCCAATCCTCTATCCATGTCAGGAGCTTACCCTAACACCATGGGCTGTTAACGTATTTAACAGCCTCCTGTGCAGCACCTTGTCAAAGGCCTTCTGGAAATCTAAATAAATCATATCCACTGGTTCCCCTTTGTCTGACTACCTTGTTACGTCCTCCAAGAACTCTAACAGATTTGTCAGACATGACCTCCTCTTGACGAAGCCGTGCTGACTCAGTCCTATTTTGCCATGCACTTCCAAGTACTCCACAATCTCATTTTAATAATGGGCTCTAAAATCTTACCAATGACTGAAGTCCGGCTAACCAGCCTATAATTTCCCGTCTTCTGCCTCCCTTCTTAAACAGGGATATTGCATTAGCTGTTTTCCAGTTCTCTGGGACCCATCCTGCCTCCAGTGATTTCTGAAAGATCATGACCAATGCCTCAACAATCTCCTCAGCAATCTCCTTGGGAACCCTGTAGTCCATGTAAATGTTTGTGCACTTGAGCAAATGTGCAGAATTCTAGTGGGAAGCATTTGTGTAACAAAGGCTAACATTGATTTGCAGTCGATTAATTGAGGGAGTGATTTTGTCACTGGACTAATATTCAAGAGACCCGGGGTAATGTTCTGGGGACTCGGGTTCGAATCCCACCACAGCAGATGTCAAGATTTGAATTGAAGAAAAAACCTGGAATTGAAAGTCAAATGATAACCATGAAACCATTGTCAATTTTCGTTAAAACCCCATCTGGTTCACTAATGTCTTTTAGGGAAGGAAATCTACTGTCCTTGCCTAATTTGGTCTACATGTGACTCTAAATCCACAGCAATATGGTTGACTCTTAAATGCCTCCTCAATGAAAGATGGGCAATAAATGCTGGCCCTGCCTGCAAGGCCCACATCCATGGAAGAATTTTTAAAAATAAGAAACGCAAGCCATAGCCAGCCGATGTAGCACAATGTAGATATCGTGCAGCATAGAATTGTGTACAGTGTTCCAAATGTCAGCCTCATAATACAACACAACCAAGCTAATACACAAGAAGAACTATGAAATAAAATAATAATGGAGTGTGTGAGAATAGATTGGTTGGTAACCAAAGTCTTCTAGAAAGATATAAATACTAAACTGGTAATCAAAGGCAGATTGGAATTGATTAGGGACCAAAAAGCAGCTCCTCTTCGGAGGCGGAGAGCATGGCCCTGTACATTTTCTCCCTCTTACTAATGAAGAGGACAATGCTGATGTCACAACGGTCAAGGTCTGTTGTGTAAGATAAAATTAGATAAAGGATGTATCAAAAAGGTCAGTAGTACTCAAAAGTTGAGAAGTCACCTGCTCCGGATGGAGTGCATCTTGTGTTGGTGGAAAGTGCAGAGGCTCGAGCCCCAATCTTCTGATCATCCGATAGGACATTGATATCAGAGTATCGAGGATCTTGAATGTTACACCATGGTTCAAAAAGGGAGGGACAGATACACCCTGCAACTACAGCCAGTCAGCCAAAAAGTCAGTGGTGGCTTATCTTTACGAGGCATTAATTCAGGATTTTATAAATTAAAGGCAGCACCAATTAGTTAAAAGTAAATGGTGCAAAGTGTTTTGAAGCTACGGAGAAATTTGAGGGTAATGTGGTTGATGTGTCTATGGGCTTGAGTTAAGAAACAGAAAACCAAGACTTCCCTGGGTGTAGATATACAGAATCAGCTCATCATAGTGGTTGCAGCACAGGAGGAAGCCATTCTGGACCTCCCTGAAGGAATACTCCCCTGCCTTCTCCCTGTAACCCTGCACATTCTTCCTTTAAGATAACGGTCTTATTCCCTCTTAAATACCTCTATTGAACCTGCCTCCACAACACGGGCAGAGAATTTTAAATCTTAACCATTCGCTCTGTGAAAGTTTTTCCTAGTTTCTCCGTTGCTTCTTTTGCCAATTATCGTAAGTCTATGCCCTCTTCTCGTTCCTTCCACTAATGGGAACAGTTTCTCCCTTTTTCTTAACTTTAGAGTATCCAATTATTTTTTTCTCCAATTAAGGGGCAATTTAGCGAGGCCAATCCACCTAACCTGCACATCTTTGGGTTGTGGGGGTGAAACCCATGCAGACATGGGGAGAATGTGCAAACTTCACACGGACAGTGACCCAGGGCCGGGTATCGAACCCGGGTCCTCAACGTCACAGTCCCAGTGCTAACCACTGCGCCACATGTTTCTCCCTTTCTGCTCTGTCCAGATCCCTCATGGTTATGAATACCTCAATCAAATCTCTTCTCAACCTTCTCTTCAAGGCAAACAGTCCCAATATCCCCAATCTGTCTGCATAATTGAAGTTCCCTATCCCCGGAACCATTTTCATTAATCTTTTCTGCACACTCTCTGATGGCTTCTGATCTTGAAAAAATTGGGGGGGGGAAATCTTTCCTAAAGTATTGCACCCAGAACTGGATGCAGTACTCCAGTTGAGATAGAACCATTGTAGAGGTTTACCAGTGTAAAGGAGTATAGTTTTAACAGAACTTGCTCATGTACTCTATTCCCCTGTTGATAGAGGTCAGGATCCTGTATGCTTTATTAGCTGCACACTCAACCTATCTTGCCACCTTAGATAATTAATGCACATAAACACCCAGGTCTCTGATTCTGCATTCCTTTTAGAATTGTACCCTTTACTTTATATTGTCTCCATATTCTTCCTACAAAAATTAATCACTGCACACTTGCATTAAATTTCATCCACCACTTTTGTCCACCCATTTCACCAATCTGTGTCCTTTTTGAGGTTCTGCACTATCCTCGTTACACAACAGTATTTTCAAGGTTTTGTATTCTCAAATTTTGAAGTTGTGTCCTGTACACCAAGGTCTAGGTGACTATTGGGAAGATTCAGAGTCCTCTAACACCACCAATTCTTGGGGAACTCTAATACAAGCCTTCCTCACGACAGAGAAACAACCATTGACCGCTCAACTCTGAATCCTGCCACTCAGCCAATTTTATATCCATGATGGTACAGTCCCTTTCATTTTGTGAGCTATAACTTTTCTCAAGTTTGTGTGTGACACTTCACCAAATGCATTTCGGATCCATGGGAAATAGAAGCAGGAGTAGGCCATACAGCATGTCTTGCCTGCTCTGACATTGAAACAGATCATGGCTGACCATCTGCTTCTACGCCATTTTCCTCACTATCCCATATTCCTCTGTTCCATTAGTATTCAGAAACCTATGGTGGCGCAGTGGTTAGCACTGCTGCCTCACAGAGCTGAGGACCCGAGTTCGATCCCAGCCTCCGGTCACTGTCCGTGTAGAGTTTGCACGTTTTCCCCGTGTCTGTGTGGGCTCGCCCCCACAACCCAAAAAGATGTGCAGGGTAGTTGGATTGGCCACGCTAAATTGCCCTTTAATTAGGAAAAAAAATATTACGTAGGGACTTGGAAGTAGAAATTGTACTTTAATTTCGATTAAATATTCTGCTTTTATGAAGAGTTTGACTCAGCCTTGAACTTCCGCTCTGAAGGCCAGAGATGGAAACTTTCACTAGAACATGTTAACTTAATAGTCGTTTCTTTCCAGATTTGAACACCCTCCTCTAGTGCAGCCCTACAAACAACTTTTAAACGATTCAAGTCCAATGTTTACCATTCAGTAATGTCAGAACTTGACTTCTCAGCAAGTATTAACTTCCTCGTGCTCACAATTGCTTTAGCTGCAGGATTATATCCTGCGATTTTTCTATTTTGGGGGTGCATATCCAAAGGTTTTCCTTTGGCTGCAAATGGTTCCAGAGAACCAGAGGACTCTGATTAAATGGCAAAAAAGCAGTGGTAACGTGAGGGAAACTCTTCACGCAGCCAGTGGTTAGGATCATGAAAGCACTCCCTCAGAGTGGTGGAGGCAGTGTCAATTGAGGCTTTCAAAAGAGAATTGGATTATTCTATGATTGTGTGATTCAGCTCAGCTCCACTCTTGCAGTACACCGTTTGGACAGGTGAATATTTTTTAAACTTGAGGAATTATGATCCGTTTCTGTGCCATCACTCACATTATTTAATCTTTCTTTATCAAGGACAGAGACTTCTCGTCACTGACAATTGTGATTGACGAGGATGGGGCATTATTTCCCCTAGATGATGGCTGAGTACAGGCTGTTGACAAAGTCTCATATAACTGAAGCAGACAGCCACAAATTGCAACGCATAATTTTGTACATGTGTCTTAATGTTTGAACTTAGTGTTTTTCTTCATTGGTTCATGGCTCAGGTGCTCGATTATTTTCACAAATGTTTGGTATAATCCTGAAATCTGACTGAAGGCTATATTTCTCTTGTGCAAACTATAGGTTGTTATTGCACTGATGTATTCTTAATCAGTAAACCTATATAACTTTGTATTACAGGTTTGATAATTCCTCAGAACTGTGTCTCGCCATTGATGAACATTCTGTCAACATCGGACCAGTCACAACAGCTGGCACTGCAGCAGCAACAGATGTGGCAGCAGCTTCACCCTCAAAGCATGAGTCACAGGAGCAACACATAGTGACTCGCTGCACATACTGATGCTAACCTTACTTGAAAACTGTAACTTACAGGAGTGCAACGCCATGTGACCTTCACTATTTTCAGAAATTCAGGGTCATATTCCAAAGAGATTCCTTGATTAGTGAAGTATTGGTGAAAATAGTGAATCCGGGATAACCTGTAATTAAATCAGAGGCAAGTTCTGATTAACAAACGGGCGAAAGTTGAAGGCCAAGATATTTGGACGCTTTACTTTTTTCTCTTCTCCTCCTACAACTCTTCATGTTAGCACTTTGTTCTTTACTGACAGCTGCTATAATTCTCCACTTTCATTTCTACTGTTCCAGCAATGGAAAGCAATGTGTGCATTCTTTGCACACCGAATGCTTCATCTTCAAATTAATTTCACTTAATTTCCTATGTCTTGTTTTGTAGCATAAGTGAGGACATTTTGTAGCTTGTTACAAATGAGTGTGCACTGGTTCTGGAGACATGCTGAAGGCTACGTTACTTGCTGTATGTACCTGAAATGTTTCATGTTAAATACATGCTTATTGGAATTACAACCCTGTAAAATTCTTCCCATCTCTGGGCTGGGTTTGCAAATCCTGCAGTCTTAAAAGTGAACAAGCATTCATTCAGGGTTTGATTATCATGTATATCCTATAAGCAGGATGTAAATATGATACAAAAAATTGCAAAAATCCTTGCCTATTTTTTTTTAAAAGGCAGTATAATTGAAAATTTATTGGGGGAATTAATTACTTTATACAGAAGCTGTTTTGAATATGTTGATATGCTTTCTTTCTCCACGATGTGTAATTTCTGGGTAACTGCAAAATGTATGTTCTGTATTTGTTTCATGGCACAATCTTAAATTATCTGGTGATTTTATATTAAAATTCTGAGAACCACTTTAACAGCTTCATCATATTTAATCAGTAATCTAGTATTGGTTGCTTATTTTCTACCAGGCAATTTTATGCAGCACTTAGTGTAGTTTAGACAACATCCTTCAACATAGTGGATAGCAGTTTTTAAATAAAAACTGTAATTTGGGAAGCTTGATGGGGTGTTCTGGATTGTGGTAGTTGTGGATGCATGCGAGTTGATGCTGGTGTGAAGCTTGAGTGACGACACAACACCCCTTTGTCATAAAATTCAACGCTAATAATTCAAGAAATGTACAGCTTTGTACACTCTGATTTACAAATATGCTGGTTGCATGTTTTACTCATGCTGATGAAACTGGATGCTTCGACTGGTTGTAAAATGTAAGACAACTGCAGGAGCCTCTCCGACAACAGCACGATGTGTAATTTCCTCAAGTGCTGTTCACACAGTTCAATGCTGTTAAATATTTAACAGCGTAGGTATTACTTCAGTTAGTGAGACTTGTACAGTACAAATATGTATAATCAATACTTTGTTTTGACTATAAATAGTTTTATCAGAATAGTAAGGGAAATTTTGCCATTCATGCTGGCATCAGTTGCACTAAAGATACTGAATTGTTTGTAATTGTATATTTAAGTTAGAATTGTCAACAAATAAGTTGCTGAAAGACAGGACTTTTACAGACTTAATAAATCATATTGTATGAATGGAAACTAGTGGTGTAGAGTTTTTAAAGATGAAAAAAGTGGCCATTTGTATTCTGCAGGATACAGATGTATATCCTGACTGAACTGATTAAAAATAGTGGGATATTAATTTTCATTGTTCACCCAGTGTTCAATTGGGGAAGAAAGAGGAGAAATGTTGAGGTTCTCTCTCTGACTTTATCACCATTGCTCTTTTTGGAGGCAAGCTTTCCCCTCCGCTCTGTGTAACTGGAGAATGTTTGCCTCTGGAATTAACATCTTGTGCACCAATTGATATTTGAGCCATTGAATCCATGGATCTGTCAATATTTAAGGCTTTACAATGTTGGCTCTTATTTTAGCTTGACATTCATAAGCGTAATTCTCCACTAGCTGGGCTGTCTATATTTGCCATTTAAATAGAACATAACGTTACAATTCCACAGATTTTTGTTAAAAGGAAAGTTATTTTGATGATCCTTGCTATTGTATTTGACATGAATGATGGAACATTCAGTCTTTGTAGATTTGGAAGTGTGCCCGCATTTGGTGCTTCCTTTTCTAATTTCCATTCATGTTGCCCCCAACAACCAACTTTCAAAATAACTTGTGTGCTATGCTTATAAAATAAAACCATAAATACATACAACGGGGTTAATTGTTGGCAAGGTGTGTGTTATCAAATTCTTAGGATTCTCCAAACTGTTTGTTGACTAGGATATGGAGGTTGATCTCGATTCAAAGAAGGAACATCATACATGTAGTATCTAAGGTAATCATAACCCAAGTGGTTTACTTCAGTTAAATATTGTGGATCATGTTTGATTAAATCTACAGCAGTCGATACACCAAAGTCTGGGAAGGGAATTCTGTATTGTTCTGCAATATAAAGTGTGGCATTTGAACACCAAGCTTGTGATGAAAGTTTTCAAATCACTGGCTGTGAAGATCAAGGTAGATGAGAAAATGCTGGCAAAACTCAGGTCAGGCTACATCTGTGACAAAAGAAAAACAGATGGTGATTCAGGTCAACGATCTTTAATTGGAAGGTCAAGGTGAAATTGGGACAAACGGGCTTTAGAATCCAAGACGTTCAATGTGACATGTATTTTTACATTCCAATTGTGATGGGCCATTATTGAAATTGTGTACACGTTTCAAATCTTGGAATGTAAGTATGTTAAGTGGAGGGAGCTGTTAGCTGGAATGTAAAAGCACCTTAACCATTGCCATCCACTAAATTGTAAACATGAAAATAAATTGGTTGACATTTACAGATCAAGTCTTCGCAAAAACTCATTTATTTCCCTTGCAGTTCTCTGTGTATCATTGTGTTGTTAATCCTCAACTGAGCTGTACACAGACATTAATTAGTGCCAAGAATGTGCTTGAATAGCTACAATGACATCTGAGCATCCTCATAGTGATTATCTTCGATGCAGCAGACAGCAGTGCCGTGTTCATGCAACTAACTGCAAAGCTCCAGACTTGGACAGAAGAGATCATTGGCGAATCTGGATTTTACATTGTATTAGAGGAATTAAAACACGGAAACAAGTATTTGGCTCAACCAGTCAGTGTTGGTATTCACATTCCATGTTTTCTTGGATTTAGTGGGATGTGAAGTGCCAAGATCAGAATTCATTGCTCATTTGTAATTGCCCTGAAGGTTGTGGTGAAGGCCGCCTTGGACTGCTGCCATCCCACCTGCTGTAGATACAGTCAGTGCTTTTGGAAAAGTCCCAGGATGTTGATCCAGTGACAATGAAGGAATGGTGATATATTCCCAGGCCAGAATCGTGCATGGCTTAAAGGGGATTTTGACGGTGGTAATGTTCCCATGCATCTGATGCCCTTGTCCTAGATGGTAGAGATTGAAGGTTTGGAAGATGCTGTTGAAGGAACCTTGCTGAGTTACACACAGTAGCATCTTGTGGATGGTACATGCTGCTGCCATTGTGTGGAGGTTGGAAGGGCGGGCTGGTTTGAGCTGGATGGTGTTGAGTTGCTGCTGGAGCTGCACTGATCCTGGCAAGTGGAGAGTTATGCCACACTCCTGACTCGTGCCTTGTAGATTGTGGACAGGCTTTGAGGACTCGTTAGGTCAATTACTGAAGAATTCCCAGCCTCTGATCTGCTCTGGTTTAGTCTCAGTATTTCCATGGCTAATCCAGTCTCTCCATGACATTAAAACTCCATTACCATTACTGAATTTCATCAACATCCTGGACCAGAAACAACTGTGGTAACAAAAGGCCAAAGGCAGAAAAAATTGTGGGAGTAACTCCTCCAGTCTCCCCAAAGTTTGCTCACCATCTATAAGGCACCATTAGGAGTGTGATGGAATACTCTCCACTTGCCTAGATGAGTACAATTCCAAGAACACTCTAGCTCAACACTCCAGGACAAAGAAGCCCATATCATTGACACCCCATCCACCACCCTAAACATTCATTCCCTTCAACATTCCTGCGCAGTGTGTAGCATGCACTCAATGCACTGCAACAACTTGATCCAAGGCTCTTGTCAATAGCACATTCCAAATGTGGGACCTCTACCACCTAGATGGACAAGGGCAGAAGATGCATGGGAACACCACCACCTACAAGTTCCTATCCAGGTTGCACATCAATAAGAACTAGGAGCAGGAGTCGGCCATCTGGCCCCTCGAGCCTGCTCCGCCATTCAATGAGGTCATGGCTGATCTTTTGTGGACTCAGCTCCACTTTCCGGCCCGAACACCATAACCCTTAATCCCTTCATTCTTCAAAAAACTATCTATCTTTATCTTAAACATTTCATGAATGAGCCTCAACTGCTTCACAGGGCAGGAAATTCCATAGATCCACAACCCTTTAGGTGAAGAAGTTCCTCCTAAGCTCCGTCCTAAATCTACATTACCCTTATTTTGAGGCTATGCCCCCAGTTCTGCTTTCACCCACCTGTGGAAACAAGTACAATTTTATGTTTCTATAAGATCCTGCTGCATCTTTCTAAATTCCAATGGGTACAGTTCCAGTCGACTCAACCTCTCCTTGTAATCCAACCCCCTCAACTCTGGGATTAACCTAGTGAATCTCCTTTGCATACCCTCCAGTGCAAGTACGTCCTTTCTCAGGTAAGGAGACCAAAACTGAACACAATACTCTGTCTTATCAGGCTTGTGGGTGTACCTGCACTAGATGGTCTATATACGTGCTATGTATGTTCCCTTGGCCGCAGAAAAGTACTTTTTAATGTACATATGACAAAATATCAATCAATCAATTTAAAAAGACAACTTACCACATGCTCAAGGGTCATTTGTGATCATTAACAAATAATAGGATGTGCATGATTGGCAACTAACTACCCGAGGATATCGATGCTTCAGGCGGGATAGAGAGGGAAGTAAAAGGGGTGGAGGAGTTGCATTACTGGTCAGAGGATATCACAGCTGTGCTGAAGGAGGGCACTATGGAGGACTTGAGCAGTGAGGCAATATGAGCAGAGCTCAGAAATAGGAAGGGTGCGGTAACAATGTTGGGGCTGTACTACAGACTTCCCAACAGCGAGCGTGAGATAGAGGTACAAATATGTAAACAGATTATGGAAAGATATAGGAGCAACTGGGTGATAGGAGATTTTAATTTTCTCAACATTGACTGGGATACACTTAGTGTTAAGTGGTCTAGATGGAGCAGAATTCGTAAGGAGCATCCAGGAGAATTTTTTAGAGCAGTATGTAAATAGTCCAACTCGGGAAGGGGCCATACTGGACCTGGTGTTAGGGAATGAGTCCGGCCAGATGGTTGAAGTTTCAGTAGGGGATTACTTTGGGAATAGTGATCACAATTCCGTAAGTTTTAGAATACTCATGGACAAAGACTAGAGTGGTCCTAAAGGAAGAGTGCTAAATTGGGGGAAGGCCAACTAAACCAAAATTCGGCAGGAGCTGGGGAATGTGGATTAGGAGCAGCTGTTTGAAGGTAAATCCACATTTGATATGTGGGAGGTTTTAAAGAAAGGTTGATTAGAGTTCAGGACAGACGTGTCCCTGTGAAAATGAGGGATAGCAATAGCAAGATTAGGGAACCATGGATGACAGGTGAAATTGTGAGACTAGCTAAGAGGAAAAAGGAAGCATACATAAGGTCTAGGCGACTGAAGACAGACGAAGCTTTGGAAGAACATCGGGAATGTAGGACCAATCTGAAACGAGGAATCGAGGGCGAAAAGAGGTCATGAAATATCTTTAGCAAACAGGGTTAAGGAAAATCCCAAAGCCTTTTATTCATATATAAGGAGCAAGAGGGTAACTAGAGAAAGGGTGGGTTCACTCAAGGACAAAGGTGGAAAGTTATGCGTGTAGTCAGAAAATGGGTGAGATTCTTAACGAGTACTTTGCATCGGTAATCAGTGAGCAGAGGGACATGACAGATGTTGATGTTAGGGATAGATGTTTGATTACTCTAGGTCATGTCGGCATAAGGAGGGAGGATGTGTTGGGTATTCTAAAAGGCATTAAGGTGGACAGGTCCCCAGGTCCGGATGGGATCTATCCCAGGTTACTGAGGGAAGTGAGAAAGGAAATAGCTGGGGCCTTAACAGATATCTTTGCAGCATCCTTGAACACGGGTGAGGTACCGGAGGACTGGAGAATTGCTAATGTTGTCTGCTTGTTTAAGAAGGGTAGCAGGGATAATCCAGGGAATTATAGACCTGTGAGCTTGACGTCAGTGGTAGGCAAACTGTTGGAGAAGATACTGAGGGATAGGATCTATTCACATTTGGAAGAAAATGGGCTTATCAGTGATAGGCAGCATGGTTTTGTGCAGGGAAGGTCATGTCTTACAAACCTAATAGAATTCTTTGAGGAAGTGACAAAGTTGATTGATGAGGGAAGGGCTGTAGATGTCATACACATGACTTCAGTAAGGCGTTTGATAAGGTTCCCCATGGAGGGCAGTGCAGTGGTTAGCACTGTTGCCTCACGGCGCTGAGGTCCCAGGTTCAATCCCGGCTCTGGGTCACTATCCGTGTGGAGTTTGCACGTTTTCCCCGTGTCTGCGTGGGCTCGCCCCCACAACCCAAAAATGTGCCAGCTAGGTGGATTGGTCATGCTAAATTGCCCCTTAATTGGAAAAAATTAATTGGGTACTCTAAATTTATTTTAAAATAATTTTTAAAATGGTAGGCTGATGTAGAAAGTGAAGTGTCATGGGGTCCAGGGTGTACTAGCTAGATGGATAAAGAACTGGCTGGGCAACAGGAGACAGAGAGTAGTAGTGGAAGGGAGTTTCTCAAAATGGAGAGCTGTGACCATGGGTGTTTCACAGGGATCCATGCTGGGACCACTGTTGTTTGTGATATACATAAATGATCTGGAGGACAGTAAGAAGTCTTACAACACCAGGTTAAAGTCCAACAGGTTTGATTCAAACACGAGCTTTCGGAGCGCAGCTCCTTCCTCAGGTGAATGGCGAGGTATGTTCCAGAAACATTTATATAGACAAAGGTATCGGTGGTCTGATTAGCAAGTTTGCCGATGACACTAAGATTGGTGGAGTAGCCGATAGTGAAGGGGCCTGTCAGAGAATACAGCAGAATGTAGATAGATTGGAGAGTTGGGCAGAGAAATGGCAGATGGAGTTCAATCCAGGCAAATGCGAGGTGATGCATTTTGGAAGATCCAATTCAAGAGTGAACTATACGGTAAATGAAAAAGCCCTGGGGAAAATTGACGTACAGAGAGATCTGGGAGTTCAGGTCCATTGTACCCTGAAGGTGGCTGCGCAGGTCGATAGAGTGGTCAAGAAGGCATACAGCATGCTTTCCTTCATCGGAAGGGGTATTGAGTACAAGAGTTGGCAGGTCATTGGGCAGCACGGTAGCATAGTGGTTAGCACAATTGCTGCACAGCTCCAGGGTCCCAGGTTCGATTCCCAGCTTGGGTCACTGTCTGTGCGGAGTCTGCACATCCTCCCCGTGTGTGCGTGGGTTTCCTCCGGTTGCCTCCCACAGTCCAAAGATGTGCAGATTAGGTGGATTCGCGATGCTAAATTGCCCTTAGCGTCTAAAATTGCCCTTAGTGTTAGGTGGGGTTACTGGGTTATGGAGATAAGGTGGAGGTGTGGGCTTGGGAAGGGTGCTCTTTCCAAGAGCCGGTGCAGACTCGATGGGCCGAATGGCCTCCTTCTGCACTGTAAATTCTATGTTACAGTTGTATAACTGTACCAGCCTCCCCGGACAGGCGCCGGAATGTGGCGACTAGGGGCTTTTCACAGTGACTTCATTGAAGCCTACTCGTGACAATAAGCGATTTTCATTTCATTTCATTTTTCATATAAGACTTTGGTTCAGCCACATTTGGAATACTGCATACAGTTCTGGTTGCCACATTACCAAAAGGATGTGGATGCTTTGGAGAGGGTGCAGAGGAGGTTCACCAGGATGTTGCCTGGTATGGAGGGTGCTAGCTATGAAGAGAAGTTGAGTAGATTAGGATTATTTTCATTAGAAAGACAGAGGTTGAGGGGGAACCTCATTGAGATCTACAAAATCATGAGAGGTATAGACAGGGTGGATAGCAAGAAGCTTTTTCCCCCAGAGTGGGGGACTCGATTACTCGGGGCACGAGTTCAAGGTGAGAGGGGAAAAGTTTCAGGGAGATATGCGTGGAAAGTTCTTTACGCAGAGGGTGGTGGGTGCCTGGAACGCATTGCCGGCGAAGGTGTAGAGGCGGGCACGATAGCGTCATTTAAGATGTATCTAGACAGATACATGAATGGGCAGGGAGCAGAGGGATACAGATCATGATGGTGTGCCGAACCTTTGTCCCAGATTATTCATAGATTATCATAGAATTTACAGTGCAGAAGGAGGCCGGCCACTCGGCCCATCGAGTCTGCACCAGCTCTTGGAAAGAGCACCCTACCCGAGGTCAACACCTCCACCCTATCCCCATAACCCAGTAACCCCACCCAACACTAAGGGCAATTTTGGACACAAAGGGCAATTTATCATGGCCAATCCACCTAACCTGCACATCTTTGGACTGTGGGAGGAAACCGGCCCGGAGGAAACCCGCACACACACGGGGAGAATGTGCAGACTCCGCACCGACAGTGACCCAAGCTGGGAATTGAACCTGGGACCTTGGAGCTGTGAAGCAATTGTGTTATCCACAATGCTACCGTGCTTCCCTTAAGAACAAATTAATCTACACTCCATTATTCTACCATAATCCATGTACCTATCCAATAGCCACTTGAAGGTCCCTAATATTTCCAACTCAACTACTTCCACAGGCAGTGCATTCCATGCCCCCACTACTCTCTGGGTAAAGAACCTACCTCTGACATCCCCTCTATATCTTCCACCATTCATCTTAAATTTATGTCCCCTTGTAATGGTTTGTTCCACCTGGGGGAAAAAGTCTCTGACTGTCTACTCTATCTATTCCCCTGATCATCTTATAAACCTCTATCAAGTCGCCCCTCATCCTTCTCCGTTCTAATGAGAAAAGGCCTAGCACCCTCAACCTTTCCTCATAAGACCTACTCTCCATTCCAGGCAACATCCTGGTAAATCTCCTTTGCACCTTTTCCAAAGCTTCCACATCCTTCCTAAAATGAGGTGACCAGAACTGCACACAGTACTCCAAATGTGGCCTTACCAAGGTTTTGTGCAGCTGCATCTTCACCTCACGGCTCTTAAATTCAATCCCTCTGCTAATGAACGCTGGCACACCATAGGCCTTCTTCACAGCTCTATCCACTTGAGTGGCAACTTTCAAAGATCTATGAACATAGACCCCAAGATCTCTTTGCTCCTCCACATTGCCAAGAACCCTACCGTTAACCCTGTATTCCGCATTCATATTTGTCCTTCCAAAATGGACAACCTCACACTTGTCAGGGTTAAACTCCATCTGCCACTTCTCAGCCCAGCTCTGCATCCTATCTATGTCTCTTTGCAGCCGACAACAGCCCTCCTCACTATCCACAACTCCACCAATCTTCATATCATCTGCAAATTTACTGACCCACCCTTCAACTCCCTCATCCAAGTCATTAATGAAAATCACAAACAGCAGAGGACCCAGAACTGACCCCTGCGGTATGCCACTGGTAACTGGGCTCCAGGCTGAATATTTAACATCCACCACCACTCTCTGACTTCTATTGGTTAGCCAGTTCGTTATCCAACTGGCCAAATTTCCCACTATCCCATGCCTCCTTACTTTCTGCATAAGCCTACCATGAGGAACCAATGAGCTGGTTTAGCTCACTGAGCTAAATCATTGGCTTTTAAAGCAGGCCAGCAGCACGGTTCGATTCCTGTATCAGCCTCCCCGGACAGGCGCCGGAATGTGGTGACTAAGGGCTTTTCACAGTAACTTAAATGAAGCCTACTCGTGACAATAAGCGATTTTCATTCATTTTTTCATTTCATTAAAATCCATGTACACTACATCCACTGCTTTACCTTCATCCACATGTTTGGTCACCTCCTCAAAGAATTCAATAAGACTTGTAAGGCAAGACCTACCCCTCACAAATCCGTGCTGACTATCCCTAATCAAGCAGTGTTTTTCCAGATGCTCAGAAATCCTATCTCTCAGTCCCCTTTCCATTACCTTGCCAACCACCGAAGTAAGACTAACTGGCCTGTAATTCCCAGGGTTATCTCTATTCCCTTTTTTTGAACAGGGGCACATCATTTGCCACTCTCCAATCCTCTGGTACCACCCCTGTTGACAGTGAGGATGAAAAGATCATTGCCAACGGCTCTGCAATTTCATTTGTACCTTTCCATAGATTCCTTGGGTATATTCCGTCAGGCCCGGGGGACTTGTCTATCCTCAAGTTTTTCAAAATGCCCAACACATCTTCCTTTCTAACAAGCATCTCCTCGAGCTTACCAGTCTGTTTCACATTGTCCTCTCCAACAATATGGCCCCTCTCGTTTGTAAATACTGAAGAAAAGTACTCATTCAAGACCTCTCCAACTCTTCAGACTCCATAAACAATCTCCCGCTACTGTCCTTGATCGGACCTACCCTCGCTCTAGTCATTCTCATATTTCTCACATATGTGTAAAAGGCCTTGGGGTTTTCCTTGATCCTACCCGCCAAAGATTTTTCATGCCCTCTCTTAGCTCTCCTAATCCCTTTCTTCAGTTCCCTCCTGGCTATCTTGTATCCCTCCAGCGCCCTGTCTGAACCTTGTTTCCTCAGCCTTACATAAGTCTCCTTCTTCCTCTTAACAAGACATTCAACCTCTCTTGTCAACCATGGTTCCCTCACTTGACCATCTCTTCCCTGCCTGACAGGGACATACATATCAAAGACATGTAGTACCTGTTCCTTGAACAAGTTCCACATTTCACTTGTGCCCTTCCCTGACAGCCTATGTTCCCAACTTCTGCACTTCAATTCTTGTCTGACAGCATTGTATTTACCCTTCCCCCAATTATAAACCTTGCCCTGTTGCTCGCACCTATCCCTCTCCATTACTAAAGTGAAAGTCACAGAATTGTGGTCACTACCTCCAAAATGCTCCCCCACTAACAAATCTATCACCTGCCCTGGTTCATTACCACGTACTAAATCCAATATGGCCTCCCCTCTGGTCGGACAATCTACATACTGTGTTAGAAAAGCTTCCTGGACACACTGCACAAACACTACCCCATCCAAACTATTTGATCTAAAGAGTTTCCACTCAATGTTTGGGAAGTTGAAGTCGCCCATGACTACTACCCTGTGACTTCTGCACCTTTCCAAAATCTGTTTCCCAATCTGTTCCTCCACATCTCTGCTGCTATTGGGGGGCCTATAGAAAACTCCCAACAAGGTGACTGCTCCTTTCCTATTTCTGACTTCAACCCATATTACCTCATTTTGCAGATCCTCCTCGAACTGCCTTTCTGCAGCTGTTATACTATCTCTAATTAACAATGCCACCCCCCCCCCCCCCCCCCCCCCCTTTTACCATCCTCCCTAATCTTGTTGAAACATCTATAACCAGGGACCTCCAACCATTTCTGCCCCTCTTCTATCCAAGTTTCCGTGATGGCCACCACATCGTAGTCCCAAGTACAGATCCATGCCTTAAGTTCACCCACCTTATTCCTGATGCTTCTTGCGTTGAAGTATACACACTTCAACCCATCTCCTTGCCTGCAAGTACTCTCCTTTGTCAGTGTTACCTTCCCTACTGCCTCACTACGTGCTTTGGCGTCCTGAATATCGGCTTCCTTAGTTGCTGGACTACAAATCGGTTCCCATTCCCCTGCCAAATTAGTTTAAACCCTCCCGAAGAGTACTAGAAAACCTCCCTCCCAGGATATTGGTGCCCCTCTGGTTCAGATGCATCCCGTCCTGCTTGTACAGGTCCCACCTTCCCCAGAATGTGCTTCAATTATCCAAATACCTGAAGCCCTCCCTCCTACACCATTCCTGCAGCCACGTGTTCAACTGCACTCTCTCCCTATTCCTAGCCTCGCTATCACGTGGCACCGGCAACAAACCAGAGATGACAACTGTCTGTCCTGGCCTTTAACTTCCAGCCTAACTCCCTAAACTTGTTTATTACCTCCACACCCCTTTTCCTACCTACGTCGTTGGTACCAATGTGCACCACGACTTCTGGCTGCTCACCCTCCCCCTTCAGGATCCTGAAGACACGATCAGAGACATCCCTGGCACCCGGGAAGCAACATACCTTCCGGGAGTCTCACTCGCGACCACAGAATCTCCAATCTATTTCCCTAACCATTGAATCTCCTATTACTACTGCGTTTCTATTCTCCCCCCTTCCCTTCTGAGCCCCAGAGCCAGACTCAGTGCCAGAGACCTGGCCGCTAGGGCCTTCCCCCGGTAGGTCATCCCCCCCAACAGCATCCAAAACGGTATACTTGTTTTGAAGGGGAACAGCCATGAGGGATTCCTGTACTGTCTGCCCATTTGTTTTCTTTCCCCTGACTATAACCCAGCTACTCTTGTCCTGGATCTGGAACTCTCTGTAACTCTTCTCTATAACCCCCTCTGCCTCCCAGATGATCCAAAGTTCATTCAACTCCAGCTCCAGTTCCCTAACACGGTCTCTGAGGAGCTGGAGTTGGGTGCACTTCCCGCAGGTATAGTCAGCGGGGACACGGGTGGTATCCCTCACCACCCACATCCTACAGGAGGAGCATGCAACTGCCCTAGCCTCCATCCCCTCTTACTTTACAGAATATAGCTGCCCTGTGGACCAACTGGACCTCCACCCTCTGACTCTGCTCCCAGTCAGCTGCACTCTGTGAACTCCTGGCTCCCTTCTCGCTCTTTGCAGAAATGAAATGAAAGGAGCACCTTGCTCTCTCCTCACCAAACTCTTACTATAGCACTCAAATGCACCAAATTCAGCACTCCCTCAGTCACCAAACTCTCACTATAGCACTCAAATGCACCAAATTCAGCACTCAGTGCAAACCTTAGATAATAGGCGACAGTTTTAGATAGAGGATCTGGATCGGCACAGGCTTGGAGGGCTGAAGGGCCTGTTCCTGTGTTGTAATTTTTCTTTGTTCTTCTTTGTTCTCTTTGAATGTTGTTGACAAGGCCATGAAATAATTTTAAGACTATGGTGCTGTTAAGGTACAGTGGCCTTAGTAAATAACCACAAAACTCAAGCTAGAAAACGTTGTATTCACCCATTATCACTGTACTTGCTGACCGACTCCCCTTGAATTTAGTTCTCCTGTTCAAATTACCCCAGAATTCCTCACTATTTTGTAATCATTTCTAACTCCAAAACAACCCGCCTCCCTCTGAATTCAGGGCAATTTGTTTAAGGGTGGCAGCCCTTTAATTTTTTTACATGGCCAAATATGCACACAAACTTAAAGAGGTACATTTTGTCTGCAGCCTCTGCTGAAAATGTCAGATTGCTGTACAATTGTGCGGTTCTTTTTTAAAATAAATTTAGAGTACCTCATTTTTGTTCCAATTAAGGAGCAATTTAGCATGGCCAATCCACTTATCCTGCACATCTTTTGGGTTCTGGGGTGAGACCCATACAGACACTGGGAGAAAGCGCAAACTCTCCACACACAGTGACCCGGGGCTTGAACCTGGATCCTCGGTGCTGTGAGGCAGCAGTGCTAGCCATGGTGCCGCCCATTCAATTGTGCATTTCTGCAAGAATAATAATTGCAATCCTCTTGAGATATCCATGCTCTGTGCTGTACTGTTCTATGTTCCTTTAATTCCCGCAACACCCTGGACCACCAGTCGGGGGCGACACCGACTTCTCGTGACTGCTGTCACCGACACCCTCTACCATTCCAGAGACACCTCAGTGGGTCGTTGCAGTGAAGACGCTCCTGGGACACTCTGGTGCGCAGAACACACATGTTGCGATACGTAAGGAGGAAGTAGGAACTCCCGAGGGGGTGGATAGTCAGAGGGTGGCCCAACCGCAGGGACTAGCTGCCATTGAGTCGGATCTCGGGCTTCTGGAGAGGATGGTCCATCAATGTTGGTAGATGTAGGTGCAGAGCCAGGCACTACAGGAGGGGGTGTCAGCAGCCACCCAGAGTCTGCAGGTGCAGTTGGAGGAGTCCATCCATCTGCAGGAGCAGGAGGCGGTGCTCACAATGCATGCTACCCAGACCAACATCAAGCAGGTGGTATCCAAGGTGGAAGCCTTGACTGCAAGGGTTACGTCCATGGATCAAGATTTCTGAGACCTGAGGCACTCTGAGGCCGGTGGCCAATGCACAGGACAGGGCAGCTATGTCTGGTGGCACAGGGCAGCTCTGTGGCACAGTGGTTAGCTCTGCTGCCTCAGTGCCAGGAACCAAGGTTCAATTCTGGCCTCTGGTGACTGTGGACTTTGCCCTTCCGCCCCATGTCTGCGTGGGTTTCCGCCGGGTGCTCCGGTTTCCTCCCACAGGCCAAAGACGTGCAGGTTAGGTGGTTTGGTCACGATAAATTGCCCCTTAGTGTCCAAAAGGTTCGGTGGGATTACGGGGCTCGGGTACAGGCGTTAGTTTAAATGTGGTGCTCTTTCCAAGGGCCAGTGCAGAGTCGATGGGCCAAATGGCCGCCTCCTGCATTGTAAATTCTATGATCAGGCCTCTTGAACACATGAATGAGTGGTTAATCAACTGCTATGGCTGCAGTCTGTTTCAGGCATAAGAGGTTTGAATGAACTCGCGTTTACTATGGGTAGAAAATGGGAGACCAAATTGGGAATGTGTTGTGGAATAGTCAAGATTTGGGGATAGGAAAGCCCATTTTTCACCGCTACTTCAAAGAACAATATTGCACAGGAACAGGCCCTTCGGCCCTCCAAGTCTGTACCGGTCATGATACCACCCTTGGCCCAAACCCTCAGCACTTCCTTGTGCTGTATCGCTCTATACCCATCCTATCTATGTATCTGTCAAGATGCCTTTTGAACGCCGTTAATGTATCTGCTTCCACACCCTCCCCTGGCAACACGTTCCAGGCACTCACCATCCTCTGTGTAAAAGAAACCCTGTTTCAGATGTCTCCTCTAAACTTTGCCCCACAGACTTTAAACCTATGCCCCCTGGTGACTGACCTCTCCACCCTGAGAACGAGTGCCTGCCCATCCACTCTATCCATGCCTCTCATAATCTTGTAGATCTCTATCAGGTCACCCCTCAACCTCCGTCTCTAATGAAAACAGTCCGAGTCCATTCAGCCTTTCCGCATAGTTAACACCCTCCAGACCAGGCAACATCCAGGTAAACCTCCTCTGCACCCTCACCAAAGCCTCCACATTCTTCCGGCAGTGTGGTGACCAGAATTGTGCGCAATATTCCAAGTGCGGCTTTACCAAGGTTCTATACAACTGTAGCCTGACTTGCCAGTTTTTATACTCGATGCCCCGTCCAATGAAGGCAAGCATTCCATCTGCTTTCTTGACTGCCTTGTCTTTGAAGTGTTACCACCTTCAAAGATTTATGGACCTGCACGCCCTGATCTCTCTGACTTTCTATATTTCTTAGAGTTTTACCATTTATGGTATATTTCCCCTCTATGCCAGACCAACTAAAATACATTATTTCACATTTGTCCAAATTAAACTCCATTTGCCATTTCTCTGCCCAAGTCTCTAACCTATCTATGTCCTGCTGTACCTTCCTGCCACTCCAACAACCTTGGTCTCATCCGCGAACTTACTAATTTTCCTCCAAATCGTTTATGTATGCTACAAACAACAGAGGCCCCAGCACAGATCCCTGTGTAACACCACTAGTCACAATCTTCCATTCAGAAACACACTCTTCTACTGCTACCCTTTGCCTTCTGTGACCGAGCCAGTTCGGTTTCCATCTTACCACCCCACCTCTGATCCTGTGTGACTTCACCTTTTGTACCAGTCTGCCATGAGGCACCTTGTCAAAGACTTTACTGAAATCCATGTAAACAACATCCACCACCCTCCCCTCATCAATCATCTTTGTCACCGCCTTGAAAAACTCGATCAAGTTAGTGAGGCACGACCTCTCCTTCACAAAGCCATGCTGTCTATCGCTAATGAGTTCATTTATTTCTAAATGGGTCTAAATCCTGTCCCTAAGAATTCCTTCCAATAATTTACCTCCTGCCGACGTGAGACTCACCGGCCTATAGTTTCCAGGATTATCCCTGCTACCTTTCTTAACAGCAGAACCACATTAGCTATTCTCCAGTCCTCTGGGATCTCACCTGTAGCCAATGAGGATACAAAGATGTCAGTCAAGGCCCCAGCAATTTCCTCCCTTGCTTCCCTCAGTATTCTGGGATAAATCCCATCCGGCCCAAGAGACTTATCTACCTTACTGTCTTTTAAAACACCCAATATCACCTCCTTTTCGATGTCAACATGATCCAGACTATCCACACACTCTACCCAAGAATCATCGTCCACAAAGTCCCTTTCCTTGGTGAACACTGATGCAAAGTACTCATTCCAGTGTAATGCAAGTCTACTTGTGACACTGATAAAGATGATTATTAGCTGGGAGTTTCAGCAGCAGATGAGCTGAGTCAGGCCATGTTGAGGATGGTGTTGGTCCTGGTGGAATAATTAGAACATAGAACATAGAACACTACAGCGCAGTACAGGCCCTTCGGCCCTCGATGTTGCGCCGACCTGTGAAACCATCTGAAGCCTATCTGACCTACACTATTCCATTTTCATCCATATGTCTATCCAGTGACCACTTAAATGCCCTTAAAGTTGGCGAGTCTACTACTGTTGCAGGCAGGGCGTTCCACACCCCTACTACTCTGAGTAAAGAAACTGCCTCTGACATCTGTCCTATATCTATCATCCCTCAATTTAAAGCCATGTCCCCTCGTGTTGGTCATCACCATCCGAGGAAAAAGACTCTCACTGTCCACCCTATCTAACCCTCTGACTATCTTATATGTCTCTATTAAGTCACCTCTCAGCCTTCTCCTCTCTAACGAAAACAACCTCAAGTCCCTGAGCCTTTCCTCGTAAGGCCTTCCCTCCATACCAGGCAACATCCTAGTAAATCTCCTCTGAACCCTTTCCAAAGCTTCCACATCCTTCCTATAATGTGGTGACCAAAACTGCACGCAGTACTCCAGGTGTGGCTGCACTAGAGTTTTCTACAGCTGCAGCATGACCTTGTGGCTCCGAAACTCAATCCCCCTGCTTATAAAGGCTAGCACACCATATGCCTTCTTAACAGCCCTATTAACCTGGGTGGCAACTTTCAGGGATTTATGTACCTGGATGCCGAGATCTCTCTGTTCATCTACACTACTAAGAATCTTGCCATTAGCCCAGTACTCTGCATTCCTGTTACACCTTCCAAAGTGAACCACCTCACACTTTTCCGCATTAAACTCCATCTGCCACCTCTCAGCCCAGCTCTGCAGCTTATCTATGTCCCTCTGTAACCTATAACATCCTTCAGCACTATCCACAACTCCACCGACCTTCGTGTCATCTGCAAATTTACTAACCCATCCTTCTACACCCTCTTCCAGGTCATTTATAAAAATGACAAACAGCAGCGGCCCCAAAACAGATCCTTGCGGTACACCACTAGTAACTGAACTCCAGGATGAACATTTGCCATCAACCACCACCCTCTGTCTTCTTTCAGCTAGCCAATTACTGATCCAAACCGCTAAATCACCTTCAATCCCATACTTCCTTATTTTCTGCAACAGCCTACTGTGGGGAACCTTATCAAACGCCTTGCTGAAATCCATATACACCACATCAACCGCTTTACCCTCATCCTCCTGTTTGGTCACCTTCTCAAAAAACTCAATAAGGTTTGTGAGACATGACCTACCCTTCACAAAACCGTGTTGACTATCGCTAATCAACTTGTTCTTTTCAAGATGATTATAAACCCTATCTCTTATAACCTTTTCCAACAATTTACCCACAACCGAAGTAAGGCTCACAGGTCTATAATTGCCAGGGTTGTCTCTACTCCCCTTCTTGAACAAGGGGACAACATTTGCTATCCTCCAGTCTTCCGGCACTGTTCCTGTCGACAAAGACGATTAGGCAGTGACTTAGCGAGACCGCATTCCAGATTTTCTAATGACCCTGTATCTGAAAACAATGACTTAAATATACTAATAAGTATATTTATTTAATGTTTTAATTTATTTCGGATTTGATAATGATTAGCTACATCATTATTTAGAGAAAAGATACGCACTGTCTGTAAGGAGGGGTTATTGGGTTACGGGGATAGGGTGGTCGTGAGGGCTTAAGTGGGTCGGTGTAGACTCGATGGGCCGAATGGCCTCCTTCTGCACTTTATGTTCTATGTACCTGTAGTAATCCACGGGAGGCAGGAGTTCCGTCACCACACCAATATTTATTTACAATAACAATATTACAGGAGCAGCTACAAACAGTGCTGCTAGCAGTTCAGTCAACTTAAGACTGGCTCTCAAAGCCTACACAGGTGATTATATGGGCCCCCTCAATGAGCTATCATTGAGGGAGCTCATACTCCAATTGGCCAACCAATAAAGCCAATTGGAGTTCATTACACCCCTCCCCCCAAGGTCCGAGGAATTCCTGCCAGCTGGCATTCCTCTGAGCTTCTTCCTGCTCCTCATGTCTGGGTCTGTCACCTCTGTGTCGTCCGCCGGGTCGTTCTCTGAAGTGGGCGGGGTGTACCTTATAGGTGCCCGTCTTTTTCTTGACGACCTCCTTGGAAGTTGTTCTTCCTCCTCCTCGGGGAGAGGTGTCGCGGCGGCCTCGTCGAACGTGTCCATCTCCGACTCTGATGACTGGATGACATGGTCTGGAGAAATTGCTCAGGGCTGGGGTGTGGGTATCCTTTCCGTCTGGGCTACCCCAGCTTGAGGCGGTCCTGCTTCGCCTGCCTCCAGGTGTGGTTCCGCTGCCCTTATTTGGTCTAGGTGTTTCTTCAGCACCTTACCTCCTATCGAAACCTCATAGGATATGGGCCCTGTTTGGGACTCTACCGTGCCTTTGACCCACGTTGGTCCATTCCCATAATTCTTGACCCAAACCAGTGCCCCCCCTGGAAATGTCTCTGCTGCCGACTATTATCATGCCCCCTGCATTGGGCCTCCTGTTGTTTCTCCACTTTCCCCGTTAAATTTGGGAAAAGGAGACTCAGCCTCGTTCGCAGCCGCCTTCCCATTAAGAGTTCAGCTGGCGGTATGCCCGTTGTGGAATGCGGTGTGGTCCTGTAATCAAACAGCCAGTGGGAGAGCTTTGTGTCCATTGATGCTGCCGGCTGCTTCTTGAGTCCCGCTTTTAGTGTCTGGACCGCTCTCTCTGCCAGGCCGTTGGTCGCTGGATGGTAAGGGGCCGTTTTGATGTGACAGACTCCGTTTTCCTTCAGGAATTTTCCAAATTCCCCACTTGTGAATGCCGTTCCGTTGTCCGACACCAATACCTCCGGAAGTCCATGTGTTTCAAACGAGGCCCTGAGCTTTTCAATTGTCGATGCTGTGCTTGCCGTGTTTACCCGGTGGACGTCCAACCATTTGGAGTGGGCGTCCACTATCACCAAAAACATTGAGCCCATGAAAGGGCCGGCGTGGTCAATACGCAGGCGGGTCCACGGTCTGCCTGGCCATTCCCACGGGTGCAATGGCGCCGCTGATGGCACTCTTTGCCCCTGTTGGCACTCCTGGCACCGACGTACCAAGGCTGCTATGTCTGTGTCCAAACCTGGCCACCAAACGTAGCTTCGAGCTAGCATCTTCATTTTAGACACCCCTTGGTGTCCGTGATGTAACTCAGTTAAGATTGCCTGATGGCCCTGAGCTGGGACTATTACCCGGGCTCCCCATAATAGGATACTGTCTTCTACGGTTATTTGGTCCCTTCTGCTCCAGTATGGGTGCATCTGGGGCTCCACTGGTCTTTCCAGTTCCCCTGTTAGCAGTAAATGCTTCATCTTGGCTAAAACTGGGTCTTTTTGCGTCCACAACCAAATATGTTGTGCGTCTACTGGTAGGCTGTCCAAAAAATTTAGAGTCATTACTGTCTCCTCTACTTTTGGTATTTGCGGCGGAGTGGCCGGGAGGGGAAGTCTGCTCAAAGCATCTGCATGTGCTACTCGCGTTCCCGGTCTGTGCTCCAGAACGTATCTATATGCCGCCAGTAGCAACGCCCAGCGTTGGATTCAAGCTGATGCGATCGGGGGTATTGACTTGTCTTCTTTTAATAACCCTAATAACGGCTTATGGTCCGTCACTATGGTGAATTTCCGCCCGTACAGATACTGGTGAAATTTTTTTACTGTGAATATCACCGCCAGTCCTTCCTTCTCGATTTGGGCGTACTTCCTCTCAGCCATTGCCAAGGTCCTCGAAGCATAGGCTATTGGCCGTTCTTCCCCATTCCTTCCTCTATGGGCTAAGACGGCTCCTACCCCGTAGGGGGATGCATCATAAGTGACCACCAACTCCTTCCTGGGTCATAATGCTCTAGGACATTTTCGGATGACAGCTGTTCCTTAATGTCCCTAAATGCTCGGTTTTGGCGGGCGGACCATTTCCATTCTTGCCCCTTTTTTAGTAGCTGGTGGAGGGGTTCTAGGATGGACGCCCTATTTTCAATAAATTTTCCATAATAGGTTACCAACCCTAGAAATGATTGTAACTCCTGGACCGTGGTGGGAGCTGGGGCTTCTTTTATTGCCCTTACTCTGTCTTCTAATGGGTGTAAGCCTGACTCGTCTACTTTATATCCCAGGTACGTCACTTGTGGGGCCAGAAAAACACATTTTTCCCTTTTTAGCCGTACGCCTGCCTTTGCGAAATGCCTGAGCACTTCCTCCAGGTTCCTTAAGTGTTCCCTGTTTGTCCTACCTGTGATTAAGACATCGTCCAAATAAATCGCCACCTGCGGTAGTCCCTGCAGAATATTTTCCATCGTACGCTGGAATATAGCGCAGGCTGATGACACTCCGAAAGGTAGCCTAGTATAACGAAAAAGGCCCTTCAGGGTGTTGATCGTAGCGAACTTCTGGGAGTCATTGTCCAGTTTTAACTGCAGGTAGGCGTGGCTCATGTCCAGTTTCGTGAACAAAAGCCCACCTGCCAATTTGGCATATAGGTCATCTATTTCGGGATTGGGTATTTGTCCAGCAGTGCATATTTGTTTACGGTCTGTTTGAAATCTCCACAGAGACGTATCGAGCCGTCTGGCTTCAAAATTGGTACCACCGGCGCTGCCCATTCCGAGAACTGTACTGGTCTGATAATGCCGTCGCGCCGTAACCTTTCTATTTCGTCATCTACTTTCTTCCTTAATGCAAAAGGTACCGGCCTGGCCTTGCAACATTTCGGAAGGGCTTCTGGGTCCACGTGCAAAGTTGCTTTGGTGCCTAGGATTTCCCCCAAACCTTCCTGGAAGACCTCCAGGTATTTTTCGAGTACTCCACTCAACTGCCCGCTTCCACTCTGGAACATTTTCATCTAATCTAATTTTAGGTCTTTCAGCCAGTTCCGTCCAATTAAGCTCGGTCCGGAGCCCTCTACTATCGTCAACGGTAATCTGAGCAATTGTTTCTCATATTCCACGGGTACATGAGTCGTGCCTAGAACTTCCAGGGTTCTGTGTAGGTTTTAAGTTTCATCGATGTTTTTGTTAGGGTTAGTGGCTGGAGTCCATCTTAGATTTTTCTAAATGCTGCCACTCCCATTACTGATACGGTCGCCCCCGTGTCTATTTCCATTATTGTCGGCCGCCCGTTCACCCGTGGTGTAATCCTAATGGGTTCTGCTTTCTTCGTTGTAATATTATACAATTGTTCCCCTTCGGAGGAGGATGGGGCGTCTAGGTTGTGTACGTCCCTGCGTCCCCACCTGCTATTCCTCTTTTGCCACCTCCTTCTAGGGTTTCTGTCGCTATTACCCCACTCTGTCTGGTGCCAGAAACGGTCCTTCTCTGTTGGGGGAGCCTCAGCCGGTACTTCCCTCTGTCTCCAGTTAGTCCTGGCAGACTTGGGAACAGTTCTGGGGTTTTCCTTTTTCCCTCTATTCCTCAGGTTTTTCCTGAGAGCGGCTATCTGGTAGCAGGACCCGTTGTGGTAGTCCCTCTCACAGGTATCTACCTCCATTGGCGTGCCCTGTAGTTCCTGCACCCCACTTGCTACCTTTTCTAGGAACAGTGCGAGCTGTAACGCCTGCCTGCAGTCTAGCTCCGTTTCCGCCAACAGGTGTTTCTTGTGAGGTTGTTTATACCACACACTAACCGGTCCCGAAGCATTTCATTTAGCGTTGGGCCGAACTCACATTTTTCCGCCAGCCTTCTCAGGCGGGTCAAGAAATACATGACTGACTCCCTGTCTTCCCGCTTCGCTGTGTAGAATCTGTACCTACGCAAAATGAGGGGTGGTTTTGGGTCGTAGTGCTCTTTCACACTAGTACAGTGCGGTCAGCGTAATTTGAAGGTGTACCTGTGCAAGAGACCCGAGGTGTTTGAGTGAAGGCAAGCATCCAGCAGAGAGCAGCAGAGCGGAGCTACTGATTGGCTGTTCCGGGGAGATTGGCATACGTGCAGTGTGGTCAGCATAATTTGAAGGTGGTTTGTGAAGGGGCTGTTGTCAAGTGACAGTTAAACCTGAAACACTTCCTCAGTGTTTCCCTCCCTACCCCCTCCTCTAACCAAAAAAAAACCAACCGTGGTTGTCGGGAAGGTAAGTTTATCTCTTAAAAAACTTACCTTGATGGGTGACATCACAGCAAAGCAGTGACCTGATTGGCTGGTAAGGAAAGTGCTCCAATTAGCAGCAGCTGGGAGAAATTTAACTCTTCGTGTGTTGGTGAGTATTGTGATTGGTAAATAAAATCTTTATTCCTTTCACTTATTAATTATTTGATACTATCAAGGTAAGGTAAAGGGTAAAAATGGCAGGAGATCCAAGACCCGTGTTATGCTCCTCGTGCGCAATGTGGGATTTCAGGGACGCGGCCGATGCCCCTGACTCCTTGATGTGCGTGAAGTGTGTCCAGCTGCAGCTCCTGTTAGACCGCATGATGGCTCTGGAGCTGCGGATGGACTCACTTTGGAGCATCCGCGATGCTGAGGAGGTCGTGGATAGCACGTTTAGTGAGTTGGTCACACCGCAGATCAGAATTGGTGACGGAGACAGGGAATGGGTGACCAAAAGGCAGAGAAAGAGCAGGAAGGCAGTGCAGGTGTCCCCTGTGGTCATCTCCCTCCAAAACAGGTATACCGTTTTGCATACTGTTGGGGGAGATGACTCACCAGGGGAAGGCAGTAGTAGCCAGACTCTTGGCACCGTGGCTGGCTCTGCTGCACAGAAGGGCGGGATAAAGACTGGCAGGGCTATAGTCATAGGGGATTCAATTGTAAGGGGTGTAGACAGGCGTTTCTGTGGTCGAAAACGAGGCTCCCGAATGGTATGTTGCCTCCCGGGTGCTCGGGTCAGGGATGTCTCTGATCGGCTGCAGGACATACTGAAGGGGGAGGGTGAACAGCCAGTTGTCGTGGTGCATATAGGCATCAACGATATAGGTAAAAAAAGGGATGAGGTCTTACAATCAGAATTTAGGGAGTTAGGAGATAAGTTAAAAAGTAAGACCGCAAAGGTATGTTCTGGAAAATACAGAATGTGTCATTTGAAACATAGAGGTCTGCCAATATCTGGTCTGGGAGAGTGCAGGGAAAGATCCCACAAGAGGTTGGTGGCAGCTGAAAAGAGCAGAAACTGTGGCCAGCTCTTCTGTCAAAAATGCAGTCAATTTCAGTCTGTCAGAATTGTTATTACAACCTGCAGCAGGAGAAAGGGAAAAAGAAAAAAGAGAGTTTGCATAGATTTCTTTGTGCTGTTGAAATATTGTAATGGACTGCCCCTTTAAGCCCCGTAGTCCTTTCCCTATCGGAGGTCCCGATCTCTCCCGCCAAAAATCACTAAGCGCGGGCTTCCCTCGCTCCTCCCACTCCCCCCACATGTGAGGCAGGAGCAGAGAGCAGCAGAACGCGAAGCAAGAACAGCTGACGGCCCGGGGGAGCTCCGCTCCCCTCAAGGAGGTGGAAGGCTCAAAGATACGGCAGCAAGAATGAGGAGGATGAGAAGGAAGATGTTTGCTGGTGGACAGCTGGGAAACAAGTAAGAAAGATTTAAGGGACTGCTTTTCTGGAGGTGGAGAGATTGTAGACTGCTTAATTAAAATGGATCCTGAAAGAGTAGACAGGGTATTGAATGGGGAGCACAAACTTTATGGGAGAGTTATTGATCCCAAGAAAGCTCAGGCTATGAAGGGCAAGGTTGAAATAAAATTGGCCCACCTAAGGAAGTGTACCAGCAGCAGCAATGGGGAGGACAGAGGACAGAACACAGAGAACAGAGAAAACAGAGAAACAGCAACAGGAGAGAAGGGGAGGAGAACTACAAGAGTGAGAGAGTCTGAAGGTCCCTACAACACACCAGCAGCATCTAGAATCACTAATCGTTTTTCCTTTCTGTAAAGAAAGTGTTTGCAACTTATTTTTTTAAAAAAGTATAATAATAATAAAATAACTTAACCTGAAAAAGTGGTTATTAGCTTACTTTACTTCCTTAGCAATGCAGGACCCAGGACATCAATGCTATTAAGGGGTAAGTAGGTAAAATTCTTCGGTGAAGGTATGGGTTATACCGGGGGATAACTTGAAAGGAGAGTTTGACCTGAATCGCACCCACAGAAGCCTGCACTGGAGTCAGGGAGTGAGAATCCCTGTTCACCATTTGGAATATCGGCCCTTTTTTGGTATAGGGGGAATTCTAAGACAGAGTGGTGGATTTACAAAAACATGGCGCCCAACGTGGGGCAGAAGCCCATAATTACGCCCAGCCTGTTTTTTTTTGCTTTCTCCATGGCATCCAGCGTGGAGGCCTAGAATATTAGAAGTTTCTAGGTAAAGCGAGGCTGGAATATTAGAAGTTTCTAGCTGAGCAGAATGGGGGCTAGAGTAGGGGCTAGAATATTAGAAGTTTCTAGTTCCCAAGAAATGGTTGGAATATTAGAAGTTTCTAACCGGCACAAAGGCTAGAATATTAGAAGTTTCTGGTCTATGTGTGAGTCAGACTTTACCTGCCGAGTTTAGTCTGGAAAGGATATTCTGTGGATCGAGGGGACTGAAACTCAGGTTGGGTGTGAATCAGCAGACTAGAAGATGCTGACCCTGAATGAAAGTCTGCAAGACATCTTGGTGACAGCACTAAAAATCTTGCATCCATTACTGGTAAAAGGAGGCCAAAAAATAAATCATCCTTAGGTTAAGGCAGATTGTGCGGAAAATGTTCTGGAAAATGGGGACGCCTAGAATTCAGAGACCAATAACCAATCGACCCTTAACTAAAACAGGAAGATAGTGCCTTAGTCAGCCTTGGATAGGGCCCAGAAAGGGTACTTATCCTTAATTTCAGATTGCAACTGAAAGGGACAACCAGGAACAGAACTTGAATTCCGAAAAATGGCAATGAGAACAATCCTCTTGCTCTGAAACATGGTCAAGAGAGTTGAAACAATGAAACAAGAGTAGAAAAGCTTAACAGAGGCAAATAAACTCCTGCAGAAGTGAAACTTAACCGCATGGAGGGGTCTCAAAATTTTGTAAAGAATAACTAAAACCCTACAGAATAGAGGTCCAAGATCTCAGTGGATAAATGTGTATGTGTGTGTTTAATAAGGATTTGTGAAATCCTACAGAGTAGAGATCCAAGATCTGAGTGGATGAATGTGTGTGTGTATGTCTAATAAGGAATTGTGAATTTCCTTTAATGTTTGTATTTAAAAAAAAAAATGTTGTATTTTGTAAAGCCGATTTTCACATAAATTGGAAGTTATAAACAGCAGGCAGCAGTTAGCTGAAGAAGGAGCCGTGCTCCGAAAGCTCGTGTTTGAAACAAACCTGTTGGACTTTAACCTGGTGTTGTAAGACTTCTTACTGTGCTCACCCCAGTCCAACGCCGGCATCTCCACATCATTGCAGACTTTGAAATTGCTGCGTTGAAATTGAAACTGCATGGCTCCGCAGGGTCCTAGTGCCTGGCGATCAGACAAAGTCATATGCAGAAATAATGATGTTTAGAATGTTAAATACCTTGAAGAAGGAGCTTTAGAAAATAAAGATATTAAAACCAATTGATAATACAGAGGAAATTTGGGTGAAGCTACCCACTGAGACTGCAGGGAAAATAATCTGTGAAGCTGTAAAATGTAAAGACAAGATTGTTCAGATTCTGGGTACACATACAGTTGAATTAGAGAAGCATGGTATCTGGAGCAAAATAAATTGTATCACAATTTCTCACTCAGGGGTGCAATGACAGAAGGAGGAGGCTTAACAGGCCTTAATTGTATGATGTACATCAATGATAAGGAAAATAAACCAGTTCAAAAAGAAATGGTGGCAAAAGAAATCCGGAAGTCCTGGAGAGGGCACTTCTGGGATAATCCAAATGAAAATAGGAAGTACAAATTAAAGAATAGGGCCCTCTCCACCATTGATCTGTTCATTTGATTTTCAGATGGAAAAAATAAATAACGAACCAGTTCATAAGAAGGAAGAGAACTACACTCCAGAGAGGAATCTTTTAGACAGGATTGGGGGGGAAACTAATGATACAATTGGCTACATATTTGAGGGAATTAAATGACAGAACCCGGAGGAAAACTTTACGGGTTAGAAACAAATCAAAATATCAAATTATAACTGGACAGTGAAACCTCCGGTCAGACATCTCTAACTGGACATTAGCTGATGGGTGATCTGCGGTCTCCATGGGGTATGTACTACGCGGTGGAATTATTAAGGGTCTCGGCAGATAGCAGCGACTGACGAGGAACCCCAATATGATAAATGACAATAGTTTAAGAATTTTTGTAGCTTGATACCACGGCGGGAAAATTGTTACCAATGCAGCAAAACAATATTGCATTGAAGAGCTGTAATCGTTATTAAAAAAAAATAAAAAAAAATTCATGTAAATTGATAGGGACTGTTTTATATATATATATATGATAAGGGGGGTATGTGTGTCGTTAAAGAACTTGATCCGCATATCTAAACTGTGTGAATGTTTTAATAGAGGGGTAGTTTAGTGTGTTTTCTTGATTTAACTATATAGTACATTACAAATAATATTGATGTTGTTTATATGCCATATTTAGTATGTAATAATTATTGTTCCCAAAGCCAAGGAATGTTTCGATATTGATATTAAATTTTGTTAACAGTTGAAAATATGTAAAGTTGTAACACACAGTCTATTTGTGTGGTTAGGTAATGGGTAATGTGTTAAGATAAGACTTAACATTTTTACTATGTATTTAACAATAGGGAGAATTTGTTTGGAAAAAAAAGACGGTTCAATGTGGTTTTGCAAATGTTGTAATGGAAAATATACACTTTGTCAGAAAGATATTCTCTCATGTAAACCAGAGGTTGGCAGACTTACATGATTCACGACAATGTTAGACATTAATGGGGAAGTTAGGAATACAAGCAGGATCAATTGAACATTTTAAATTAATAAAACAAAGGGATCAGTGGGTGGTACATGATATCACAATTACCCCATTCCAATCAGGAATGGAAAACAATTTGGACGACGGAAGAATGGGGCACGTAACAGCCAGTGATGGACAAAAGATCTGTTTGGTTACTGATGAACTGAGTTGTGTGCTGTTTCTAAGGGACATGAGGAAGCTTATACGGTGCTGCTATCCCAAGGAAGTAAAATGCTTTGGAGGTAGTGGAACACACGGAAAGCTATTGTGTTACCTTCCTGAGCAGCTATGGCTATGGTTCACGGTAATTGAACTGGAACGGAAAACAAGACTCGTATTGACACTGGTCTGTGATATGCATACAAATGACAAAGATCGGGGATGTATGTTAGTACAATTGGATGGGGGGAAAATAAACCAAATTATAGTAATGTTTCAAATGTCAAGACGGGGTGTTCTGGAAAATACAGAATGTGTCATTTGAAACATAGAGGTCTGCCAATATCTGGTCTGGGAGAGTGCAGGGAAAGATCCCACAAGAGGTTGGTGGCAGCTGAAAAGAGCAGAAACTGTGGCCAGCTCTTCTGTCAAAAATGCAGTCAATTTCAGTCTGTCAGAATTGTTATTACAACCTGCAGCAGGAGAAAGGGAAAAAGAAAAAAGAGAGTTTGCATAGATTTCTTTGTGCTGTTGAAATATTGTAATGGACTGCCCCTTTAAGCCCCGTAGTCCTTTCCCTATCGGAGGTCCCGATCTCTCCCGCCAAAAATCACTAAGCGCGGGCTTCCCTCGCTCCTCCCACTCCCCCCACGTGCGAGGCAGGAGCAGAGAGCAGCAGAACGCGAAGCAAGAACAGCTGACGGCCCGGGGGAGCTCCGCTCCCCTCAAGGAGGTGGAAGGCTCAAAGATACGGCAGCAAGAATGAGGAGGATGAGAAGGAAGATGTTTGCTGGTGGACAGCTGGGAAACAAGTAAGAAAGATTTAAGGGACTGCTTTTCTGGAGGTGGAGAGATTGTAGACTGCTTAATTAAAATGGATCCTGAAAGAGTAGACAGGGTATTGAATGGGGAGCACAAACTTTATGGGAGAGTTATTGATCCCAAGAAAGCTCAGGCTATGAAGGGCAAGGTTGAAATAAAATTGGCCCACCTAAGGAAGTGTACCAGCAGCAGCAATGGGGAGGACAGAGGACAGAACACAGAGAACAGAGAAAACAGAGAAACAGCAACAGGAGAGAAGGGGAGGAGAACTACAAGAGTGAGAGAGTCTGAAGGTCCCTACAACACACCAGCAGCATCCAGAATCACTAATCGTTTTTCCTTTCTGTAAAGAAAGTGTTTGCAACTTATTTTTTAAAAAAAGTATAATAATAATAAAATAACTTAACCTGAAAAAGTGGTTATTAGCTTACTTTACTTCCTTAGCAATGCAGGACCCAGGACATCAATGCTATTAAGGGGTAAGTAGGTAAAATTCTTCGGTGAAGGTATGGGTTATACCGGGGGATAACTTGAAAGGAGAGTTTGACCTGAATCGCACCCACAGAAGCCTGCACTGGAGTCAGGGAGTGAGAATCCCTGTTCACCATTTGGAATATCGGCCCTTTTTTGGTATAGGGGGAATTCTAAGACAGAGTGGTGGATTTACAAAAACAGGTAGTAATCTCAGGATTGCTACCAGTGCCACGGGACAGTCAGAGTAGAAATTCAAGAATAGTCAGAATGAATACGTGGCTTGAGACATGGTGCAGGAGGGCAGGGTTCAGATTTTTGGGACATTGGAACCGGTTCTGGTTGCGGTGGGACCATTACAAACTGGATGGTCTACACCCGGGTGGGACTGGAACCAATGTCCTAGGGGGTGCTTTTGCTAACACTGTTGAGGAGGTTTTAAACTAATGTGGCAGGGGGATGGGAACCAGATTAGGAAGTTAGAGGTCAGTAAAGAGGCAGCAACTAAAGCCAGTAAGATACTAGATAATAAACACATTGTGATTCAGGGGAAGAATAGACAGGGAAGAGATGATGAACGCAAAGGGACAGGTGGTCTGAGGTGCATTTGTTTTAATGCGATAAGTGTAGCAGGGAAGGCAGATGGACTTAGGGCTTGGATCAGTACCTGGGAATATGATGTTATTGGTATTACTGAGACTTGGTTGAGGAAGGGCAGGACTGGAAACTGAATATCCCAGGGTATAGATGCTTCAGGAGGGATAGAGAGGGAGGTAGAAGGGGTGGAGGAGTTGCATTGCTCGTCAGAGATGATATCACAGCTGTGATTAAGGAGGGCACGATGAAGGATTCGAGCACTGAGGCAATATGGGTGGAGCTGAGAAATAGGAAGGGTGCAGTAACATTGTTGGGACTTTACTACAGGCCTCCCAAAAGCGAGCATGAAGTAGAGGTACAAATATGCAGACAGATTATAGAAAAATGTAGGAGCAATAGGGTGGTTGTGATGGGAGATTTTAACTTCCCCAACATTGAATGGAATTCGTGTAGTGTTGGAGGTGTAGATGGAGCAGAGTTTGCAAGGAGCATCCAAGAGAGTTTTTTAGAGCAGTATGTAAATAGTCCAACTTGGGAAGGGGCCATACTGGACCTGGTATTGGGGAACGATCCCGGCCTGGTGGTTGATTTTTCAGTCGGTGATTACTTTGGGAATAGCAATCACAATTCCGTAAGTTTTAGAATACTCATGGACAAAGACAAGAGTGGTCCGAAAGGAAGAGTACTATATTGGGGAAAGGCAGAGTATAACAAAATTTGGCAGGAGCGAGGGAATGTGGATTGGGAGCAGCTGTTTAAGGGTAAATCCACATTTGAAATGTGGGAGTCTTTTAAGGAAAGGTTGATTAGAGTGCAGGACAGACATGTTCCTGTGAAAATGAAAGATAGAAATGGCAAGATTAGGGAACCATGGATGACGGGTGAAATTGTGAGACTAGCTAAGATGAAAAATGAAGCATACATAGGATCGAGGCAACTCAAAACTGATGAAGCTTTGGAGGAATATCGGGAAAGTAGGACGAATCTCAAACGCGCAATAAAGAGGGCTAAAAGGGTTCATGAAATATCTTTGGCTAACAGGTTTAAGGAAAATCCCAAAGCCTTTTATTCGTATGTAAGGAGCAAGAGGGTAACTAGAGAAAGGATTGGCCCAATCAAAGACAAAAGAAAGAATTTATGCGTGGACTCAGAGGAAATGGGTGAGATTCTTAATGAGTACTTTGCATCGGTATTCACAAAGGAGAGGGACAAGACGGATGTTGAGGCTAGGGATGGATGTTTAAGTACTCTAGGTCAAGTTGTCATACGGAAGGGGGAATTTTTGGGTATTCTAAAAGACATTAAGGTGGACAAGTCCCCAGGACCGGATGGGATCTATCCCAGGTTACTGAGGGAAGCGAGGGTCGAAATAGCTGGGGCTTTAACAGATATCTTTGCAGCATCCTTGAGCACGGGTGAGGTCCCGGAGGACTGGAGAATTGCTAATGTTGTCCCTTTGTTTAAGAAGGGTAGCAGGGATAATCCAGGGAATTATAGACCTGTGAGCTTGACATCAGTGGTAGGCAAACTGTTGGAGAAGATACTGAGGGATAGGATCTATTCACATCTGGAAGAAAATAGGCTTATCAGTGATAGGCAGCATGGATTTGTTCAGGGAAGGCAATGTCTTACAAACCTAATAGAATTCTTTGAGGAAGTGACAAAGTTAATTGATGAGGGAAGGGCTGTAGATGTCATATACAAGGACTTCAGTAAAGCATTTGATAAAGTTTCCCATGGCAGGTTGATGGAAAAAGTGAAGTCGTATGGGGTTCAGGGTGTACTAGCTAGATGGATAAAGAACTGGCTGGGCAACAGGAGACAGAGAGTAGTGGTGGAAGGGAGTGTCTCAAAATGGAGGAGGGTAACTAGTGGTGTTCCACAGGGATCCGTGCTCGGACCACTGTTGTTTGTGATCTACATAAATCAGGGGTGGGCAAACTTTTCCGTGCAAGGGCCACATTCAGAAATTCACAATTTTAAAGGGCCGCATAGTATATTAAGTAAAATAATTACTTCACCCGGTTATGATTCTGGGCGCCTCATATAGAACAGTACAGCACAGAACAGGCCCTTCGGCCCTCGATGTTGTGCCGAGCAATGATCAACCTACTCAAGTCAACGTATCCACCCTATACCAGTAAGTAACCCAACAGCCCCCCACCCCCCATTAACCTTTAAAAAAAAATTTTTTTTTTTTTAATGACTTGGTGGGCCGCATAAAGACTTTTGGCGGGCCGAATGCGGCCCACGGGCCGTAGTTTGCCCACCCGACATAAATGATCTGGAGGAAGGTATAGGTGGTCTGATTAGCAAGTTTGCAGATGATACTAAGATTGGTGGAGTTGCAGATAGCAAGGGGGACTGTCAGAGAATACAACAAAATATAGATAGATTTAGAGTTGGGCAGAGAAATGGCAAATGGAGTTCAATCCAGGCAAATGCGAGGTGATGCATTTTGGAAGATTAAACTCAAGAGCAGACTATATGATCAATGGAAGGGTCTTGGGGAAAATTGATGTACAGAGAGATCTGGGAGTTCAGGTCCATTGTACCCTGAAGGTGGCAACACAGGTGGATAGAGTGGTCAAGAAGGCATACAGCATGCTTGCCTTCATCGGACGGGGTATTGAGTACAAGAGTTGGCAGGTCATGTTACAGTTGTATAGGACTTTGGTTCGGCCACATTTGGAATACTGCGTGCAGTTCTGGTCGCCACATTACCAGAAGGATGTGGATGCTTTGGAAAGGGTGCAGAGGAGGTTCACCAGGATGTTGCCTGGTATGGAGGGTGCTAGCTATGAAGAAAGGTTGAGTAGATTAGGATTGTTTTCGTTGGAAAGACGGAGGTTGAGGGGGGACCTGATTGAGGTCTACAAAATTATGAGAGGTATGGACAGGGTGGATAGCAACAAGCTTTTTTCAAGAGTGGGGGTGTCAATTACAAGGGGTCACGATTTCAAGGTGAAAGTTTAAGGGAGATGTGCGTGGAAAGTTTTTTACGCAGAGGGTGGTGGGTCCCCTTCAAGCAGAGGTGGTAGGGGCGGGCACGATAGCATCATTTAAGATGCATCTGGACAGGTATATGAACGGGCAGGAACAGAGGGAAGTAGACTTTGGAAAATAGGAGACAGGTTTAGAAAAAGGATCTGGATCGGCGCAGGCTGGGAGGGCCGAAGGGCCTGTTCCTGTGCTGTAATTTTCTTTGTTCTTTGTTCACCAATTCCGTTAATTCTTGGAAGGTTTTTGTGACCGGCGCATCAGGATAAGTCAGACTACGTATAATGGCAAAAGCTGAGGGTCCGCACGCCGACAGCAGGATAAGCCGTCTCCTTTCATCCGTCAGTATATCATTTGCCCGGAAGAAGTAACACATTCTCTCCACATACTGGGACCAGTCCTCAATGGCCGGGTCGAATGCCTCTAACCTCCCAAAAAACGGCATTTTTAAAATAGCAAGGCTTACCCTCCGAGTGCGGCAGCTGGTCTCCGCAAAATTCATAGTTTACCTCATCGCCACTGTAGTAATCCGCAGGAGGCAGGAGTTCCGTCACCACACCAATATTTATTTACAATAACGATATTACAGGAGCAGCTACAAACAGTGCTGCTAGCAGTCCAGTCAACTTAAGGCTGGCTCACAAAGCCGACACAGGTGCTTATATGGGCCCCTTAATGAGCTATCATTGATGGAGCTCATACTCCAATTGGCCAACCAATAAAGCCAATTGGAGGTCATTACAGTACCTATATGTACCGAGATGTACCAATGAGTCAATGACTAAGTGACATTTCTGATCTTTTGCAGGGATTGGGAGCAGAGGTGAGAGGGGGAAAGGGGCTCAGAGACTGGAGCCTGAAACAGGGGGCGGGGCCCAGATCCAGGGGGCGGGGCCCGAGTCCAGAGGGTGGGGCCTGGATACAGGGGGCGGGACCAGAGTCCAAGGGGCGGGGCCCGGATCCAGGGGGCGGGACCTGAGTCCAAGGGGCGGGGCCTGGGTCCCGAGGGCGGGGCCCGAATCCAGGGGGCGGGACCCGGGTCCAGGGGGCGGGACCTCAGTCCAGGGGCGGGACCTGAGTCCAGGGGCGGGACCTGAGTCCAGGGGGCGGGGCCCGGGTTCAGGGGGCGGGGCCCGAGTTCAGGGGGCGGGGTCTGTGCTCAGTGCCCGGATGGCGGCGTCGCCGGGTAATTTGGCGCCATCACAAGCGGCCGGAGCGGCGGGATGAGCAGCAAAGCGAGTGCGGGGCCGGGCCCGTCACTGAGTCAGGGTGAGGGCCGCGCCGGGGGTGGGGACCGGGAGCCGCCGGGGGGGACCGGGAGCCGCCGGGGGGGGCCGGGAGCCGCCGGGGGGCCGGGAACCGCCGGGGGGGACGGACCCGGGGGTGGGTTGGGGTGGGGGGGACCGGGAGCCGCCGGGGGGGGGGGGATAATTATCGGTCGCAACAAATTTCCAATTCAACCAGTCGGGGAGACACAACACAACTGGGGGGGCGGTGGGGTTGCGGGGGGGTGGGGGTAAGGGGGAGGGGTCGGGGTAAGGGGGAGGGGTGGGGTAAGGGGGAGGGGTGGTGTGGGGGTGGGTGGGATGGGTATGGTGGTGGTAAGGGGAGGGGAGGGGGTAGAGAGGTGGTAAAGGGTGTGGGGAGCGTTGGGGGGGTGGAGAAGAAAGGAGGTGGGGGTGAACTGTCAGGCGGACAGTGTAAAACTTCCAGAGGACATGTTGATGGGGTGGGCAGGCTCGCGGCGGGGTGGGCAGACGGGTGGTAGGGTGGACAGGCACGCAACGGGGTGGACAGGCACGCGGCGGGGTGGGCAGACAGGTGGTGGGGTGTGCAGACGGGTGGCGGGGTGTGCAGGCACGCAACGGGGTGGACAGACGGGTGGCAGGGTGGGCAGACGAGTGGCGGGGTGGGCAGACGAGTGGCGGAGTGGGCAGACGAGTGGCGGGGTGGGCAGGCACGTGGCGGGGTGGGCAGACACACGGTGGGCAGACGGGTGCCGAGGTGGACAGGCATGCGGCGGGGTGGGCAGGCACGCGACGGGGCGGGCAGGCACGCAACGGGGTGGGCAGACGAGTGCCGGGGTGGGCAGGCACGCGACGGGGTGGGCAGACGAGTGGCGGGGTGGGCAGACGAGTGCCGGGGTGGGCAGACGGGTGCCGGGGTGGGCAGACGGGTGCCGGGGTGGGCAGGCACGCGGCGGGGTGGGCAGACGGGTGCCGGGGTGGGTAGACACACGGCGGGGTGGGCAGATGAGTGGCGGGGTGGGCAGACGGGTGCCGGGGTGGGCAGACAAGTGGCCGATGAATTTCATTACAAAGAAATGTTACATGATTCATTTTGGTAGGAAGATTAAAGCGACAATATAAAATACAGTCCCTAAGGGGCAGAGGGGGATTTGGGTATATCTGTGTATAAATCATTGAGGTGATTAACACTGGTTTACAGAGTTAACAAAGCATCCAATTCCTAGGCTTTATTCACAGTGGGGCAAAGTACAAGAGCAAGGAGATTATGTTGAATTTGTAGAAGAATATAAGAAATACGAGCAGTGGTGGCCCACTCCCGTACCAGCATCCCCGAACAGGTGCCGGAATGTGGCGACTAGGGGATTTTCACAGTAACTTCATTGAAGCCTACTCGTGACAATAAGCGATTTTCATTCATTTCACACAACCGATCGTGCCTGATTCTTCATTCAACCAATCTCAGCTGATTTTGACATTAATTTGCCCTCAACTGGAGTACTGTGTCCGGTTCTGTGAGTCATACTTTTGGAAAGATGTAAACTCATTGGACAGAGGGCAGAATAGATTCAGGAGATAGTCCCAGGATGAGGAGCTTCAGTTATGGAGATGGATTGGAGAAGTTGGAACTGTTCTCCTTGAAGAGGATATTTGATAGAAGTGCTCAAAATCATGAGGGGTCTGGATAGAGTCGGGAGATTGAGATTGCAGGGGCCCAGATTTACAACAGTTGGCAAAACAGGAGTAGTGACATCGGAAAAAGTTAATTATGCAGCGAGTAGTTAATGTCTGGAATGAACTGCCTGAGAGTGTGGTTCAATCAAAGCATTCAGAAGAAAGTTGGACTGTTTCTTGAAAAGGTGGAAAGTGTTATGGGGCAATGGTGCAAGAATGGTACTGGGTTAATTACTCATTCAGAGAGCCGGTGCAGACTGGATAGGCCAAATGGCCTCATGTGCTGTATCAATTCTGTGAAACACCCCCATGGTAGGTTCAGCACCGGTTTGAGTAAAGTTGTCCGCACGCTCCCATCAAACAGTTGCAGCCTTGGTTAGGGACGGGAGATGGTCGTGAGATGACACTTTCTCTACTAATAACGACCCAGGGTGATGCTCTGTGGACCTAGGTACAAATCCCACAACAGCAGGTTACGTTTGCATAAAATTCTGGAATTAAAACGCCTGATGACATCATGAAACCATTGCCAATGAATACTGGCCCAGCCAGCAACACCCACATCCCATGAATGAATAACAATAAATATACAGAATAAAGCTTCCTGTTCCTGCAATATCAAACGCTCCCAGGACAAGTTAGATGCAGAATAAAGCCACACTGATCAGGATTTCCAGGCTGTGCTGCAGAAGTTGAACCTGGTAGAAGAAAGACTGGAATTTGATATTAAAATACTCCCTTCTCACCCCCCACCCCTCCATTCCATGATGGTTGGGTCTGTCATGGCAAGAATGGGGTCGATCCTGAGTAGCTTCCTAATTTTGGGGAAGTGGGTGCATCAATTCCACAGTAGTGTAAACTTTTGTCCTTGCTGTGGATGAGCTGTGTTATAGCCCGCACAAGACTATGGGGTAGAAGCAAATAGTCTCCCCATGAGTCTTGTTGAGTGTGAGCTGTCCACGGAGGGGAGACCATCTGATTAAAAGTTAGCCAGGTTTGGAAGCGACACCTCCGACCCGCTGGGAGTATTGTACAAACTATTACTTAGTAATAAAATTAGTTTCTCTTACCCATTCACCTTGGACTCATCTGTGGTCACGAAAAGCTGCTTCCCGATGACAGCAATGCCCTCCACCTAAATCTGCAAGGTATAAAAAGGCCAGACACTGGCCGTAAATTAGGGTTCAGGCGATATTTAGTACCAAGGATGAGGGACAAGGAGAAGAAACTGGAGAGGTTGATGATAATGGGGCTGGTTTAGCACACTGGGCTAAATCGCTTGCTTTTAAAGCAGGCCAGCAGCACGGTTCAATTCCCGTATCAGCCTCCCCGAACAGGCGCTGGAATGTGGCGACTAGGGGCTTTTCACAGTAACTTCATTGAAGCCTACTCGTGACAATAAGTGATTTTCATTTTCATTTCATTCATTTCATGTTCTCCTGGCAGCAGAGAAAGTTAGAGGGTTTAATAAGAGGCTTTCTAGATTAAATAGGAAGGAATTGCTTCTACGGGCTGAATGATCAGTAACCAGAGGATACGATAATGATAATTGGCACCAAAAAAAGGGGCAGATTAATTTTTCTTTCTGAAAAATATTTTTATTGGTGTTTTGAGTTATGAAAATATGGAAGTGAAAGTGGAAACTGAGTTTTGCCTGTAACAGGCAATGTGACCACAGTAATAATAACCAACAATAGGGCGGCATGTGACGCCGTGGTTAGCACTGGGACTGCGGCTCTGAGGACCCGGGTTCGAAATCCGGCTCTGGGTCACTGTCCGTGTGGAGTTTGCATATTCTCCCGTGTTTGTGTGGGTTTCACCCCCACAAGGATGAGGATGGAGAGATACGGACCCCAGAAGTGTAGAAGATTTTAGTTTGGACGGGCCGCATGGTTCTTTGTTCTAATCCAAACATGTGCAGGGTAGGTGGATTGGCCAGGCTAAATTGCCCCTTATTTGGAGAAAATTAATTGGGTACTCTAAATTTATTTAAAAATAGAGAGAATGTGCAAACGCGCTCGGACAGTGACCCGGGAGAATTTGATCTTTCCTAGCCTCAGGAATTTGACTAGGTCTGAGAGCCTCTCCGATGCCCGGGCTGGCGCTGCCGACTTCCACCCTCGCCCTTGTCTCTTCCCTGTCCAGAGCTCAGGGTGCCCTGACACCCCGAAGACCCCCACAGTCGGGTACGGCTTCATCTCGACCCCCACTACCTTGGGTATAGCCCCGAAGAAGGCCGTCCAGAATTCCCTGAGTCTGGGGCAGGACCGGAATGTGGGTGTGGTTGGCCTGACATCGCCCACACTTGTCCTCCACCACCAGGAAAAATCCACTTGAGTGTCTTAGTAAGGTGTTCTCTCTGCACTACCTTAAACTGCATCAGGCTTAGCCCAGCTCAGGAGGAGGTGCAGCGCTTCAATCCAGAGTCCTCCCCCTATCTCCATACCCAGTTCCTCCTCTCACCTTGGCCACATTTGTCATCTCCTCACCAGTCCGGCTCTATCACCATGCACAGGAATGTGTGTGGGTCTCCGGGGGAACAGTTTTGGCTCCTTGTGGAGAAAGGTACGCAGTTGCAGATTTCTGAGCAGACTCCCTTTCGGGGCTTCTCTGTAAGTTCTCCCCCCCCCCCCCCCCCCCGGGTCGCCAGTCTGTGGTCCCCTAACGTCAGCATCCCTCTGCCCTCTCCCCATGTCCCAAAGATGTGCAGGGTTGATGGATTGGCCACGCTAAATTGCCCCTATTGGGGGAAAAAAAGAATTGGGTACTCTAAATTTATTTATTCTTTTAAATTCTATAACTCATTATTAAATATTTGGCGAGTATTAAATCTTATTCACGGGTCATAGTTAGTGAACAAGTCCCGTTTCAATCCTGTGGCCCACTCATTGGACCAGGTTGCCCATCGCTGTGCTTTATAAATATAGGTTGTTGACTGTCTTTTCCGTTTGGGTCAGATCTTGTTACCTTCTGGTTACAGCCTGTGTGAACTGGCCGTTTCTGCTCAGTCTCCCAGACTCTTGCAGATAGTAGCGATCCTCAAAGTTTGTGCAGCAAAAGTTCCTGATGTGAAGCGTATGGGAGTAATTCCAGTGCGGATGTGCCCCCTTCAAAACAAACAACTGGTGTTCATTAATTCCGTGGGGTCTTCCGTGAATACGACAGGAATAACCTAAGGTTCTAGCTGTGCCCTGCAGCCTCCTACAGGGGAGTGTTTGAGTGTTTATGATCTGTCCATTCAGTGCACTGAAACTACAGGTATTGTTAACCTGGAATTTCTGGTTGTTTCCTGCCTTCAGTCTCAACGTGGGATTGACATTCCGATTTCTGACAGAGAGGCGGATAAAGGGACACGTCACCAGGCGGCTGCAACTAGGGTCACCCTCTTGGGAAATGGCCACTTCTCCTGTGATTGTTGACATTCTAATGAATGTCTCTGGGATATTGTAAGACGTCTTACAACACCAGGTTAAAGTCCAACAGGTCTGTTTCAAACACGAGCTTTCGGAGCGCAGCTCCTTCCTCAGGTGAATGGAGAGGTATGTTCCAGAAACATATATATAGACAAATTCAAAGATGCCAGACAATGCTTAGAATGCGAGCATTTGCAGGCCTTCAGGACGCGCAACAACGCAGAATCACTGAGCAGAAACTTATAGCCAAGTTCCGCACACGTGAGTGCGGCCTCAACCGGGACCTGGGATTCATGTCGCATTACATTCATCCCCCACCATCTGGCCTGGGCTTGCGAAATCCTACCAACTGTCCTGGCTTGAGACAATTCACACCTCTTTAACCTGGGGTTACCCCTATCTCTGGCTCTGTAACGACTTGATTACCTGCAAATGCTCGCATTCTAAGCATTGTCTGGCATCTTTGAATTTGTCTATATATATGTTTCTGGAATATACCTCTTCATTCACCTGAGGAAGGAGCAGTGCTCCGAAAGCTAGTGTTTGAAACAAACCTGTTGGACTTTAACCTGGTGTTGTAAGACTTCTTACTGTGCTCACCCCAGTCCAACGCCGGCATCTCCACATCTGGGATATTGAACCTTTTTTTTTTTTTTAAATTTGTTTTTAAATTTAGAGTACCCAATTATTTTTTCCAATTAAGGGGCAATTTAGCGTGGCCAATCCACCTACCCTGCACATCTTTTGGGTTGTGGTGGTGAAACCCACGCAGACACGGGGAGAATGTGCAAACTCCACACGGACAGTGACCCAGGGCCGGGATTCGAACCCGGGTCCTCAGCGCCGTAGGCAACAATGCTAACCACTGCGCCACCGTGCTGCCTGGGATATTGAACCTTGATTATGCCAACCCAGTCTGATCCTAGCTGCACCCAATATCTCCACTCCCCGAATCCTACTTGATTATTTTCCTGCCTCCACTTTCTAGTTGAGGGTGCTGAAGTCAAAATTCTAGCACCCCGAGCCACTTATCACAGCCGGTAGGTGGTCTGCGCTGCTTCATTTCCCAAACTAGGCCTCGCACAGCTGCACCGTTGGTGGGTCCTCCTCTGGATACATCAGCTCGTTTTGAAGCTGCAACATAGTCAACAAAGTATTGGGTGAGATAAAGAGCTTTTACTTTTTACAGAATAATATATTTGACACCTCATTGTTTTATACAGAAACTGGTGAACGTTCAGAATTTAAAAACTGATAAATCATTAACACAAATCCTTCTCCAACAGTTGGCAGTGTCCCATCTCCTTCTACAAGTTTGGGGAGCTCCGTGCAGTCATTTAGACCACTGTTCAATGACTATGGACCACCCTCTATGGGTTATTTGCAGGTATTGTAAAATATATATTTCCATCACACAAGGTGCAGTCCTATGATACTTATGGCAATGACCCTTCAACCAATTGGCCTTTGACAAGTTGCCTCATGGCAGACTGGTACAAAAGGTGAAGTCACATGGGATCAGAGGTGAGCTGGCAAGATGGATACAGAACTGGCTAGGTCATAGAAGGCAGAGAGTAGCAATGGAAGGGTGCTTTTCTGATTGGAGGGCTGTGACTAGTGGTGTTCCGCAGGGATCAGTGCTGGGACCTTTGCTGTTCGTAGTATATATAAATGATTTGGAGGAAAATGTAACTGGTCTGATTAGTGAGTTTGCGGATGACACAAAGGTTGGTAGAATTGTGGATAGCGATGAGGACTGTCAGAGGATACGGCAGGATTTAGATCGTTTGGAGACTTGGGCGGAGAGATGGCAGATGGAGTTTAATCCGGACAAATGTGAGGTAATGCATTTTGGAAGATCTAATGCAGGTAAGGAATATACAGTGAATGGTAGAACCCTCAAGAGTATTGACAGTCAGAGAGATCTAGGTGTACAGGTCCACAGGTCACTGAAAGGGGCAACACAGGTGGAGACGGTAGTCAAGAAGGCATGCGGCATGCTTGCCTTCATTGGCCGGGGCATTGAGTATAAGAATTGGCAAGTCATGTTGCAGCTGTATAGAACCTTAGTTAGGCCACACTTGGAGTATAGTGTTCAATTCTGGTCGCCACACTACCAGAAGGATGTGGAGGCTTTAGAGAGGGTGCAGAAGAGATTTACCAGGATGTTGCCTGGTATGGAGGGCATTAGTATGAGGAGCAGTTGAATAAACTCGGTTTGTTCTCACTGGAACGATGGAGGTTGAGGGACCTGATAGAGGTCTACAAAATTATGAGAGGCATAGACAGAGTAGATAGTCAGAGACTTTTTCCAAGGGTAGAGGGGTCAATAACTTGGGGGCATAGGTTTAAGGTGTGAGGGGCAAGGTTTAGAGGAGATGTACGAGGCAAGTTTTTTTACACAGAGGGTAGTGGGTGCCTGGAGCTCGCTGCCGGAGGAGGTGTGGAAGCAGGGACGATAGTGACATTTAAGGGGCATCTTGACAAATACATGAATAGGATGGGAATAGAGGGATAAGGACCCCGGAAGTGCAGAAGATTTTAGTTTAGACGGGCAGCATGGTCGGCACGGGCTTGGAGGGCCGAAGGACCTGTGCCTGTGCTGTACTTTTCTTTGTTCATAATAATATAATAATCTTTATTATTGTCACAAGTAGGCTTACATTAACACTGCAATGAAGTTACTGTGAAAATCCCCTAGTTACCACATTCCGGCGCCTGTTTGAGTATAAGAGGGAGAATTCAGAATGTCCAATTCACCTAATAGCATGTCTTTTGGGACTTGTGGGAGGAAACCGGAGCACCCGGAGGAAACCGACGCAGACACGGGGAGAACGTGCAGACTCCGCACAGACAGTGACCCAAGCCGGGAATCAAACGGGGACCCTGGCGCTGTGAAGCAACAGTGCTAACCACTGTGCTCCGTGCCGCCCATCTTTTTTCGTACACAATTTGTTAGTTGCAAGCCATACTCTGGAACTAAATAATGCTTCCACAAAGCTGCAGTGCGCAGGAATAACAAGAAATGTATCAGCCATGATTGAATGGTGTAGCAGACTTGATGGGCCGAATGGCCTAATTCTGCTTCTATCTCTTCGAAACTCTCAATTCAGAAAAGAGTGGCATTTCTTTAGATGTCAGCATATGTAAACATATTTAATTGGGGGAGGGGGTGGGAAGTTTAAACTTTTCAGGATGGCATTGCAGGTCGTGATTAAAATTGGATATTGTCACAGGTCCAACCTTTGATCTGTGTGTTTTCAGACAGTTTTTAGCTTTCCTAGATTTTATAACAATCGATACGACTTCTGGTGACGACCTGATTGTTTGTGAGGGCTATGCACGTGTTATGTCTGAAACAATGAGCGAAGTGTTCAGTGTTTCAGCATTCATTGTAGTGAGTACACGTAAGATTGTCGCACTTTCACTTGTGCGCTGATGACCTGTGCCCCGTCCTGACGTGCCGCCACATGGCACGGTCGGGTCAGGAGTGGGCAGCACAAGCTGGAGGGAACTGGGTTAAAACCTTTTATTTAAGTCACGATTTGGAATTCTGTCCTCCACCTCACTATATTTCCACTGATGTTGACAATTAGCCCTCCTCGCATGAAGTGAGAAAGGATGGGGGTGGCGCAGTGGTTAGCACTGGGACTGTGGCGCTGAGGACCCGGGTTCGAATCCTGGTCACTGTCCGTGTGGAGTTTTCACATTATCCCCGTGTCTGTTTGGTCTCTCCCCCACAACCCAAAGATGTGCTGGCTAGGTGAATTGGCCACACTAAATTGCCCCTTAATTGGAAAAGAAAAATAATTGGCTACTCTAAATTTATTTAAAAAAAGAGAAAGGATGGAACGGGGAATCTGGTGCTTTGGCGGCCTGGTGGTTAATACTGCTGCTTCACAGCGCCATGAACGGGGTTCTGTGTGGCATTCGCGTGAATTTCCTCTGGGTGCTCCGGTTTCCTCCCACAGTCCAAAGATGTGCAGTCTAAGTGGATTGGCCCTGCTAAATTGCCCCTTAGTGTCCAAGGATATGCAGGTTAGGTTCCGGGGATGGTTTGGGCGGGTGGGTGCACCTGGGTAGAGTGCTCTTTCGGAGGGTCAATGAACACCCGATGGGCCGAATGGCGGCCTCCTGCACTGCTGTGATTCTGTGGCCAACTCTGATTGACAAGCAGCTAGGCCAATGGCTGCTGTGGGTCTGGAAGTACAGTCTCCAAAGCAGCCAATCAGTGGTGGATCATGGAGGAAGATGACATTCACCATCGTTTGCATCTTGATCAACTGTATCAAGTGACTCAAGTCAAAACTCTGAATTGGGTCGTTTTTTCAGTGAGCTAGCACAGACATGTTGAGCTGCATAACCAACTTGTGTACAGATGTAAATTGTTCTCTGTTTATTGTCACTGCTTCCTAATACGCTGAACTTTCAATGTTGATTGTGTATTTCCTGCCTTGTTACTTACTCTTTCTTCTCTATTAGGGAATGAGCAGCATTCAGGCGCCACAGAGTAAATATGCGGAGCTGCTTGCTATAATCGAAGAGCTGGGCAAAGACATTCGACCAACGTACGCGGGCAGTAAAAGTGCAATGGAACGTCTAAAACGTGGTATATAACAGATCATTACTCTCTGTGCTTTCTTAGTGATTGTAATTGAATGCTGCACTGTTTCTGATTTAGAAAGTGCTTAACTAAGTGAGTTTAATAAGTTATGTGAATTGGACATTGTGAATTCCCCCTCCGGCCTCCCCGAACAGGCGCAGGAATGTGGCGACTAGGGGCTTTTCACAGTAACTTCATTGCAGTGTTACAGCCAGGGTGTTATTGGGGTGTTCCAGCATTGGGACAAAATGAATTTTAAATAATTGCGTCTTCTGAACATTGGGCGGCATTGTAGCACAGTGGTTAGCACATTGCTTCACAGCTCCAGGTTCGATTCCCGGCTTGGGTCACTGTCTGTGCGGAGTCTGCACGTTCTCCCTGTGTCTGCGTGGGTTTCCTCCGGATGCTCCGGTTTCCTCCCAAAGTCCAAAGATGTGCTGGTAGGTGGATTGGCCATGATAAATTGCCTTTAGTGTCCAAAAAGGTTAGGTGGGGTTACGGGGCTAGGGTGGAGGGGGTAGGGTGCTCTTTCCCAGGGCCAAATAGTCTCCTTCTGCACTGTAAATTCTATGATTATCTAGTACTGTGGAGGAAGAGTAGTGTGGGGATCGATTGATTTGATTTATTATTGTCATATGTATTAGTATACAGAGAAAAGTATTGTTTCTTGCATGCAGTACAAACAATGCATATCGTACATACATTGGTTGGGGTTTGATTTAGATGTCACTTGTTCCCATGATCAAAATGTCTGTCTAAACTGACACATGAAGACTTGGTGCCTTGGATGAACTGGCTGGGAACTATCAGTGACTCCATAATACGTGGGAAGAAAGGGAGGAAGTCAATAACAGGGCAACGGCTACAGTTTAGTCATTTTACCGATAGTTTTAGTTTCAGGAACTCTGAAGTTGGTTACATATTTATGCCATAAAAGCAAAAGACTGAGTCTGAATCTTGCAAAATCTGAAATAAAAACAAGGTGCTGGGAAAACTCAACAGGCCTGACAGCGTCTGTGGTGAGAGAAAGGGTTAACAAATCAAATACGACTTCTTCAGAACTGAATATGTATTTGTGTCTCCCTTTTCATATTCCAGGAATAATTCATGCTCGAGGTCTAGTGAGGGAATGCCTGGCTGAAACGGAACGCAATGCACGATCGTAACTTTAGCGCCATTTGAAATTATATTGAACTGCCAAGAAGGTTTTGAGTGGTTTATTTCTGGAGAAGAAAGTGCTACTTCTTTTGTAACAGTCTTTCTGATCACACTGATTGTTTAAGTTTAAGTATTGTCAATTTTGCATTTGAACCATAGCAAAAAGGGAGAATGCAAAAGATTTTTCACTCCGATGGATACTTCAAGAATATGTTGGGTCTTTCATCCAAGTTTTGATATTTCCAAGCCTACAATAGACTCTTTGTTGTGAAGGTCAAGTTGTTTATTTAATTGAACGAACAAAGAGCCTATCAGACAATGTGGCTCATTGTTCTCTTTAACCTTTCAGGGCCAAGGTTAAAAGTTTAGAATTTATTAGAAACAGGATACAGGGACGTAATTAGAAAAATTATTTTTGCACTTAACACCAAACTGGAGGACTGGATATGACTGGAACTTCGCAGAACAAAGTTTAGTTTCCTCTAAATTATAATTTATGTTTTGCCATTGTACAGAAGATAAATGGACATCTTTGTATTGATTTCTTCTTATAATAAAGCTTATTTTCATTACCCGTTTTTGTCTGCTTTTGAATGTTAAAGAAATTGAAGGTCTCTTATTTGTAACTGTCTATTGGCGCCCATCCTCAACACCTTGGTACAAAACTGAACTGGACCAGTCACGTAAATACTGTGGCTATAAGACCAGGTCAAAGGCTAAGTACACTCCAGGGAATGACTAACCTGACTTCCCCAAAGCCTTTCCACCATCTACAAAGCAGAAATTGGATGTGATGGAATTTCTTTTTTTTTTTGGCTTTTAATGAACAATTTTAATAATGTATTTTTTGGCATTGTAAACAGTAGAATTACAGAACGAGAAAACAAAAGGGCTGTACAGTAAACAAAGTACATAGTGCAATTTCCATAGCCCGCCCCACCCAGATCTGCCTAATTGACCCCCTATACTACATTCCCCTGACTGCCTCCTCCCCGCTGACGATTAATTCTCCGCAAAGAAGTCAATGTATGGCTGCCACCTCCGGGCAAACCCTAACAACGACCCTCTCAAGGCAAACTTGATTGTCTCCAAGCCCAGGATACTCGCCATGACTGACAGCCAGGCTTCTGACTTCGGGGGCTTTGAGTCCCTCCAAGCGAGAAGGATCCGTCTCCGAGCTACCAGGGAAGCAAAGGCCTGAACGTCGGCCACTTTCTCCTCCTGGACTTCCGGGGCCTCTGAGACCCCAAAAATCGCCACCTCTGCACTCATTGCCATCCTCACGTTCAATACTCCAGACATGACTTCCTCGAACCCCTGCCAGTATCTCCTAAGTTTTGGACCAGCCCAAAACATGTGGACATGGTCTGCCGGTCCTCCCAGACACTTTACACACCTGTCCTCTACGCCGAAGAATGTGCTCATCCGGGACACTGTCATGTGGGCCCGGTGGACGACCTTAAACTGAATCAGGCTGAGCCTGGCACATGTTGCAGTCCCACTAAACCTGCTCAGCGCGTCCACCCACATGCCCTCCACAATCTCCCCTCCCAACTCCTCCCATTTATGCCTCAGTTCCTCCGTCTGCATCTCCTCCGCCCCCATGAGCTCCTTGTAAATATCCGAGACACCCCTCCCCCACCCATCCTCTAGACACTACCCTATCTTGGATCCCCCTTAGTGGCAAGAGCAAAAAGATGGCACCTGGCTGCGTAAAAGGTCCCGCACCATATACCGGAATTAATTCCCCCTCGTCAACCCAAACTTGGCCTCCAGCGCCCTCAAGCCAGGGGAGCTCCCTTCCAAAAACAAATCTCCCATCCGCTCAATCCCGCCCTTCGCCATACCCGAAACCCCCTGTCCACCTCCCCGGGGCAAACTGATGGTTGTCACATATCGGGGACCAGACTTGCTTCCACGTGCCTCCTCCACTGTCCCCAGATCTGATGGGCTGCCACCACTACAGGACTGCTGGAGAAGCGCGGCGGCGGGAATGGCAGAGGCGCCGTCACCAAAGCCCCCAGACTGGTGCCCCTACATGAGGCTGCCTCCACCCGCTCCCAAGTCGACCCCCCACCACCCACTTCCTTATCATGACTAGGTTAGCTGCCCAATAATAGTTGCTGAAATACGGCAGTGCAAGCCCCCCCCCCCACCCGTTCCGCTCGTGCATCACCCTCTTCATTTGCCCGCCTATACAAAGCCCAAAATGATCTTAAAAAGGAACGTGGGGGCAGCACGGTGGCCTAGTAGTTAGCACAACCGCCTCACGGCGCTGAGGTCCCAGGTTCGATCCCGGCTCTGGGTCACTGTCCGTGTGGAGTTTGCATATTCTCCCCGTGTTTGCGTGGGTTTCGCCCCCACAACCCAAAAATGTGCAGAGTAGGTTGATTGGCCACGCTAAATTGCCCCTTAATTGGAAAAAATAATTGGGTAATCTAAATTTATTTTTTTTAAAAAGGAACGTGGAATGAAAATGGGGAGTCACTGGAATACAAATAAGAACCTCGAGAGGACCGTCATTTTTTTTAAAAATAATTTTTATTGGAATTTTTTACAGAAAATATAAAAATATAACAAGTATAGCAACAAGCAGTAATGTGCAACTAACAGTCCCATAACACCCACTATTCCCCCCAAACCGTAACATCACATGTATCACACTTCCCCCCCCCCCCCGCCCCGCCCCCCCAACAAGAAAACTTAACCATATATTAAAATTAAATAAATCAAATTTAAATAAAGGGAGGACCGTCATTTTAACTGTCTGTACTCTCCCAGCTAACGACAGTGGGAGCGCATCCCACCTCCGGAACTCCCCTCGCATTTGATCTACCAGCCAGGACAGGTTCAGCTTGTGCAGTCGACCCCAATCCCGCGCCACTTGTATTCCCAGGTACCTGAAACTGTCCCCAACTAGCCGTAACGGCAGCCCCCTCAGCCAGTCCTCTTGGCCCCTCTCCTGCACTACAAACATTTCACTTTTTGTCATATTCAATCTGTAGCCCGAAAACCGGCCAAATTCTCCCAGGGTCCCCATGGTTCCGTCCATCCCCGCCATCGGGTCCGAAACGTACAAGAGCAGGTCATCTGCATACAATGAAACTCTATGCTCCACCGGTTCTCTCTCCCCCCCCCCCCCCCCCCCCCCCCCCCCCACCTGCGAACCAGCCCCTTCCAACCCTCTGAAGCTCTCAGCAATTGCCAGCAGCTCTATAGCTAGCGCAAACAGCAGTGGGGAGAGGGGACACCCCTGTCTCGTCCCGCTGTGCAGTCTAAAATAGTCGGAAGTCATCCTGTTTGTCCTCACACTCACCTCCAGGGCCTGATATACAGCATGACCCAGTTGATGAAACCCACCCCAAATCCATACCGTCCCAGCAGCTCCCCGGTCAAATGCATTCTCCGCGTCCATAGCCACCACTACCTCCACCTCCTTTCCCTCTGGGGGCATCATGGTCACATTGAGCAATCTTCTTATATTCGCCCCCAGTGGCCTACCTTTAACAAACCCTGTTTGGTCCTCCCTAATAACACTCGACACACAATCCTCAATCCTAGTGGCCAAAAGCTTTGCCAGCAGTTTAAATCCACGTTAAGAAGGGAGATCGGCCGAGAAGACCCACATGACTCCGGGTTCTTGTCCCGTTTTAAAATCAAGGAAAAGGTAGCCTGCGACATCGTCTGGGGCAGCACCCCTCTGTCCCTTGCCTCATTAATAACCTTGATCAGCAGTGGCCCCAATATCCCGGAGAACTTTTTATAAAATACTACCCGGTGTCATAATATACATCCAGGTATATAATGGTGCACAGACAGGCAGTGATTGGCACACAGGATGACCAGTGAGCACACAGAACACTGCAGCCAATCACCAGACAGGACACGACCACTATAAAGCCAGAGGGCACCAGTTTTCCCGCTCCCTTGGGATCCAGCCTCTGAGACAGTCAGAGCCTGTGAGCAGCAGTCAGTGCAAACACCATGTGGTAGTCAGTTAGTCTGGTCAGGCTAGCCTCAGGTCTCCAGTCAAGTCAGCATAGTGTCAACCCACAGTTAAAGCATGTATTATAGTTATATGTTAAATAAAATTGTGTTGCATCTCATCAAGTGTTGGAAGAATGTCTCTCTCTACACTGCATCAAACGCAGTCCACATAGACCCAGCCTACCCAACAAAGCACCGGGTACCCATCCGGTCCCAGAGCTTTACCTGACTGCGTGGCCTTTAAGCCCTCACATATCTCCTCAGCTCCGATCGGGGCGCCCAGCCCCTCTACTTGCTCCCTACCCACTTTTGGGAATGTCAGGCTGTCTAAGGAGCATCTCAATCACTCCGGCCCCGCAGGGGGCTCCAAGCTATAAAGATTGCTCTAAAAGTCCTTGAAAGCCCAGTTCACACCCGCCGTATCCCCTACCAAGTTACCGCCTCCATTCACCACTTTACCTATTGCCCTAGCCGCCTCCCTCTTTCTGAGCTACTGAGCCAGCACCCTGCTGCTTTCTCTCCATGTTCATATATCGCACCCCTCACCTTTCTTTTTTTTAATAAACAATTTTATTGAGGTAGTTTTTGGCTTTATAAACAGTTACAGACATCATCAGAAAGGAAGCAAAAAAGGCAAAAATGTGCAAACATCCACGTACTTTCAATACTTCCATCGTACCGTATTGCACAAGCCCGCTCCCCTCCCACCCGTACTACCCGCCATATTTTCCCTCCTACTCTACTCTACCCCCCCCCCCCCCCTCCCCCCACCCCCCTGCTGACGCTCACTCTCCCGCAAAGAAGTCAATAAATGGTTGCCACCTCCGGGTGAACCCCTGCACAGATCCCCTCAAGGCGAACTTAATTTTTTCCATCCCCAGGAAACTTGACATGTCCGCAAGCCACCACTCAGTCTTCGGGGGCTTTGAGTCCCTCCACGCCAATAATATTCGTCGCCGGGCTATCAGGGAAGCAAAGGCCAGCACATCGGCCGCTTTCTCCCCCTGGACGCCCGGGTCTTCCGAAACCCCAAAAATTGCCACCCCTGGACTCATCACCACCCTTGTTTTTAGCACCTGGGACATGACCCCCGCAAATCCCTCCCAGTACCCCCTCAGCTCAGGGCATGCCCAAAACATGTGCACATGGTTCGCTGGTCCTCCCGCGCACCTAGCGCATTTGTCCTCTATCCCGAAAAATTTGCTCATCCGAGCCACCGTCATATGGGCCCGGTGAACGACCTTAAATTGGATCAGCCCGAGCCTAGCACATGTCGCGGTCGAGTTTACCCTACTCAGGGCCTCTGCCCACAGCCCATCCTCCATTTCCCCGCCTAGCTCCTCCTCCCATTTAAGTTTCAGTTCCTCTGTCTGGGACCCTTCCTCCCTCATGAGCACCTTATAAATACCCGAGACTCTACTCTCCCCTTCGTCCCTCCCAGAGACTATTCTGTCTAGGATCCCCATTGGCGGGAGGCGCGGGAAAGATGGGACCTGTCTACGAACAAAGTCCCGCAACTGTAGGTATCTAAAATCATTTCCCCTTACCAACCCAAATTTCTCCTCCAAGCTCCTCAAACTCGCGAAGCTCCCTTCCAGGAACATATCACCCACCCTTCCCGCCCCTGCTCGCCGCCATACTCGGAACCCCCCATCCATACTGCCGGGGGCAAACCGATGGTTGTCGCAGATTGGCGCCCAGACAGACGCCCCCATCTCCCCCACATGCCTCCTCCACTGGCCCCATATCCGCAGGGTCGCCAACCCCTCACCTTTCTGAGCTGCTCCACTGCCTTACCCGTGGACACCACCCCAAACTCCGCCTCCAGCCTCCTCCGTTCCCTCAAGAGCTCCGCACTCGGGGTCCCTGCACACCTCCTGTCAATCTGCAGGATCTCCGCTAACAGCCGGTCCGTCTCTGCCCTGTCCGTCTTGTCCCTGTGAACCCGGATTGAAATCAGCTCCCCTCTCACCACTGCCTTGAGCGCCTCCCACACCCCCGCTGCTGAGACGTCCCCCGTATCGTTGACCTGAAGGTAGTTTTGTATACACTTCCTCACCCTCTCGCACAGCCCTTCATCCGCCAGCAGTCCCATATCCAGCCTCCACTGCGGGCGCTGGAAGCTCTCTTCACTCACCTGTAGCTCGACCCAATGTGGGGCATGGTCGGAAATGGTGATTGCCGAATACTGCGCATCTACCACCCCTGTCAATAGATCCCTACTCAGTATTTTAAAAAATCGATCCGGGAGTAGACCCTATGGACGTGCGAGAAAAAGGAGAACTCCTTCCCTGTCGGCCTTCCAAACCTCCACGGGTCGAACCCCCCCCCCCCATTTGCTCCATGAATTCCCTCAGCTCTGATGTGTTGGGTATGCTGGGTCTGCAAGGACTACGTTTACTGTAGCAGTGAGAGAGACAGGCTTCCAACACTTGAAGAAATGCAACTCGATTTTATTGAACTCTTAACTATTACAGTAGTCCCCCGTTATAACGCGCCCCGCAATACCGCGGTTCGCGATATACGGCGGGGGGGTTTTATGGACCCCAACTTACTTGACTCATTTTAAACTCTTTTTGAAACAGCACCTTTTTGAGCCGCGATGATTAGACCGATTAGCAGCGATGATTACCCGCGATGATTAGACCGATTAGCAGCGATTATTACCCGCGATGATTAGACCGATTAGCAGCGATGATCACTGTCTTGTACTGTAGAACGATTAGCCGCGATGAGTAGCCGCGACCGATTAGCCCAGTTACACAGCCATAAAAGGGATACCTTTTCCAGTGCAGGTATCTTCGAGTTCGAGTTCAGTTGCTGTCGTGTCGTTCAAAATGTTTAAGCGCAAGTCTTACTCAGTGAGTCAAAAGATACATTTGATAGACCGGCTTCGAAACGGGGAAACGAAGGCAAAATTATCCAGAGAGACTGGTGTACCAGAGTCAACCCTCCGTGGGTGGGTGAAAGATGAGCCCAATTTAAGAGCATATGTTGGGACAGTTTCTCAGAGTGAAGGGCTTAGCAGGAAAAAGGCAAGGAACGCTAGTGACAGTAACTTAGAGAAGGCTGTGTTCACCTGGTTTGTCCAGGAACAGTCTGGTGGCACCCCCCTATCTGGACCTATCATCAGGACTCAGGCTGAGAAGTTCCATCACCAGCTCCACCCAGAGGACAGCAATTTCGTAGCCAGCAAGGGTTGGCTCCATCGGTTCCAAAAAAGACATGGGATAGGTGCAGTTACCATCAGTGGTGAACAGAGATCCGCCGACTCAGGAGCCGCAGCAGCCTTTCCCGACATCCTCAAGAACTACATGGTGCAAGAGGAGCTGACCCCAGAGCAACTCTACAATGCAGATGAGTCAGGGCTTTACTGGAAGATGCTGCCTGACAAGACCCTAGCTGTCAAGGATGATGCCCACAAGACTCTGGGGTACAAGCAAGCCAAGAACAGGCTCACCATCCTGTTTGCCAGCAATGCCACGGGAACACACAAGCTGAAGCCATTGATTGTGGGCAAATTCAAGTCTCCTAGATGCTTTCACCACATCAACATGGAGAACCTACCCATTACCTACCGGAACTCTGGCAAAGCCTGGATGACAGCTTTCTTATTTGAGGAGTGGTTCTTCAAGTTCTTCGTACCCAGTGTCAGGGACCACCTTAGAGCCCGCAACTTACCGCAGAAGGCCACACTCCTACTGGAAAACTGCTCAGCCCACCCTCAGGGAGATGTTCTCAAGACCAGGGATTGGCAGATCCAAGTGCTCTATCTCCCAAAGAACACCAGCAGCAAGATCCAGCCATGTGATGCTGGCATCATTCAGACCTTCAAGTCTGTGTACAAAAAGGAACTGATCCTGGAAATGATAGACTCTCCTCTCACTGTCCCAGATTACCTGAAAGCCATCACCATCAAGGATGCCTGTTATCTGGCAGGGAAGGCCTGGGGAGCTGTGACAGAGAAGACCATCGCCAACTGCTGGAACAAGGCCCTAGGAGCAGCACTCCCACGACCCCAACATTACCCGGATGAAGAGGATTTTGTAGGCTTTACTGAAGCAGAGATCAGGGCAGCTGAGGAGAGGCTAGAGGACCAACTGGATGAGAACCTAACACTCCAGGATTGGGTGGACAGGTGGGCAGCAGCAGAGGACGACATGGCACCCGCAGAAACATTCACAGAGGAGGAGATCATCGACCAGGTCACCCAAGAGGAGGCAGAAGAAGAAGAAGAACCCCAGCCCACAGTGGCAAAGAGCCACTCGGATGCCATCACGCACCTGAAGTGGCTCACAGAGCAGCAAGACTTCGACCCGATATACATCCTGCACCTGAAGAACCTCCAGAGACAAGCACAAGTCAAGATGAGGAAGGGGATGTGCCAGAGGAAACTCACAGACTTTTTTAAATGATTTTAAAAATATGCGTGTAAGTACAATTTTAAGTATATTATTGTATGTATACTGTATATTATTGTATATATTTTAATACATTTAAAACTTGATTTAAGACTTGAACGAACTTTGATGTTTTTTATTTAAAACGCCCTTCCATTCAGCAATGTTCAGCACAGTCAGCGATGTTCAGCACAGTCAGCGATATTCAGCACAGTCAGCGACGTTCAGCACAGTCAGCGATGTTCAGCACAGTCAGCGATGTTCAGCACAGTCAGCGATGTTCAGCACAGTCAGCAATGTTCAGCACAGTCAGCGATGTTCAGCACAGTCAGCGATGTTTCCTCCCGTTCATTCATTTGGATATCCGCCATCTTGGATATCCGCGGCTCGGTTACAACGCGGGTGGCTGTCTTGGACCCGAACACCCGCGTTATAACGGGGGACTACTGTATACAAACTTTAACTGTGGGTTGACTGGAGACCTGAGGCTAACCTGACCAGACTATCGTGCTACCACATGGCGTATGTTCTAGTTGTTGCTCACAGGCTCTGGCTGTCTCAGAGGCTGCATCCCAAGAGCGCGGGAAAATTAGTGCCGTCTGGCTTTATAGTGGCCGTGTCCTGTCTGGTGATTGGCTGCTGTGTTCTGTGTGTTCATTGGTCATCTTGTGTGTCAATCAATGCCTGTCTGTGCACCATCATATACTTGTGTGTATATTATGACAAGCTCTTTTCCCATTGCTGACACTCTACCCGTTTTTGAGCACGTCCAGTCCAGGCCCAGGATCAATAACTGTATTGACGTCCTGTTCTTGAAAATACAGAAAAATGTGTCATTTGAAACATGGAAGTCTGGCAATATCTGGTCTGAGAGGATACAGGGAAAGATCCCACAAAAGGTTAATAGCAGCTGCAAAAAGCAGGATTATAAAATGCAGATTCTTGCTCACAAGCAGGTTTAGCAGACACACAGGTTTCATGTGGTAAGCTAAAACAATGGCTCACACCTTCATTGAAAGTAGCTATCTCAGGAAGCATCTGGAAAAGCATGGATGAGAGTTTCAATTGAATTAAGTGACGAATGTTTAAAGCAAGCGAGTCTTTCAAGTCATAACCAAGTTAAATTTTAGCATACAGCTAAAAGCAAAGTTTCACACCTTAATTGAAATAAACTCTCTTAGTAAACAGCTGGAAAGGATGGATGATGCTCAGTCGAATTTGGTGTCAATTCTAAAGTGTAAAATTCTACGAACATCAAGTCAATTAAAAGAAAATTGGAGACGACCTGTCTACGAGAGACATAATTTAAAGTCAAAATCAAAGGCAAAGTTATGAGCTGCGGACAATTGGAAAATTAAATGATTCGAAATCACAGAAATAAAAGTTAACTATTGAAACCAAAGCATTTTTAATCAGATCTGAGAGGAGACGTTATGCCCAAAATGAATAATTAGTGGGATTAAAATGTTTACATCAAAGATACTTTTTAACAATCAAAGTGAAACAAGCTTATTTACAATAAAGTCGTTAAAACTTAATAACTCTTGGAAAGAGAATATAAACCGGAAGAAAGGGGACAGCCAGCAGAGCCAGAGCCAGCTCTCACAGCTCGGTACATGGGAAGGATAGGACACAGCAACCGAGTTCACCAGCGAATACATCTCAAGAAGACCAGACTTTAAAGAAGATTAATTGTCAAGGTGGGCCTGAAGGTCCCTTCAACCAACAGGAAGGATCCAGAAGCCTGTGGAACCTGACCACCATCGCCCAAGGAAAGCCCCATCTCCCAACAGCTTCTGGAACATGTTCACCACAAACTCCCCAGGATCATCCCCCTCCAGGAGGCCAACAATCCTTGGGTTCTGCCTACGGGACCTGTTCTCCAAATCCTCTACCTGTTCCAGCAGCCTTTGTTGCCGTCCCTCAGCATCCCCACCTCCATCTCCACCGCCGTCTGGTGTTCCTCCAGTTCAGCCAGTTTCTGGATCGCCCTGTCCTGGGCATCTAGCCTCCGCTCCATCCTCTCCAATGTTTCCTTAATCGGGGTCAGACATTCCTGTTTCTGTCTGGCGAAGCCTTCCTGGATGACCTGCATCAGCTCCTCCGTTGATGGTTGGGCTGAAGCCCCAGGGGTCTAGACACCGGCCATCATGTCCGCTGCTGCAGCCAACACCCAGCTTGAGCCTGTCTTTTTGTTTCTTCCCTATTGATCCCTTCGGACTCTCTGTTCCATAAACCAATATGTACCACAGACGTTTGTTCACTGTTTCTTCAAGTCCAGAGCTTAAAAGCGCAAAAACAAGTTGGGGGGAGAGGTCCAAATATCTAGCCAGAGCGGAAGCCACCAAATGTGCAACCTACTCCCTCATAGTTGCCACCGGAAGTCTTCATGTGGTGGAATTTCAACTTGTCTGAATGAAGTACAGTAAGAAGTCTTACAACACCAGGTTAAAGTCCAACAGGTTTGTTACAAACACTAGCTTCCAGAGCACTGCACCTTCCTCAGATTCACCTGAAGTCCAATACAAGTCCAATACCATCCAGGACTATTAAACCCATTGATTTGCACCTTTTCATCACCTTAAACATTCACTTAGTCCACCACCAGCATAGTGACTTCAGTGAGTATCGTCTCGACAAAGTGCATCGCAGCAACTCATCAGTACTTCTCTCGCAACATTTTCCAAGCCCATGAACTCGACAAGGGCAGTGGTGCAAGGCAGCACCTGCAGGTTTCCCTTCAAGTTGTTCTGACTTGAAAATATCTCATAGTTATCAAAATCCTAGAACTGACTCCAGTGTAACCGCACTGTAGAACAATCTAATTAGTCTGTTGCCATAATACAGGAGCAGAATTAGACCACTCGGCCCATCGAGTCTGCTCCGCCATTCAATGATGGCTGATATTTTCTCATCCCCATTCTCCTGCCTTCTCCCCATAACCCCTGGTCCCCTTATTATTCAAGAACCTCTCTATCTCTGTCTTAAAGCTCATTAATGACACCTCCATACTCCTGTTACACCTTTCAAATCTGTGCTGTTAAAAGGCTCAAATGGGCTAGTAAATTGTACAATGAAACTTCTGTTTATAAAATGCATAACCACAGTGCATTAAATACATTTATAAAACTTAATATTAAACAGTACATTACTTAATTGGTAACGTTGATCATCGCATGTTAGGTTGGCCCAAATTATGTTTTTTGAAAATAAATTTGTATTGATAAAGTTTCATATATTTCTCATAAACACCTCAAAGCACCTTCCATGAAACTCACTTTTAGTTCCGCTACTGTTATATAAATAAATACAGCAGGCATTATAAGACATAGGAGCAGAATTGGCCACTCGGCCCATCGAGTCTGTTCCGCCGTTCAATCACGGCTGATATTTTTCTCATCCCCATTCTCCAGCATATCCTTCCTTGGATACGGGACCCAAAACTGCTCACAATACTCCAAATGGGGTCTGACCAGAACCTTATACAGCCTCAGAAGTACATCCCTGGTGTTGTATTCTCCTTCTCGACATGAATGCTAACATTGCATTTGCCTTCCTAACTGCTGACTGAACCTGCACGTTAACCTTTTTAAAAAAATGTTTTTATTAAGGATTTTTCACATTGTACAGATCAGAGATAAGTGTGAACATACATCGAAAACAAAAATGCACATGCACATTAGGGGCTGTTTAGCACAGGGTTAAATCGCTGGCTTTGAAAGCAAATCAAGGCAGGCCAGCAGCACGGTTCAATTCCCGTAACAGCCTCCCCGAACAGGCACTGGAATGTGGCGACTAGGGGATTTTCACAGTAACTTCATTTGGAGCCTACTTGTGACAATAAGCGATTTTCATTTTCACATTGGTTGTCTTTTGTTATTTACAACAGTTACAGCTCCTTATTTTACGTTCTCCAGTAGGTATTTAGTTGTAGCTGGGTCCCCTACCACCCTCCCCCTTCTCTTCCTGAACCCCCTCCCCTTCTGGTCGTCTGCCGTGCCCTCTTCCCTCATCAGCTCTTATATCCTGTTCCTGTTGGGTTGGCGTGGTGCCGTGTATTATGTTACTTACTGGGCATGGTTGTGCTCCATGCCTCTTTATTCCTCCACCCCTTTCGTTTGTGCATGTTGTTGCACCGTGGCTTTTCCCTTCCTCCCTCCCTTTGGCTGTTGGCTACAAACAGGTCTTGGAACGACTGGGTAAATGGCTCCCACATTCTGTGGAAGCCCTCTTCCATTCCCCCGGATGATGAATTTAATTTTCTCCAGTTGGAGAAATTCCGATAGGTCAGACAGCCAGTCTGCAGCTTTGGGTGCTGACCACCAGCCGAGCAGGATTCTCCGGCAGGCGATTAGAGAGGCAAAGGCAAAGTTGGCCCCCTCCCCATGAATATATCTGGCTGGTCTGATATCACGAAGACCGCCACTTTCGGGCTCCACCCACATCCCCACTTTGGACATTGCCTTGAAGAAGCTTGTCCAAAGGTTGTCCAGTACCCGACTAGTCTGGAACATGTGGGTGTGGTTGGCCGGGCCTCCTTAACACCGTTCGCATTTATCCTCCACCTCCAAGAAGAACCTGCTCATTCGGGTTCTAGTTAGGTGGGCTCTGTCTACCACATTCAGCTGCATTAGGCATGTGGAGGTGCAGATGACCTCGTGCAAGACTCGCTCCAGAGTCCCTACCGTATTTCAAACTCGAACTCTTCCTCCAATTTTTCCCTTGTCTCGTCCTATGGTGTGATCTTCCTATTAGTCGCTCATAGAGGTCGCCACAGTTCCCCCTTCCTAAGATGTCCGCTTTCAGTGGGTCCTCTAACAGCGGTTGTCGCGGTGGTCGAGGGGATGCCCTCGTTTCCCTGCTTAAGACGTTTTTGACCTGCACGTATCTTAGCTCGTTCCCCCGTCAGCTGGAACATCTCTGTTAGTTCCTCGAATGTTATCAGTCTGTTGTCAGTGTATCGGTCCCTAACGGTCAGCGACCCTTCCTGCCTGTCTCCACCTTTTGAAGGTGACGGCCATTATGGCTGGTGCGAAACTGTGGTTGTTGCAGGTGGACATTTATGGACATTTTGGTTAATCCGACATGCTATCATAGTTGGTTCCACGACCGATGTGTTGCTACCACCACTGGGCTCATTGAGTGTCTGTTGTGTTCAAAGGTGGGGATGGGAGCAGAGCCGTGGCCTGGGCCCGGATGGAGGTCCCCGCGCAGGCGCCTTCCTCCATTCTCACCCATCAGCTTCTTGCTCCTTTATCCACCCCTTTACCCTTTCCACAGTTTCTGCCCAGTGGTTGCAGGTTTGGGAGGGCTCCCCCTCCCCCGGTGGTTCTCGTTCTCTGCAGGACCTTTTCGGGGCTCCCAGGATTCCCCCCCCCCCCTCCCCCCCCCCCTCCGCACAAACACTATGATGTTTTTCCAATGAGTTGGAGTGGGCCAAGGGGATGTAGATCAGTATGGATCAAGGCAGCTTGATAACACAATGGTTAGCACTGTGGCTTCACAGAGCTAGGGTCCCAGGTTTGATTCCCGGCTTGGGTCACTGTCTGTGCGGAGTCTGCATGTTCTCCCAGTGCCTGCGTGGGTTCCCTCCGGGTGCTCCGGTTTCCTCCCACAAGTCCTGAAAGACGTGCTGCTGGGTGAATTGGACATTCTGAATTCTCCCTCTGTGTACCCAAACAGGCGCCGGAATGTGGCGACTCGGGGATTTTCACAGTAACTTCATTGCAGTGTTAATGTAAGTCTACTCGTGACAAAAAAGATTATTATAAGATTATTATTATCTGAACAGGACAAGGAACCTGGGCAGTATGTTCATCTTGATTGTTTGCACTTTCTGTGCCAGAGAGAATGGGAGTGTGTTCCATCTCTGCAGGTCCTTTTTAACTTCCCCTGTGATGATTTGGATCCCCAGGTAGCGGAATTTGTTTCGGGCCTGTTTAAATGGCAGCTCCTCCGGCCCTGCCAGGTTCACCGGGAAGATCTCACTTTTGCCCAAGTTGGGTTTGTAGCCCGAGAAGTCTACAAACTCTTTCAAGAGCATCATGATTCCTTCCTTGCTGCTTTGCGAGATTTAGATAAGCAGGTTATCCGTAGAGAGCGAGACCTGTGCTCTCTGACTCATCTCCGGATCCCGTTCCAATTCTTTGCTGCGCTGAGCGCGATCGCCAGTGGTTCGAGTAGTGGGGGAACATCAGCGGGGACAACGGGCATCCCTGCCTGTGTGCAGCTGGAAGTACTTAGAGCTGGTGGTATTTCCCCGTATGCTCGCCGTGGGAGCATTGTACAGGAGTATCACCCAGGCGGTGAACCCTGCTCCAAGCTCGAACCACTCCAATACCTCTGAGGTACTTGCATTCGATTCTGTCGAAGGCCTTTTCTGTGTCCAGCGAGATGATGACCTCTGGTGCTCTCTCTAGGGGGTCATTATCACGGTCAGCAGGTGCCTGATGTTCAGTTAGTTGGCTACCTTTGACAAAGCCTGTCTGCTCTTCTGCTACCATCTCAGGTACACAGACCACCAGTCTTCTGGCTAGGATCATGGCCAGTATTTTAGCGTCCGCATTTAGCAGTGAAATGGGTCTGTAGAACCCGCATTCTGTAGGGTCTTTGTCTTTCTTGGTGAGATTGTGGCTTGTGCTCACACAGGCAGCAGGGTGCCCCTCACCAGCGTGTCTGTGAACATCTCCCCCAGGTGCGGGGACAGTGCATTTTCTGTAGAAGTCTACTGGTCCCAGCACCTTCCCCAACTCCATAGAGCTGATACTCACCATGATCTCTCACAGTTCTTTTTTTTTCCAATTAAGGGGCAATTTTGGCATGGCCAATCCATCTACCCTGCACATCTTTGGGTTGTGTACCTGGGAGGAGGAGTAAAACTCCTCCACTCGGTGGGTGAACCGCCACGGGTCCACTGCCCCCATCTGCTCCATGAATAAGCCGAGTTTTTCACCATGTTGGTGAAACCCCGTTTTGGGGTTCGACCTATCTATCCGCGGGTCCTGTACACAGTTAAAGCCCCCCCCCCTCCCCATGATCAATCGGTGCGTGTCGACGTTGGGGATTTCCGCCATGGTCTTTTTTCTAAATTCCGTTTTGTCCCAGTTAGGTGTGTACACATTCACCAGGACTACTGGTGCCCCATCCAGGACCCCACTGACCATGGCGTACCTTCCCGCTGGGTCCAGAACTGTCCTCCTCGTTGCGGTAAACATCGTCCTCTTATTGCACAGTATGGTTACCCCCCTGGCTCTCGTCCTGTAGTAGGAATGATAGATCTGTCCAACCCAGCCCTTCCTTAACCCCAATCGGTCCTTCTCCCTCTTGAAGGAAGACTATGTCGTCTTTCACACTTCTCAGGTGGATGAAGACTCTATCTTTTCACTTGGCTGTTAAGTCCCGTTATGTTCCAGGTTACTATCCTGGTGGGGGTTTTTGTCCCCCCTCCCTATCCTGCGGGATTAACCATACTTACCTGGTGGACGCGCCCCTACACTCCGGGGTTTCCCTTTATTAGGTTACCGTCCAAAATAGCCACAGTCACTGATGCACCGTCAATTACCACAAGACGAGAATGGTGGAACAATTGAGGCTTTATTGAACGAGATGTTGTGCCTCCTGTAGCTAGAACCAGAATGGGAGCAGCGCAGGAGAGCGCACACATTTATATGCCGCCTGCTGGGCGGAGCCAGTAGGCAGGGATTTACCAACGTACCTCTAATATACGGGCAGTGCCGTAATACATGTAATATACCACTAGTGGTGACTACCACATTCACCCCCTGTTAAAAAAAGAGTCCGGCGGGGTTGGTGGAAACATTACAAATTAAGTCTGTTGGGGCCTTGACCCTCCTCCGCGATCGCCTCAGTCCTGGTGGTGATGTGGGCGCCGACGTGGTCACCTGCGGCTCCGGGAGCGTGTTGTCCTCGCCTTTGTTGCTCCTGAATGGATCCAGTGGGGGGACGGATCATGCTGGGGTGGGGGCTGCGGTGAGTTTCGCTGGAGGGAAGATGAGTGGCGCTCATCAGGTCAGGGGTTGTGGGTGGGGACCCAGCGGGTGCCAGGTCCCGGAGGGACACTGTGTCTTGGCGCCTGTCGGGGTGTACCACGAAGGTGTACTGCAGGTTAGCATGTAAGAGGTGGACTTTTTCGACCAAGGGGTCCAACTTATGGGTCCGCACATGCTTCCGGAGGAGGATGGGTCCAGGACCTGTCAGCCATGTTGGCAGCGAGACCCCAGAGGTGGACTTCCTGGGGAAGGCAAACACACGTTCGTGAGGGGTCTCATTAGTCGCGGTGCAGAGGATAGATCGGATGGAGTGGAGCGCGTCGGGGAGGATCTCCTGCCAGCGGGAGACCGGGAGAGTTTTAGACCGTAGGGCCAGCAGGACTGCCTTCCAGACCGTCCCGTTCTCTCTCTCCACCTGCCTGTTTCCCCGGGGGATGTCGCTGGTCGCCCTGCTCGAGGCGATGCCCTTGCTGAGCAGGAACATGACGCAGCTCATCGCTCCTGAAATAGGATCCCCGATCGCTGTGGATGTAGGTGGGGAAACCGAGCAGCGTGAAGACGCTGTGCAGGGCTTTGATTACCGTGGCAGAAGTCATATCAGGGCATGGGATGGCGAAAGGGAACCGGGAGTACTCATCAATCACGTTCAGGAAGTACATGTTGCGGTCGGTGGAGGGGAGGGACCCTTTGAAGTCTATGCTGAGGCGCTCAAAGGGGCGGGAGGCCTTCACCAGGTGCGCTCTATCTGGCCGGTAGAATTGCGGCTTGCACTCTGCACAGACTTGGAAGTTTCTGGTGACGGTCCTGACCTCCTCAATGGAGTAGGGCAGGTTGCGGGCTTTGATAAAATGGAAGAACCGGATTTACCCCCGGGTGGCAGAGGTCATAGTGGAGAGCCCGGAGTTGGTCCACTTGTGCGCTGGCACATGTACCGTGGGATAGGGCTTCGGACATGTCACTGAAAATCCAGGCCGAGTAACAGGGCAGCGCAGAAGTGGGGGAGGACTTGGAGCTGGAAGTTGCTGAACTCTACGCCCTGGATGGTGAGGGGCGCGATATAGTACCCCCGGATTTCAACGGAATGGGATCCGGAGGCCAGGGAGGTTTTCTGGGTGAAGTGTGTACCACGAGGGAGCAGCGCCTTACCGTAGTGGGGTGGATGAAGCTCTCCGTGCTCCCGGAGTCAAAAAGGCAGGACGTCGTGTGCCCATTTATCTTCACCGTCGTTGTTGTGGTCGCAAGGTTGCGGGGCCGGGACTGATCCAGGGTGATTGAGGCGGGTACCGGGCTGCTCAGCGGTGGCAGAGGTAGTGGTAGGCGATGAACAGCCAGACAAGCAGAGGTCCTGAGGCGCGGTCCAAAATGGCGGCAAAGATGGCGGCACCACAGGCTGCACGTGGCTTACGGTGAGGAAGATGGCGGCGCCCCTGGGTCGCGCGTGGGGGGTGTAGAAATGCTGGACCGGAAAACAGCAGCGACCGACCGGGCCTGGCAAACAGAACCAAAGTGTCCTTTCTTCCCACATCCATTGTATGTTGTGCTCCACGCCGGGCAGCGCTGCCTGGGGAGTTTGTTTTGTCCGCAAATATAACACTTGGGCCCCCCAGAGTTGGCTGGCTGCCGCACGACGCAGGCTTGTGGTGAGCTGGAGTTGGCAGCTGGTGGGGCCCACGATGCCACGAGGGTGCCGCGCGATCGGGGGCGTAGGACTGAACGTTACGGGAGGCCACTTCTAATGAATTAGCTAGCTGTCTAGTACCCGCAAGGTCGAGCGTACCTCCTTCCAGTAGCGCGTATATTAGAGGTATATTTGGCTCCGCCCAGCAGGCGGCGTATAAATGTGTGTGCTCGCCTGTGCTGCAGCCATTCTGGTTCCAGCTACAGGAGGCACAGCATCTCGTTCAATAAAGCCTCGATTGTTCCACCATTCTCGTCTTGTGGTTATTGAACAAGATGTTGTGCCTCCTGTAGCTGGAACCAGAATGACTACTGCACAGGAGAGCACACACATTTATACGCCGCCTGCTGGGCGGAGACAGCAGGCAGGGATTTACCAACGTACCTCTAATATACGGGCAGTTCCGTAATACATATAAGTTACCACTAGTGGTGTGCACCACAGTCACCATTCACAAACTGCTCACAATACTCGAAATGGGGTCTGACCAGAGCTAGCACAGATTATTCTGCGTCCTGCTCTCTTAGTCATCTGATTATAATGTCATACATACATCTTCAACATCATGGTCTCATTAACATAATCATGAATCCATTACAGGTTTCAGAAAATGGGACTAAAATGAGCAGCTAGTTTGTATTTTGGCTAGCGCAGACACGATGAGCTGTATTACGTCCTTGCGGACTGTAACCTTTCTATGGCTGTGACCCTTACAATAACTGGACTGTAAGGCTGTGGAAACTATTCAATGAAGAACTGATTTAAGAGGACTTCAGGACTTGGACGACCCCACTTCCTTGAAAGGAACAAACTGATATTCTCTCTGTAATCATCTTCTTCTGTTTTGCACGCTGGGAAAGGTCAGAAGCATCTTCAACCTCTATGAAGAATTCACAGCTCTTTTATTCACTGCTGCCGTGATGATGAAAGCAGCTTGAGACTTGAATAAATCTGATAGATGAGATGAAAAGGAAAAATATCTTGGAAGAAATTGCAGGATACAAAGCAAAGATGACTTGCTTCCTATCTTTAGGGTAGGAATTACACTTCCTGTAGCTGATGGTATTATTTACACACTTGCTTCAGCGTCAGGTTGCACTGCTGTAGGCAAAGAGATCACAATGAGAAACTAAGTCTACACAATCTTCAGCAATGAAATAAACCTCTGGAGACATGGATCCAGATGAAATTTCTCTGTAGGACTCAGCAGCTGGGACATTTGCTTCTTCAGTGCAAAGTGATTTGAGTATATCCAAGATTTGCTGGTAAGATTCATCATAGAAGCCCGCCTGTGCAGGAGGAGGCTATTTGTCCCATCGAGTCTGCACTGACCTTCTGAAGGAGCACTCTACCCAAGTCCACTCCATCGATCTATCTCAATAACCTTTCAACCGAACCTACACATCTTTGGACACTCAGGGGCAATTTAACATGGCCAATCGACTTAACCTGCACATCTTTGGATTGTGGGAGGAAACCGGAGTACCCGGAGAAAACCTACGCAGACACGGGGGGGGGGGGGGGGACATGCAAACTTCACATAGTCGCCCAAGGCCAGAATTGATTCAGGGTCCCTGGCGCTGTGAGGCAACAGTGTTAACCACTGTGCCACCATTCCTCAAGTGTGAGTTATAGTTTATATTCGTAAAAACAAATTAGTTATAAACTTTCACTGTTCGTTTGATCCAACTTGAAGTTAAATATTTCTTTCTGCCTGGGTAGCTTACTGCTGTCAACCAAAATAATAATAATAATCTTTATTGTCACAAGTAGGCTTACATTAATTCTCCCTCTGTGTACCCGAACAGGCTCCGGAACGTCGTGACAAGGGGCTTTTCACAGTAACTTAATTTCAATGTTAATGTAACCCTACTTGTGACAATAAAGATTATTATTATTAACGTTGCAATTAAATGAAAATCGCTTATTGTCATGAGTAGGCTTCAATGAAGTTACTGTGAAAAGCCCCGAGTCGCCACATTCCGGCGCCTGTTCGGGTATGCAGAGGGAGAATTCAGAATGTCCAAATTACCTAAGAGCATGTCTTTCAGGACTTGTGGGAGGAAACTGGAGCACCCAGAGGAAACCACGCAGACATGGGGAGAACATGCAGCCTCCAGACAGACAGTGACCCAAGCTGGGAATCGAACCTGGGACCCTGGAGCTGAGTTGATACATGTCATCGTTGGGTTCAGTGGAATATGCAGACCTCTTTAATACCTTCTTAAATTGTAGGTTGAAGCTCCTCAATAAAGACATGTAGATTTCAGCTTTCATGGTAATTGAGTCTGTGCAGCAAGATCTAGGAACTCTTCTTCCAACAGATCACTTTCTTCTGCAATGGCTTCATTCATTTGAACTCTGTCAGGAAAGAGCCAGCCAAGGTTGTGAAGCCCCTCTAGCGGAGAGACCTGCAATCTCCAGAGGTCCAGTGGATGGTGTTTTTGTAATAAAGAATGACTCACAGCATAATGATTTGGAGGAAAATGTAACTGGTTTGATTCGTTAAGTATGCGGACTACATAAAGGTCGGTGGAATTGCGATGAGGATGGTCAGAGGATACAGCAGGATATCGATTGGTTGAGGAACTGGGCAGAGAGTTAGCAAATGGAGTTTAATCCGGACAAATGTGAGGTAATGCATTTTGGAAGGTCTAATACAGATGAGAATTATAGTAATAATAATCATTTATTGTCACAAGTAGGCTTCAATGAAGTTACTGTGAAAAGCCCCTAGTTGCCACATTCCGGCGCCTGTTCAGGGAGATCGGTATGTGAATTGAACCCGCGCTGCTGGTCTTGTTCTGCATTACAAGCCAGCTGTTTAGCCCACTGTGCGAAACCAGACCCTATATACAGTAAATTGCAGAACCCTGAAAAGTATTGATAGGCAGAGGGATCTGGGTGTAGAGGTCACTGAAAGTGGCAACGCAGGTGGAGAAGATAGTCAAGAAGGCATACAGCATGCTTGCCTTCATCGGGCGGGGCATAGAGTTTAAAAATTGGCAAGCCCCTAGTCGCCACATTCCAGCGCCTGTTTGGGGAGGCCGGCACGGGAATTGAACCCATGCTGCTGGCATTGTTCTGCATTACAAGCCAGCTGTTTATCCCACTGTGCTAAACCAGCCCCTAGCTAGAAATCTACAAGATTATGAGGGGCATGGACAGAGTGGATAGTCAGAACGTTTTCACAGGGTGGAAGAATCAATTACTAGGGGGCATAGGTTTAAGGTGCGAGGGGCAAGGTTTAAAGATGTGCGAGGTACATTTTTTACACAGAGGGTGGCGGTTGCCTGGAACTTGCTGCCGGGGGAGGTAGTGGAAGCAGATACGATAGTGACTTTTAAGGGGCTTATTTAAAAAAAACATTTTATAGGGTATTTGTAGTTTTTATTATAACAATAACATAAACATGGTACATAAAACATTTCCATCCCTATCGCGTTCTTCGTCCCCTAATCAATTAAACAATAGTCTAACCCCCCCCCCATCTAGATTTCTGCCTCTGCTGACATTTTCATTTTCTCCGAGAAAGTTGACGAATGGCTGCTACCTCCAGACAAGCCCTAACATTGACTCTTTAGGGCGAACTTTATTTTCTTGAGACAGAAACCCAGCCATGTCACTAACCCAGGTCTCTTAATTTTTGGGGGCTTCAAGTCTCTCCACATTAACAGCATCCGTCTCCGGGCTACCAGGGAGGCAAAGGCCAAAACGGCAGCCTCTCTCGCCCCCTGGACACCCGGCTCTTCCGACACTCCAAAGATCGGCACCTCTGGACTCGGCACCAGCCGTGTTTTTAGTATCGTGGACAAAGCCTTAGCAAAAACCTGCCAAAACCCTCTAAGCTTCAGGCATGCCCAAAACATATGGACATGATTTGCTGGACCGCCCGAGCACCTCGCACACCTGTCTTCTATCCCAAAGAACTTGCGCATCAAGGCTGCCGTCATGTGTGCCCGGTGGACTAGCTTAAATTGTATCAGGCTAAGCCTGGCACATAATGAGGACGTGTTAACCCTGCTTAAGGCATCCGCCCACAGACCTGCATCTATCTCTCCCCCAGTTCTTCCCATTTGCCCTTTAGTTCCTGTCTGAATTTCCTCCAACTCCACACGTTCTTTATAGATATCTGATACTTCCCCTCTCCCACCCATGTTCTGGAAACTACCCTGTCCTGTATCCCCAGTGGTGGCAGGAGCAGGAAGGTCGGAACCTGCCTTCTCAAAAAATCCCGTACCTGCAGATACCTAAACCCATTCCCGGCTGGCAGTTCACATTTCTCCTCCAAATCCTTCAAACCAGGGAAGCTCCCGTCTATATGCTGCTGGGGCAGCACGGTAGCATGGTGGTTAGCATAAATGCTTCACAGCTCCAGGGTCCCAGGTTCGATTCCCGGCTGGGTCACTGTCTGTGTGGAGTCTGCACGTCCTCCCCGTGTCTGCGTGGGTTTCCTCCGGGTGCTCCGGTTTCCTCCCACAGTCCAAAGATGTGCGGGTTAGGTGGATTGGCCATGCTAAATTGCCCGTAGTGTCCTAAAAAGTAAGGTTAAGGGGGGGGTTGTTGGGTTACGGGTATAGGGTGGATACGTGGGTTTGAGTAGGGTGATCATTGCTCGGCACAACATCGAGGGCCGAAGGGCCTGTTCTGTGCTGTTCTATATATCTATATGTAAATAGATCTCCCATCCTCTCAATTTCTACTCTCTGCCGTCTGCGAAACCCTCCATCCAGTCTTCCTGGCACAAACCAATGGTTGTTATAAATCGGGGCCCAGACTGATGCTCCCTCCGCTCTCCTAGATATCCTCCACTGCTCCCAGATTCTCAGAGCCGCCACTACCAGCGGCCTTGTGGTGTACCGGGCCGGCAAAGGTGCCGTTATCAGTGCCCCCAAACGTGTGTCCTTACACGATGCCACTCTACTCGCTCCCACACCGGGGGGACCCCCCCCCCCCCCCCCCCCAATCATGGCTTTATTAGCTGCCCAGTAGTAGTTACAAAAGTTCGGCAGTGCCAACCCACCCTCCCCCCTGACTACTGTAGCCACTGTAGCCACCTAAAATGGACACTGAACTAAACAAAATGGAGAATCGCTAAGACTGCAGGGAAAAGCAGTTTAGCCAAGGCAGCAGCCTGCAAACACTCATTAGCATTTTGCAAGCAGCAAAACTAGTTTCTGGCCAGGTGGAAGATCTCAAACCAAAGGTGATAATGGCAAAACGCTTTACATACTAATGAGGCAGTCCAGATCTAGGCACACACAATGGCAACATTTGGGTTTGAATAAGATACTTTGAGTGGATGTCCAGACAGAGCGGCACCAGAAGTATCCACTATAGAAACCGCCCCCGCCATCAAGAGAGACCCTCACATTGGAGGAATTCAAAAGATATCGATTGGGAGTGATCCAATCGATACCTGAAGGTAAAGCCCGCCCAGAAAAGGCAAGGACATTGGGGACCCCTATAAAAGATAGACCCCCACCCATGGTCCTGTCTGTTTTTTCGTGCTCCGGCTTTGACCAAGAACTCCAACCTGTATCCTGACTCCAGCTGTTGAGCACCAGCCGCCGAACCGTAAGTGCCAATACGACGCTCGCTACGCGAACCAGGCCCACTAGACCCCCAGTGACCAGCACGCTCTCTGAAGGTTGCAGACCAAGACCGGAACGAAGGCCTCGCTCCCTGACCTTGCCTGTTCCTGTTTAGTTAAGTATTCTGATTGCTTAGTTTAGTCATAGCTTAGTCCCTTAGCGTGTGCATGCGTATTTATTATAATTGTATAATAAATATTGATCGTTTGGAACTTACTAATCGGTGTATCGTTTTATTACTTTGAACCTGACCTTGGAATATTTGTGAGGTGTCTATACGGCATCTGGCGACTCCTGAGCTGAAAATACATACATAGAGCCTAGTAGTGTTAAGCACACGGCCTTTAAACGGAGGCGTGTTAATACACTCCAATAAACGCGTTTTACACCCATAGCAAAACGTGCAACACTACGCTCCAACAACACTTCTTTCAGGGGCGTTTTGACAAATACAAGAATAGGAAGGGAATAGAGGGATGTGGTCCCCGGAATGGTAGGGGGTTTTAGTTCAGACGGGCAGCGTGGTCGGAGCAGGCTTAGAGGGCTGAAGGGCCTGTTCCTGTGCTGCAATTATCTTTGCTCAGGTTTTATTGCTGTTTCAAAGTCTGTCAGTCCTCTACGCAACTTTGGAAATTGAGTTGTGAATATTGCTTTGCTCTCCCCTACTGATCCCTCATCGGCCTTCTGTAGAAGACCAAGACTGAGACACACTGTCCAGCTGAGCAGAAACCTTTGCTGGTTCTGTATGATATAACGAGTTTCATTAATTTCTTTATCTTCAGCCTAAAGGTTGATCCTTGATATCTGACTCTTGATCCTTGTCAGATGGTTACATTTTTATTTCCTTAAGCCCGTTGTGAAGCCAGTCCAATTTGTCCGCTAAGACTGTGACTACTGCTCTGCTGTTTGGTTTAAATTCTGTTCTGTTACTGTGGATTTCCGACACTATAAATCAGAAAGGTTTGTTGGCTTCTTGGATTTCTCCTAGGAAATCATCAGGTTGGAAAGGTCTTTCTCGTATTTCTTGGATTTGGATTTATTGTCATGTGTACCGAGGTGGAGTGAAAAGTATTGTTCTGCGCACAGTCCATACAGATCATTCCATACATGAAAAACATAGAACATACGATAAATACACAATATATATATACATAGACATTGGGTGAAGCATACGGACTGTAGTGACATATCTTAGTAGAGAAGATACGTGGAGAGATCAGGTTGTCTATAAAAGAGTGATTCGGTGGGAAAGAAGCTGTTTTTAATAATAATTTTTGTCACAGGTAGGCTTACATTAACACTGCAATGAAGTTACTGTGAAAAGCCCCGAGTCGCCACATTCCAGAGCGTGTTCGGGTACACAGAGGGAGAATTCAGAATGTCCAATTCACCTAACAAGCACGTCTTTTGGACTTGTGGGAGGAAACTGGAGCACGGGGAGAACATGCAGACAATGACCCAAGCCGGGAATTGAACCTGGGACCCTGGTGCTGTGAAGCAACCATGCTAACCACTGTGCTACCATCTGCCCATATTTTTTGTATCTGTTACTGCGTGTTCTCAGACTCTTGTATTGATGAAAGAGGTTCGAAGAGTGCATAACCCAGGAGGGAGGGGTTGTTGATTACACTGTCCACTTTCCCAAGGCAGCAGGAGGTGTAGACAGAGTCAAACGATGGGAGGCGGATTCGCGTGATGGAATGTGCTGTTTTCACAACTCTCTGTAGTTTCTTACGGTCTTGGGTCGGGCAGTTGCCATACCAGGCTGCGCTGCAGCCAGATAGGATGCTTTCTATGGTGCATCTGTAAAAATTGGTAAGGGTCAATTTGGTTATGCTGAATTTTCTTAGTTTCCTGAGGAAGTATAGGCGCTGTTGTGCTTTCTTGGTCATAGTGCCAACGTGGGTGGATCAGGACAGATTGTTGGTGATGTGCACACCTAGGAATTTGAAGCTGTCAACCATCATTTCATTTAATCTCCACCGTGGCACCATTGATGCAGAACAAGATTCTGTTGCTATCTTACATAACCTTCTTCACTATCCACTGTGCCACCAAACTTGGTGTCATCTGCAAACTTACTAACCATGCTCCTACATTCTCATCCAAATCAAATAGCAAGTAACAGTACCCAGCACTGATCCCTGAGACACACCGCGGTCATAGGCCTCCAGTTTGAAAAACAACCATCCACAACCACCCTTTGCCTTCGGTCGTCAAGCCAATTTTATATCCAATTGGCTACCTCACCCTGGATTCTGTGAGATTTAAACTTTTGCAACAACCTACCATGTGGTACCTTGTCAAAGTCCTTGCTAAAGTCCATGTAGACAATGTCAACCGCACTGCCCTCATCTACCTTCTTGGTTACCCTTTCAAAAACTCAAATTTGGTGAGACATGACTTTCCCCATACAAAGCCATTCTGACGTTCCCTAAATAGCCCTTACCTGTCTAAATGCCTGTAGATCCTGTCCCTCAGAATACCTTCTAACAACTTACCCACTACAGAAGCAAGGCTAACCGGTCTGTAGTTCCCAGGCTTATCTCTACAGCCCTTCTTAAACAAGGGCACAACATTTGCTACCATCCCATCTTCAGACACCTCTCCTGCAGCTGTCGATGATTCAAATATCTTGGAGCCCCTTGGTCATCTGACTCTTGATGTTATGCTTACATCAACAACATAATGGTCCAATTAAAATAACCATTAACCCATTATTCCACACATCCAAAAGACAACTCAACACAAAATCTTCTTAATACTAAACTGAAATATCAGATTGGATCATTTTCCCAAATCTAGCAGTGGGACTTGAACACATAATTTCTAACTCCTCGGTGAAGATGCAAAGATGATACTGTTTATGCTTTAAATCTGCATTTTAGATAGACATTTATTACCTTTCAAATCAACACATTGTTAGTTTTCCCATAATTACTCCAAATGTACTTGGTGCTGGTCAGACTGAAGAAACATCATGCAACAAATCACCAAGTTACTTTTTCACTTCAGTGACATCCGAAGATTCTTCTAATATGTCTTTGAATTGTTTTTTTCTTTCTAAATTATCTTTTGCTTTTCTTTTCTTCTCTTGTTTTTTCCATTGCTGTTCTTGTTTTTGCTTCGTAATTTCACTGTTTACACCTTTGTAATGGACATCAAGTTTTTCTTGCAAAATTGTTCTTGCTATTTTCCTGTTCTGGTCTACTGATCTGGTTTGATGGCACTGAAAAGGAAGTGCACACAATGACAATATTTAGTCATTGTTTATGAATATTTGAACTTACATGACAAAACAAGCATGCTATTTCAATTTCTAAATTGTCTCAAATCGGCTTTATAAACAGCTACCTTCACTACAATCCCAGATGGAACATGCTTCAACACCACACAGTTACTGGTTTTATTGGTTGCTTGACCTCCAGGACCACGTCCTCGAACAAACTGTTCCTCCAATTCATCTTCTAATACAACAGGCAGGTCTAGATAGCCCTTCTTCCCAGCAATAGGCATCAATAAACAAGTATGCTTGACTCCCAGAAATGGTTTTGCTGAACTGCTCAAATTCCATTGCCGCACAGAGAGTGCTTGTGCTCTTGCTGATGACAGTACAAAATTGTATAAAATGGAGGAAGTCATTGGATGTAGACCTTGAACTATGATGCAAGTTTTCTGAAAAATACAAATTGATGTCAGTGAACATGTTAAAAATAAAGGGAAAGATACTGAAATGCTGTCTACTTACTTTTCCTTCTGTTGTGATTTATGCCGTTTTATCAGCCACATTGGGCGAATTTCTCCCATCAGCAGACTAAGTCCCGACGCCGGAGTGAAAACCAGAGTGTTTCACTCCAGCATCGGAGGCCTCTCCTCGCCCCCTATTCTCCCACCCCCGGGGGCTAGGAGCGACACCACGTCATTTACGGCATGCGCGGTTGCCGTCCTCCCCGCAAGAAATGTCGGATGGGTCTTGCGGGGCGGTGGAGGAAAGGAGTTCCTCCTTCAGAGAGGCTGGCCCGCCGATCGGTGGGCACCGATCGCGGACCAGACCCCTTTTTGAGCTCCCCCACGGTGCTGGAACACCCCCCCCCAGCGTTCCCGCGCTGTTCCCGCCAGCAGCAACCAGGTGTGGATGGCGCCGGTGGGAACCCGTCGTATTAGGCAGGCTGCTCGGCCCATCCGGGCCGGAGAATCGGCGCTTGACCATTACAAACGGCGAGCGGCGATTCTCCCAGCGGCCAGCCGTAAATCTCGCCGCGCCGGTTTTGGGGGGGGGGGGGGGGGGAAGAATCGCGTGCGCGTGCCGGGACTCGCGCGGCGCCCCGGCGATTCTCCCACCCGGCGTGGGGGGACGGGGAGAATTCCGCCCAATATCTTTCTCTTGGATGCAGTTCAAGTGTCTTTGCATTGATCCTGTCCTGGAGTCTTATTGTCTTTTTATATATTCATTCAGGGAATGTGGACGATGCTGGCTGTGCCAGTGTGTATTGCCCCAATTGCAGGTAAGGGCAGCAGATTTCCTTCCCTAAAGAACATTAGTGAACCAGACAATCAACATTGGTTTCATGATCATCATTAGACTTTTTAAATTCTAGATTTTAATTGAATTCAAATTTCACCACCTGTCGTGGTGGGGTTCGAACCCAGGGTCCGGGTCTTTAGATTACTTACTAGTTCAGTGATAATACCTCTACGCCACTGCTTCTTCATCTGTCTTCCCCTCCTGCCTGCCAACTGTACAAGCAAAAATGACTGTCACATTTGCTTAGTTTTCAGTTATTTTACTGGCACAATTTCCCAGAAAAATACCTTGGTTTTTTTCACATTTCTTGTCTTGACCCACTCCATCTCCATTGTGGGCAGCACGGTAGCATGGTGGTTAGCATAAATGCTTCACAGCTCCAGGGTCCCAGGTTCGATTCCCGGCTGGGTCACTGTCTGTGTGGAGTCTGCACGTCCTCCCCGTGTGTGCGTGGGTTTCCTCCGGGTGCTCCGGTTTCCTTCCACAGTCCAAAGATGTGCGGGTTAGGTGGATTGGCTATGCTAAATTGCCCTTAGTGTCCTAAAAAATAAGGTGGGGGGGGGTGGGGGGGGGGGGGGGGGTTTGTTGGGTTGCTGGTATAGGGTGGCTGCGTTGACTTGAGTGGGGTGATCATTGCTCGGCACAACATCGAGGGCCGAAGGGCCTGTTCTGTGCTGTACTGTTCTATCTGCTGATACTGAATTCTCACCCATATGGCTAATCTTTCCTGACAAAACATAATCACAAACAATTGATCCTGTAAGTTAATGTAGTGATAAAAAGCTAAACAGTAACTTACTTCATAGAACTCGGGTTTCCTCCCACAGTCCAAAGATGTGTAGGTTAGGTGGATTGGCCATGATAAATTGCCCTTAGTGTCAAAAATTGCCCTTAGTGTTGGGTGGGGTTACTGGGTTATTGGGATAGGGTGGAGGTGTTGAACTTGGGTAGGGTGCTCTTTCCAAGAGCCGGTGCAGACTCGATGGGCCGAATGGCCTCCTTCTGCACTGTAAATTCTATAAATAAATTCTATAACATGCAGTGCAGAATGAGGCCATTCGGCCCATCGAGTCTGCACCGACCCACTTAAGCCCTCACTTCCACCCTATCCCTGTAACCCAACAACCCCGCCTAACCCTTTTTTTTGGCCACTAAGGACAATTTATTACGGCAAATCCACCTAACCTGCATGTCTTTGGACTGTGGGAGGAAACCGGAGCATCCGGAGGAAACCCACGCAGACACGGGGAGAACGTGCAGACTCTGCGCAGTGACCCAGCAGAGAATCGAACCTGGGACCCTGGTGCTGTGAAGCCACAGTGCTAATCACTTGTGCTACTGTGCTGCCCTTTCGAAGAAATGTATTTGCCTTAATGAATTCCTGTGGTAAATATTGTCCTTTAGATAAGCACATGCACTCTGGAAATCATTTACTGTCATTAAGAGTTTTGATGTTATGCCTACAATTACTTTGCTACCGTGGTCATTTACAGCATATACTTGCTATTTCCAGAATTTGCTGCCATCGCTTCCTGAAGATCCCCAGATTAGTCACTTCCATGACCAAACTCAATCCTTTTCAAATCATACATTTTGACCCTCTTCATCTTCTGTTCTTGTCATAAACTCTCCATTCTATTACTCCACAAAACAAAAGCTGTTGATGCTCTCACTTACTGTATCTACAGTTTTATTTGACACACCATTGAATCTATTGTACTGGTTTCATCTCGATCATCCCAACCCGTGGTCTGCAGACCAGGGTACTACATGTGGCCCGTGTATATAGTACTCTTGTGAGTGATCCCCAAAGTCGTCTGGGGAAACATCCCTAACATTTCTGGGGTTTTGCCATATCCTTGTGTGCCATGGCTAAATGGCGAACAGGTGGTGGATGGGGTGTGAAGGTGCTTTCTACGGGATACTTAGGGCTGTAGTAAACCTGTAGCACTGGAGAATTACTGATGGTTTCGGTTTGTAGTAGTTTGCCACTAATTCTACCAGTTCATTCTATGTTTGAGTCCGGGGCTGCTGGGTAAGACAAACTCTTAGCGATGCTGAATGTTGGGGCTCCTCAAGCGGTCAAAAGGATCTTTTGTCGGTCGTCATCTTCTATGCCATTCGCATCTAAGAAATAGCGCATTCTTTTGGTGTACTGGGGACTATCCTCCACCCTCACATCATACTGCTCGACTTTCTCAAATAGTTAGGGCGGTACGCTGGCACAGTGGTTAGCACTGCTGACTCACGGCGTCAAGGACCCGGGTGTGAACCCAGCCCCGGGTCACTGTCCATGTAGAGTTTGCACATTCTCCCCGTATTTGAGTGGGTCTCGCCCCCAGATCCAAAAATGTGCAGGCTAGGTGGATTGGCCATACTAAATTGCCCGTAATTGGAAAAAAAAGAATTGGGTACTCTAAATTTTAAAAAAGGTTTCCCAAATAGTGACATTTTTGGGTTCACTTTGTACGTTTCCTAACCAGAGTTGTCCAGAATCCCGTTTTTGTCCCTGATCACCAGCCTTCTCGGCTCCAAGGAAAAGAACCCCAAGCCTATCCAGTCTCTCTCTATTGGTGAAACTCTCCAGCCAGGCAACATCCTGCCGATTGTCCTCTGCATCCTCTCTAGTGCAATTACATCCTTCCTACAGCGTGGCATCCAGAACTGCACGCAGTGCTCTAGTTGTGGCCTAACCAACGTTTTATACAGCTCCATCATAACCTCCCTGCTCTTATATTCTGGTGTGAAGATGCCGGCGTTGGACTGGGGTGGGCACGGTAAGAGGTCTTACAACGCCAGGTTAAAGCCCAACAGGTTTATGTGGAATCACTAGCTTTCAGAGTTTAGCTCTGGAGTATAGTGAGTCACCTGATGAAGGAGCTATGCTCCGAAAGCTAGTGATTCAAATTAAAGGCCGTTGGACTTTTTTTAAAATTTAGAGTACCCAATTCATTTCTTCCAATTAAGGAGCAATTTAGTGTGGCCAATCGACCTACCCTGAACATTTTTGGATTGTGGGGGCGAGACCCACGCAGACAATGTGCAAACTCCACACGGACAGTGACCCAGAGCCGGGATCGAACCTCAGAGCCTTGAGGTAGCAGTGCTAACCACTAAGCCACCGTGCTGCCCAAACTTGTTGTACTTTAATCTGGTGTTGTAAGATTTCTTACTTATATTCTGTGCCTCGACTAATAAAAGCATGTATTCCATATGCCTTCTTTTTTTTTTGAAAATCTTTTTATTGCCATTTTCCACATTTATCAAGTTATATACATTTTTTGCCACGTTAGTTTATTGTATTATACAGAAAGGTTTATCCTGTTCCTCCTTTAATTTACTTTATGTATATTTTGCCACCCTCAGACTCGGCCCGTGGTTGCTTCTGCCCCCCCCCTCACACCCCTCCCCGTGTCCTCACCCCCCTCCCCGTTGACTTTGGCTGTTTGCCTTGTGCTCGGGGAGGGTTCCCCCTCCCAGTGCCCTCACCCCCCTCCCCGTTGACTTTGGCTGTTTGCCTTGTGCTCGGGGAGGGTTACCCCCCCCCCCCCCCACCCCCCAGATTGTTCCCTTTTTGGGACTTTCCAGCCCTTTCCTCTTTCGCCTCCTCCCTCCCACTGCCTCATATACCTTCTTCGCCACCTTATCCACCTCTCCTGCTGTCTTCAGGGATCTATGTCCTGCACCCCTTGCCTTGTTGGTCTTCCCAAAGAGTGTCACCTCACACTTTTCAGGGTTGAATTCCATTTGCCACTGACCAGCCCCACCACCCACCTTCCTGCCAAGCTCACATACCCTTGAATATTTAGCTGCCACCTTTACCCGGGGTGTGACTAGATCTTTGTGATGGCTGGAAGGCCAGAGCCACTGAGCTCCATTTGGGAGGCCAGACCCACTGAGCTCCATTTGGGAGGCCAGAGCCACTGAGCTCCATTTGGGAGGCCAGCTCCCTTCTCTGGCGGCCACAGACCCGCTGCCATTGTTTGATTCCAGCATTCCCGATAGTTTGCTTTCATCTTAATCCGTGCCTTTATTTTGGGCTGAGTGCTACGTGCATTGAAATAAGAAGCCATTGGTTTCGCCTCCTTACCTGCGACCCTACTTCATAATGTCTGAGTGGCCTCCCCCCCAGCTCGAGCGGAGGCCTGACAATCCCGCCAGTTGTTGTTGTTGTTGGCGGGCCGCGGAGCCCCGCCTTCTGAGGAGGAGGAGCACGCGCCAGCCCCGGCAGCCAATCAGCTTCCGCCGGGCGGATGTTCGCTCGCGGCGCTTGAAAATAAACGGCCGCGGCCTGGCGCACGCGCGCTGGGGGCTCCAACCCTGCAGCCCGGGGCCTGCCCGAGGCTCAGGCGGCAGGCAGGCGGCAGGCAGGCGGCAGCGGACCGGAGCTTCGCGTCGAATCCGTCAGGCGCTGAACCGAATCCTGCGTCTTTTGGTGGAGGTGAGGGCCGGGGTCCAGGCGGGGCTTTTCCTCCATCCCAATCCAAACTGAGCCTGGGGCAGTGCTGTTAGCGTTTACCCCTGTGCCCAGTGAGCCGCTCTCTGTGCCAGTGCCCAGTGAGCCGCTCTCTGTGCCAGTGCCCAGTGAGCCGCTCTCTGTGCCAGTGCCCAGTGTGCCGCTCTCTGTGCCAGTGCCCAGTGTGCTGCTCTCTGTGCCAGTGCCCAGTGTGCTGCTCTCTGTGCCAGTGCCCAGTGTGCTGCTCTCTGTGCCAGTGCCCAGTGTGCTGCTCTCTGTGCCAGTGCCCAGTGTGCTGCTCTCTGTGCCAGTGCCCAGTGTGCTGCTCTCTGTGCCAGTGCCCAGTGTGCTGCTCTCTGTGCCAGTGCCCAGTGTGCTGCTCTCTGTGCCAGTGCCCAGTGTGCTGCTCTCTGTGCCAGTGCCCAGTGTGCTGCTCTCTGTGCCCAGTGTGCGGCTCTCTGTGCCAGTGCCCAGTGTGCTGCTCTCTGTGCCCAGTGTGCGGCTCTCTGTGCCAGTGCCCAGTGTGCTGCTCTCTGTGCCAGTGCCCAGTGAGCCGCTCTCTGTGCCAGTGCCCAGTGTGCTGCTCTCTGTGCCAGTGCCCAGTGTGCTGCTCTCTGTGCCAGTGCCCAGTGAGCCGCTCTCTGTGCCAGCGCCCAGTGTGCTGCTCTCTGTGCCAGCGCCCAGTGAGCCGCTTTCTGTGCCAGTGCCCAGTGTGCTGCTCTCTGTGCCCAGTGAGCCGCTTTCTGTGCCAGTGCCCAGTGTGCTGCTCTCTGTGCCAGTGCCCAGTGTGCGGCTCTCTGTGCCAGTGCCTAGTGTGCTGCTCTCTGTGCCAGTGCCCAGTGTGCTGCTTTCTGTGCCAGTGCCCAGTGTGCTGCTCTCTGTGCCCAGTGTGCTGTTCTCTGCCCAGTGTGCTGTTCTCTGTGCCCAGTGTGCTGCTCTCTGTGCCAGTGCCCAGTGTGTGGCTCTCTGTGCCAGTGCCCAGTGTGCGGCTCTCTGTGCCAGTTCCCAGTGTGTGGCTCTCTGTGCCAGTGCCCAGTGTGCGGCTCTCTGTGCCAGTTCCCAGTGTGCGGCTCTCTGTGCCAGTGCCCAGTGTGCTGCTCTCTGTGCCAGTGCCCAGTGAGCCGCTTTCTGTGCCAGTGCCCAGTGAGCCGCTTTCTGTGCCAGTGCCCAGTGTGCTGCTCTATGTGCCAGTGCCCAGTGCCCGGCTCTCTGTGCCAGTGCCCAGTGTGCTGCTCTCTGTGCCAGTGCCCAGTGTGCTGCTCTCTGTGCCAGTACCCAGTGAGCCGCTTTCTGTGCCAGTGCCCAGTGTGCGGCTCTCTGTGCCAGTGCCCAGTGTGCTGCTCTCTGTGCCAGTGCCCAGTGTGCTGCTCTCTGTGCACAGTGTGCTGCTCTCTGTGCCCAGTGTGCTGCTCTGTCCCAGTGCCCAGTGTGCTGCTCTCTGTGCCAGTGCCCAATGTACTGCTCTCTGTGCCAGTGCCCAGTGTGCTGCTCCCTCTGCCAGTGCCCAGTGCGGTGCTCTGTGCCAGCGCCGAGCATGCCGCTCTCTGTGCCAGCGCCCAGTGTGCTGCTCTCTGTGCCAGCGCCCAGTGTACTGCTCTCTGTGCCAGCGCCCAGTGTGCGGCTCTCTGTGCCAGTGCCCAGTGTGCGGCTCTCTGTGCCAGTGCCCAGTGTGCGGCTCTCTGTGCCAGTGCCCAGTGTGCGGCTCTCTGTGCCAGTGCCCAGTGTGCGGCTCTCTGTGCCAGTGCCCAGTGTGCGGCTCTCTGTGCCAGTGCCCAGTGTGCGGCTCTCTGTGCCAGTGCCCAGTGTGCGGCTCTCTGTGCCAGTGCCCAGTGTGCGGCTCTCTGTGCCAGTGCCCAGTGTGCGGCTCTCTGTGCCAGTTCCCAGTGTGCGGCTCTCTGTGCCAGTTCCCAGTGTGCGGCTCTCTGTGCCAGTGCCCAGTGTGCTGCTCTCTGTGCCAGTGCCCAGTGTGCTGCTCTCTGTGCCAGTGCCCAGTGTGCTGATCTCTGTGCCAGTGCCCAGTGTGCTGCTCTCTGTGCCAGTGCCCAGTGTGCTGCTCTCTGTGCCAGTGCCCAGTGTGCTGCTCTCTGTGCCAGTGCCCAGTGTGCTGCTCTCTGTGCCAGTGCCCAGTGTGCTGCTCTCTGTGCCAGTGCCCAGTGTGCTGCTCTCTGTGCCAGCGCCCAGTGAGCCGCTCTCTGTGCCAGTGCCCAGTGTGCTGCTCTCTGTGCCCAGTGTGCTGCTCTGTCCCAGTGCCCAGTGTGCTGCTCTCTGTGCCCAGTGTGCTGCTCTGTCCCAGTGCCCAGTGTGCTGCTCTCTGTGCCCAGTGTGCTGCTCTGTCCCAGTGCCCAGTGTGCTGCTCTCTGTGCCCAGTGTGCTGCTCTGTCCCAGTGCCCAGTGAGCCGCTCTCTGTGCCAGTGCCCAGTGTGCTGCTCTGTCCCAGTGCCCAGTGTGCTGCTCTCTGTGCCCAGTGTGCTGCTCTCTGTACCAGTGCCCAGTGTGCTGCTCTCTGTGCCCAGTGTGCTGCTCTCTGTACCAGTGCCCAGTGTGCTGCTCTCTGTGCCCAGTGTGCTGCTCTCTGTACCAGTGCCCAGTGTGCTGCTCTCTGTGCCCAGTGTGCTGCTCTCTGTACCAGTGCCCAGTGTGCTGCTCTCTGTGCCCAGTGTGCTGCTCTCTGTGCCAGTGCCCAGTGAGCCGCTCTCTGTGCCCAGTGTGCTGCTCTCTGTGCCAGTGCCCAGCGTGCCGTTCTCTGTGCCAGTGCCCAGCGTGCTGCTCTCTGTGCCAGTGCCCAGCGTGCCGTTCTCTGTGCCAGTGCCCAGTGTGCTGCTCTCTGTGCCAGTGCCCAGCGTGCCGTTCTCTGTGCCAGTGCCCAGCGTGCTGCTCTCTGTGCCAGTGCCCAGTGTGCTGCTCTCTGTGCCAGTGCCCAGCGTGCTGCTCTCTGTGCCAGTGCCCAGTGTGCTGCTCTCTGTGCCAGTGCCCAATGTACTGCTCTCTGTGCCAGTGCCCAGCGTGCCGCTCTCTGTGCCAGTGCCCAATGTGCTGCTCTCTGTGCCAGTGCCCAGTGTGCTGCTCTCTGTGCCAGTGCCCAGCGTGCTGCTCTCTGTGCCAGTGCCCAGTGTGCTGCTCTCTGTGCCAGTGCCCAGTGTGCTGCTCTCTGTGCCAGTGCCCAGTGTGCTGCTCTCAGTGCCCAGTGTGCTGCTCTCTGTGCCAGTGCCCAGCGTGCCGCACTCAGTGCCAGTGCCCAGTGTGCTGTTCTCTGTGCCCAGTGTGCTGCTCTCTGTGCCAGCGCCCAGTGTGCTGCTCTCTGACCCAGTGCCCAGTGTGCCGCTGTCTGTGCCAGTGCCCAGTGTGCCGCTGTCTGTGCCAGTGCCCAGCGTGCTGCTGTCTGTGCCAGTGCCCAGCGTGCCGCTGTCTGTGCCAGCGCCCAGCTCTCAGTGCCAGTGCCCAGTGTGCCGCTGTCTGTGCCAGTGCCCAGCGTGCTGCTGTCTGTGCCAGTGCCCAGCGTGCCGCTGTCTGTGCCAGCGCCCAGTGTGCTGCTCTCCGTGCCAGTGCCCAGCGTGCCGCTCTCCGTGCCAGCGCCCAGCTCTCCGTGCCAGCGCCCAGCTCTCCGTGCCAGCGCCCAGCTCTCCGTGCCAGCGCCCAGCGGAATACTCTCCACTTGCCTGGATGGGTGCAGCTCCAACAACACTCAAGAAGCTCGATTGTCCACTTAACATAGAACATAGAACATAGAACGATACAGCGCAGTACAGGCCCTTCGGCCCTCGATGTTGCACCGACATGGAAAAAAAAACTAAAGGCCATCTAACCTACACTATCCCCTTATCATCCATATGCTTATCCAATAAATTTTTAAATGCCCTCAATGTTGGCGAGTTCACTACTGTTGCAGGTAGGGCATTCCACGGCCTCACCACTCTTTGCGTAAAAAACCCACCTCTGACCTCTGTCCTATATCTATTACCCCTCAATTTAAGGCTATGTCCCCTCGTGCTAGCCACCTCCATCCGCGGGAGAAGGCTCTCGCTGTCCACCCTATCTAACCCTCTGATCATTTTGTATGCCTCTATTAAGTCACCTCTTAACCTTCTTCTCTCTAACGAAAACAACCTCAAGTCCATCAGCCTTTCCTCATAAGATTTTCCCTCCATACCAGGCAACATCCTGGTAAATCTCCTCTGCACCCGTTCCAAAGCTTCCACGTCCTTCCTATAATGAGGCGACCAGAACTGTACGCAATACTCCAAATGCGGCCGTACCAGAGTTTGGTACAGCTGCATCATGACCTCATGGCTCCGGAACTCAATCCCTCTACCAATAAAGGCCAACACACCATAGGCCTTCTTCACAACCCTATCAACCTGGGTGGCAACTTTCAGGGATCTATGTACATGGACACCGAGATCCCTCTGCTCATCCACACTACCAAGAATTTTACCATTAGCCAAATATTCCGCATTCCTGTTATTCTTTCCAAAGTGAATCACCTCACACTTCTCCACATTAAACTCCATTTGCCACCTCTCAGCCCAGCTCTGCAGCTTATCTATGTCCCTCTGTAACCTGCAACATCCTTCCGCACTGTCTACAACTCCACCGACTTTTGTGTCGTCTGCAAATTTACTCACCCATCCTTCTGCGCCCTCCTCTAGGTCATTTATAAAAATGACAAACAGCAACGGCCCCAGAACAGATCCTTGTGGTACGCCACTCGTAACTGAACTCCATTCTGAACATTTCCCATCAACTACCACTCTCTGTCTTCTTTCAACTAGCCAATTTCTGATCCACATCTCTAAATCACCCTCAATCCCCAGCCTCCGTATTTTCTGCAATAGCCGACCGTGGGGAACCTTATCAAACGCTTTACTGAAATCCATATACACCACATCAACTGCTCTACCCTCGTCTACCTGTTCAGTCACCTTCTCAAAGAACTCGATAAGGTTTGTGAGGCATGACCTACCCTTCACAAAACCATGCTGACTATCCCTAATCATATTATTCCTATCTAGATGATTATAAATCGTATCTTTTATAATCCTCTCCAAGACTTTACCCACCACAGACGTTAGGCTCACCGGCCTATAGTTACCGGGGTTATCTCTACTCCCCTTCTTGAACAAAGGGACCACATTTGCTATCCTCCAGTCCTCTGGCACTATTCCTGTAGCCAATGATGACCTAAAAATCAAAGCCAAAGGCTCAGCAATCTCTTCCCTGGCTTCCCAGAGAATCCTAGGATAAATCCCATCCGGCCCCGGGGACTTATCTATTTTCACCTTGTCCAGAATTGCCAACACTTCTTCCCTACGCACCTCAATGCCATCTATTCTAATAGCCTGGGTCTCAGCATTCTCCTCCACAATATTATCTTTTTCTTGAGTGAATACTGACGAATTCTGACGAAATACTCTACATCTCTAGAACTATTAGGTGGCCTATAGAAAACTCCCAACAGGGTGACCTCTCCTTTCCTGTTTCTAACCTCAGCCCATACTACCTCGGAAGAAGAGTCCCCATCTTGCATCCTTTCTACCACCGTAATACTGTCCTTGACTAGCAGCGCCACACCTCCCCCTCTTTTGCCCCCTTCTCTGACCTTACTAAAGCACCTAAACCCCGGAACCTGCAACAACCATTCCTGTCCCTGCTCTATCCATGTCTCTGAAATGGCCACAACATCGAAGTCCCAGGTACCTACCCATGCTGCCAGTTCCCCTACCTTATTTCGTATACTCCTGGCATTGAAATAGACACACTTCAAACCACAGACCTGAACACTGCCGCCGCCCTCCTGCGAAGTCAAAACTGTGCTCCTGACCTCTCTACTCTCAATCTCTCGCACCCCAAAACTACAATCCAGGTTCCCATGCCCCTGCTGAATTAGTTTAAACCCCCCCAAAGAGTACTAACAAATCTCCCCCCCAGGATATTGGTGCCCCTCAGGTTCAGATGTAGACCATCCTGTCTATAGAGGTCCCACCTTCCCCAGAAAGAGCCCCAGTTATCCAGAAATCTGAATCCCTCCCGCCTGCACCATCCCTGTAGCCACGTGTTTAATTGCTCTCTCTCCCTATTCCTCATCTCACTATCACGTGGCACGGGCAACAACCCAGAGATAACAACTCTGTTTGTTCTCGCTCTGAGCTTCCATCCTAGCTCCCTAAAGGCCTGCCTGACATCCTTCTCCCCTTTCCTACCTATGTCGTTAGTGCCAATGTGGACTACGACTTGGGGCTGCTCCCCCTCCCCCTTAAGGACCCGGAAAACACGATCCGAGACATCACGTACCCTTGCACCTGGGAGGCAACATACCAAACGTGAGTCTCTCTCGCTCCCACAAAATCTCCTATCTGTGCCCCTGACTATTGAGTCCCCAATTACTAATGTTCTACTCCTTTCCCCCCTTCCCTTCTGAGCAACAGGGACAGACTCCGTGCCAGAGGCCCGTACCCCATGGCTTACCCCTGGTAAGTCGTCCCCCCCACAAGTATCCAAAACGGTATACTTGTTACTCAGGGGAACGACCGCAGGGGGTCCCTGCACTGACTGCTTCTTCCCAGTCCCTCTTACTGTTACCCATCTATCTCCAGTCTTTGGTGTAACTACTTCCCTGAAGCTCCTATCTATGACCCCCTCTGCCTCCCGAATGATCCGAAGTTCATCCAGCTCAAGCTCCAGGTCCCTAACACGGTTTTTGAGGAGCTGGAGTTGGGTGCACTTCCCACAGATGAAATCAGCAGGGACACTGACGGCGTCCCTCACCTCAAACATTCTGCAGGAGGAGCATTGTACTGCCTTCCCTGACATCCCCTCTAGATTAAAAAAAAACAAGAAAAAGAAAAAGAAAGGAAGAGTTTACCTGGAAGGAGGATTTCCCTCCTTCCATAAACATTGAAACCTTCCACCATCGACGAACTGTGGCAGCCGTGTGTAGCATCTGCAAGATGCACTGCAGTAACTCACCACGTTTCTTTGGGCAGCACGTTCCGAACTCGTGACCACTATCATCTAGAAGAACGAGGGCAGCAGATACCTGGGAACCCCACCTCCAAGTCACTCACCGCCCTTACTTGGAAATATATCACCGTTCCTTCACTGTCGCCGTGGCAAAATCCTAGAACTACCTCCCTAAATGCACAATGTGTGTATAGCTCAGAGATTGCAGAAAACTGAACAACTCGCCACCACCTTCTGAAGGGCAATAAATGCCGGCCTAACCAGCGACGGCCACATCCTGTAAATTAATTTTTAAAAAAAGCATCTGGTGTTCTTGACACTGGACACAGCGCTGGGCCACCAAACCACCAAATGTAGCTGCAAGTTAATATTTTCATCTTGGTCATGTCTAGGTGTCCATTGTGGAGGTCCATCAGGAGCAGGGCTGTGTCTACGTTCCGGGACTACCATGCGGGTCCCCCAAAGGAGCATGCCATATTCAATGCTAAGCTCCTGGATCTTTGAGGTGTAGGCCTTCAGGTCTTGCAGTAAAGCCCTGTGCTGAGCCCCATATTGCCCCTTTGGCAGACGCAGGATAGCTGAGGGTCAGTCTGTGTCCACCCGCGGATGCGGACGCCTTGACTGGTAATTAATCCATAAAATGGAGACCGTAATGACCTCGCCCACTGCCAGCAGTTAGTAGTTGGGCTTAATGTTCTGGGGAGGTCATGGAAAACCGTATGGTCGTGATCCTGGGACCTCCATTGGGGTTATAAAAGCCACGAAGGATCAGGGCATCTTTCCTGGCTTGATGCATTTTGCCTCTCCTCCTCACCAATACAGAACAAAGGCCTATTTTTTATTGACTTTAAACCGCACTGAGGCAAAAAAAAGTTTGCGAATTAATTTTCTCTTTACATTGAACCCTGTTGCCAGGAATGTGAATTATCTGCCTTGCAAGTTCTTGCCTCATTTTGACCATCCATTGCCATCCAACTTGGGAAAAGCATTTACACACCATGTCTGCTCCCTTCTAAAACTTTTGAGGTCCATTGTAATAGCAGGAACAGAGCATCAACAAGACAAGGTGCATCAATTGTGGCATTGGGTCACTGCCCAACCTAATGTCTATGTTCCTTTTCAGTAGATGGCCTTCGAGTTTGAAACAAACAAACTTTCCAGTCGATGACTATATCCGTCAAGATTCAGGGGGACCATGGAGGACTCCGATTCTGAGTCCTTGCGTACTGTTAAAGAAATGACCAACAATTCACCAAAAACTACAATTCATCAAGGTCTTGGTTTTACTTCCGTGGCACAGCACATAGATATTGCACCGCCTGCAAATAGGTATGAGAAAGACTCCATTAACTTGCATGGATTTAACTTTTCATTTATACAGAATCACAGAATTATTACGGCATAGAAGGAGGCCATTTGGACTATCATGTGTATACCATCTCTCTGAACGAATATCATGACTTAGTGCTACATCTCTGCCATTTCTCCTGTACCTCTGCATATTGTATCTATTCAAGTAATCTCCTTTTAGCTGTCCTCTCTCTAAGGAGAACTGCCCCAACTTCTCCAATCCATCCTCAGAACTGTCATTTCTCACACCTGGAACCATTATTGTAAACCTCTTCTGCACTCTCTCCAATGCCTTCACATTCTTCCTATAGTGTGGCTCCCAGAACTGTTCGCAGTATTCCAGCTGAGATCTAAGCAGTGTCTTGTACTTGTTTAGCATAACCTCCTTGCTCTTGAACTCTATGCCCCTATTAATAAAGCCCAGAATACTATATGCTTTGTTAACGATTCTCTCCACCTTTCCTGCCACCTTCAATGATCTATGCACATTTACACCCAGGTCGCTCTGTTCCTGCATCCCCTTAAAAATTTTACCCCTTTTTTAAATATTGGTTCTCCATGTTCTTCCTACCAAATTACATCACCTCACTCTTCTCTGCATTGAGATTAATCTGCCACCTATCTGCCCACTCCACCAACTTGTCTCTGTCCTTTTGAATTTCTACACTGTCCTCTTCACAGTTTACAAGACTTCCAAGTTTTGTGTCACCTGCAAACTTTGAAATGATCCTCTGCACCCCAAGATCTAGATCGGGGGTGGGCAAACTACGGCCCGCGGGCCGCATGCGGCCCGCCAAAGGTCTTTATGCGGCCCACCAAGATCAAGTCATAAAAAAAAAAAAAATTATTTTATTTAAAAAAAATTTTTTTTTTTTTTAATAAGGTTAATTGGGGGGGGGGGGCTGTTGGGTTACTGGTATAGGGTGGATACGTTGACTTGAGTAGGGTGATCATTGCTCGGCACAACATCGAGGGCCAAAGGGCCTGTTCTGTGCTGTACTGTTCTATGTTCTATGTTCTATATGAGGCGCCCAGAATCGTAACCGGGTGAAGCGCCATTTTTGAAAAGTAGAGAAAAAGAGGGCTAAAGGCAGGATGCCGCCGGGGGAAGCGCTGAGGTATATGCCGCACGCTAATTGGTTACAAACGGGACTATTAATTAATATACTATACGGCCCTTTAAAATTGTGAATTTCTGAATGTGGCCCTTGCACGGAAAAGTTTGCCCACCCCTGATCTAGATCATTAATACATATTGGGAAAAACAAGGATTCCAATATCGATTCCTGGGGAATACCAATACAAATCTTCCACCAGCCTGAAAAATATCCAATGACCATTACTCTCTGCTTCCTATTATTCAGCAAGTTTTCTAGGCCACATTGCTTTTATTCCATGAGCTATCATTTTGTTCACCAGTCTGTTGTGTGGCTCTGTATCGAATATCTTCTGAAAGTCCATGTTCAACAGCATTACCCTCATTGGTCCTTTCTGTTATCTCCTCAAAGAACTCCAGCAGGTTTGTTAAACATGATTTCCCCATTAGAATCCATGCTGGCATTTCCTAGTCCACCACATTTTCCCATGTGATTAGAATTCTATCCTGAATAATTGTTTCTGGAAGCTTGCCCGCCATTGATGTTAAATGACTGTAATTGCAGGGGCAATAATATTTGCAATTCTCCAGTCCTCTGGCACCTCCCCTGAGTCTCGAGGAGACGGGAAGATTATGGCCAGCGGCCCTGCAATTTTCATCCTCACTTTCTTTGGATGCATTTCATCCGGCCCTGGTGCCTTGTCAACTTTCAGTACTGACAGTCCATTCAACATATCCTCCTTTATCAATGTTGAACCTTTAATAACAGAATCATTTTGTCTGTCACCTATCATCTACCTCCTTGGTAAAAATGGATGCAAAGTATTCATTTAATACCTCAGCCATGTCCCCAGCCTCCACATGTAAATTCCCTTTTAGGTTCCTTAATGGCCCTACTCCTCCTTGTACTATACATTTATAAATGCTGATAGAAGACCTTGGGATTCCCCTTTATTTTGGTTGTCAGTCTTTTGACAATCCCACTTCACTTCTCTAATGTGCATTTTCACCTTCCCTCTGAATTCTTGATTCACAACTGTATTTCCTACCATGACACTTGACCTAAGCACGTTTGTTCCCCCTTACCTTAATTTCTTTCTTCCTTTTCACCCATGGAGTTCTGGATTTGCTTGTCCTACCTTTCCCTTTTAAGGCAATATATCTTGACTGTTCTGGACCATTTTTGTTTTGAATGTAGCCCATTGTGTTGCTATAGTTTTTCCTGCCAACCTTTCGTTTCAGTCTAACCGGCCCCGCTCTGATCTTGCCCCATTAAACGTGGCTGTCCCCCAGTTAATTATTTTTACTCTGGATGGCCTATTTTCCTTTTCTGTTATCATTCAGATCCTCAAAATACAATGATCACTGTCTCCTAAATGTTGATCTTTGTGGACGCGCATTTCAATCTTCTCGTGTTTCCTAACTTTACTCCAGAAAGTTCCTGCCCCTTGTCCTAGATTCCCCAACAAGTACATAGAACATAGAACTGTACAGCACAGAACAGGCCCTTCGGCCCTCGATGTTGTGCCGAGCAATGATCACCCTACTCAACCCCACGTATCCACCCTACACCCGTAACCCAACAACCCCCCCCCCCTTTAACCTTACTTTTAAGGACACTACGGGCAATTTAGCATGGCCAATCCACCTAACCTGCACATCTTTGGACTGTGGGAGGAAACCGGAGCACCCGGAGGAAACCCACGCACACACGGGGAGGACGTGCAGACTCCGCACAGACAGTGACCCAGCCGGGAATCGAACCTGGGACCCTGGAGCTGTGAAGCATTTAGGCTAACCACCATGCTACCGTGCTGCCCAGTAGAACACGTTCCTCTCGACCTACCTGTTGAGTTCTCCTCAATCTCTTTAAAGTTTGATCAAATGACTTCTTAATCTCTAGATTCTAGAGAATACAAGTCTAGTTTGTGTAATCGCTCCTCATAATTTAACTGGTGGAATCCTGATATTAATCTGGAAAATGTACACTACGCTCCCTCCAAGACTGGTATATCTTTCCTCAAATGTGGTGCCCATAACTGCTCACAGTACTTAAGGTATGGTTATAACCAGGGCTTTGTTGCACTGTTTAATGACTTCTAGCCCTATGTATTTCTATGTTTTTACATTTAATGTTAGCGTATGGATGCCTAGTATTTAAATAACTATTTAAATATGTGGCATCATATGTTGAAATTGAAATTGATACCAGAAGAATGCTCTAATTATTGTAAAAACACAACTTTATAACTGGTGAATGAACCTCGGAAGAAAACCCATTAACTTTCTTGATTTCAGTATTGTGAGCAGTTTTGGACCCCGTGTCTAAGGAAGGATGTGCTTTCCTTGTAAATGGTCCAGAGGAGGTTCACAAGAATGATTTCTGGAGTACAGGGCTTTGTCATATGAGGAGCATTCGAGGACTTTGGGTCTCTAGTCGTTGAAGTTTAGAAGGATGAGTGGACGTTGAGAGGATGTTTCCACATGTAGGGAAAAACTAGAACCCGAGGACACAGCCTCAGACTGAAGGGACAATCCTTTAAAACAGAAATAAGGAGGATTTTCTTCAACCAGAAGGTGGTGAATCTGTGGAACTCTTTACAGCAGAAGGCTGTGGAGGCCAAATCACTGAGTGTCTTTAAGTCAGGGATAGATAGGTTCTTGATTAATAACATATCAGCCATAATTGAATGACGGAGCAGACACGATGGGTGGAATTCTCCGCTCCCCATGTGGTGTGGGAGAATCGTGAGAGGCCCCCAGCGATTTCCCCCCCCCCGGCCTGGAAAAATTGCACCTCGCCGTTTTTCACGGCGAACGGCGATTCTCAGAGCCCGATGGGCTGAGCGGCCGGCCCTTCATGCCGGTTTCACCACGGCAGCAACCACACCTGGTCGCTGCATCCATGAAACGGGCGCCAGATGCCCGTTTGGGGCAACTAGGGGCCCTATTTGGACGGGAGCACCGCGACTGTGCTCGGGAGGGGACAGGCCCGCGATCGGTGCCCACCGATCGTTGGGCCAGCGTCCAAAACGGACGCACTCTTTCACCTCCGCCGCCCGGCAAGATCAAGCCGCCACGCCTTGCCGGGCGCCGGTGGAGAAAGACGGCACCGCGTGTACGCGAGTTCATGCTGTCTGCGTGCTGATGTCATCCGCGCATGCGCGAGTTGGAACCGGCAACCCGCGCATGCGCGGATGACTTCACATTCTCGGCGTGACGAGGTCGCTGCCGAGAAAGACGGAGGCCCGCTCCTAGCCCTGCGGGTGGGAATTAGGTGCGTGTTAGGGACCTGGAGCTTGAGCTGGATGAACTTCGGATCATTTGGGAGGCAGAGGGGGTCATAGATAGGAGCTTCAGGGAAGTAGTTACACCAAAGACTGGCGATAGATGGGTAACTGTAAGAGGGACTGGGAAGAAGCAGTCAGTGCAGGGACCCCCTGCGGTCGTTCCCCTGAGTAACAAGTATACCGTTTTGGATACTTGTGGGGGGGACGACTTACCAGGGGTAAGCCATGGGGTACGGGCCTCTGGCACGGAGTCTGTCCATGTTGCTCAGAAGGGAAGGGGGAAAGGAGTAGAACATTAGTAATTGGGGACTCAATAGTCAGGGGCACAGATAGGAGATTTTGTGGGAGCGAGAGAGACTCACGTTTGGTATGTTGCCTCCCAGGTGCAAGGGTACGTGATGTCTCGGATCGTGTTTTCCGGGTCCTTAAGGGGGAGGGGGAGCAGCCCCAAGTCGTAGTCCACATTGGCACTAACGACATAGGTAGGAAAGGGGACAAGGATGTCAGGCAGGCCTTTAGGGAGCTAGGATGGAAGCTCAGAGCGAGAACAAACAGAGTTGTTATCTCTGGGTTGTTGCCCGTGCCACGTGATAGTGAGATGAGGAATAGGGAGAGAGCAATTAAACACGTGGCTACAGGGATGGTGCAGGCGGGAGGGATTCAGATTTCTGGATAACTGGGGCTCTTTCTGGGGAAGGTGGGACCTCTATAGACAGGATGGTCTGCATCTGAACCTGAGGGGCACCAATATCCTGGGGGGGAGATTTGTTAGTGCTCTTTGGGGGGGTTTAAACTAATTCAGCAGGGGCATGGGAACCTGGATTGTAGTTTTGGGGTACAGGAGATTGAGAGTATAGAGGTCAGGAGCACAGATTTGACTTTGCAGGAGGGTGCCAGTGTTCAGGTAGGTGGTTTGAAGTGTGTCTACTTCAATGCCAGGAGTATACGAAATAAGGTAGGGGAACTGGCAGCATGGGTTGGTACCTGGGACTTCGATGTTGTGGCCATTTCAGAGACATGGATAGAGCAGGGACAGGAATGGTTGTTGCAGGTTCCGGGGTTTAGGTGTTTTAGTAAGCTCAGAGAAGGGGGCAAAAGAGGGGGAGGTGTGGCGCTGCTAGTCAAGGACAGTATTTCGGTGGCGGAAAGGATGCTAGATGGGGACTCTTCTTCTGAGGTAGTATGGGCTGAGGTTAGGAACAGTAGAGGAGAGGTCACCCTGTTGGGAGTTGTCTATAGACCTCCGAATAGTTCCAGAGATGTAGAGGAAAGGATGGCGAAGATGATTCTGGAAAAGAGCGAAAGTAACAGGGTAGTTGTTATGGGAGACTTTAACTTTCCAAATATTGACTGGAAAAGATATAGTTCGAGTACATTAGATGGGTAATTCTTTGTACAATGTGTGCAGGAGGGTTTCCTGACACAATATGTTGACAGGCCAACAAGAGGCGAGGCCACATTGGATTTGGTTTTGGGTAATGAACCAGGCCAGGTGTTAGATCTGGAGGTAGGTGAGCACTTTGGAAACAGTGACCACAATTCGGTGACCTTTACGTTAGTGATGGAAAGGGATAAGTATACCCCGCAGGGCAAGAGTTATAGCTGGGGGAAAGGCAATTATGATGCCATTAGACATGACTTAGGATGTGTTGGTTGGAGAAGTAGGCTGCAAGGGTTGGGCACACTGGATATGTGGAGCTTGTTCAAGGAACAGCTATTGCATGTTCTTGATAAGTACGTACCAGTCAGGCAGGGAGGAAGGGGTCGAGCGAGGGAACCGTGGTTTACCAAAGAAGTGGAATCTCTTGTTAAGAGGAAGAAGGAGGCCTATGTGAAGATGAGGTGTGAAGTTTCAGTTGGGGCGCTTGATAGTTACAAGGAAGCGAGGAAGGATCTAAAGAGAGAGCTGAGACGAGCAAGGAGGGGACATGAGAAGTCTTTGGCAGGTAGGATCAAGGAAAACCCAAAAGCTTTCTATAGGTATGTCAGGAATAAAAGAATGACTAGGGTAAGAGTAGGGCCAGTCAAGGACAGTGGTGGGAAGTTGTGTGTGGAGGCTGAGGATATAAGCGAGATACTAAATGAATACTTTTCGTCAGTATTCACTCAAGAAAAAGATAATATTGTGGAGGAGAATGCTGAGACCCAGGCTAATAGAATAGATGGCATTGAGGTGCGTAGGGAAGAAGTGTTGGCAATTCTGGACAAGGTGAAAATAGATAAGTCCCCGGGGCCTGATGGGATTTATCCTAGGATTCTCTGGGAAGCCAGGGAAGAGATTGCTGAGCCTTTGGATTTGATTTTTAGGTCATCATTGGCTACAGGAATAGTGCCAGAGGACTGGAGGATAGCAAATGTGGTCCCTTTGTTCAAGCAGGGGAGTAGAGATAACCCCGGTAACTATAGGCCGGTGAGCCTAATGTCTGTGGTGGGTAAAGTCTTGGAGAGGATTATAAAAGATACGATTTATAATCATCTAGATAGGAATAATATGATTAGGGACAGTCAGCATGGTTTTGTGAAGGGTAGGTCATGCCTCACAAACCTTATCGAGTTCTTTGAGAAGGTGACTGAACAGGTAGACGAGGGTAGAGCAGTTGATGTGGTGTATATGGATTTCAGTAAAGCGTTTGATAAGGTTCCCCACGGTCGGCTATTGCAGAAAATACGGAGGCTGGGGATTGAGGGTGATTTAGAGATGTGGATCAGAAATTGGCTAGTTGAAAGAAGACAGAGAGTGGTAGTTGATGGGAAATGTTCAGAATGGAGTTCAGTTACGAGTGGCGTACCACAAGGATCTGTTCTGGGGCTGTTGCTGTTTGTCATTTTTATAAATGACCTAGAGGAGGGCGCAGAAGGATGGGTGAGTAAATTTGCAGACGACACAAAAGTCGGTGGAGTTGTAGACAGTGCGGAAGGATGTTGCAGGTTACAGAGGGACATAGATAAGCTGCAGAGCTGGGCTGAGAGGTGGAAAATGGAGTTTAATGTGGAGAAGTGTGAGGTGATTCACTTTGGAAAGAATAATAGGAATGCGGAATTTTTGGCTAATGGTAAAATTCTTGGTAGTGTGGATGAGCAGAGGGATCTCGGTGTCCATGTACATAGATCCCTGAAAGTTGCCACCCAGGTTGATAGGGTTGTGAAGAAGGCCTATGGTGTGTTGGCCTTTATTGGTAGAGGGATTGAGTTCCGGAGCCATGAGGTCATGTTGCAGTTGTACAAAACTCTAGTACGGCCGCATTTGGAGTATTGCGTACAGTTCTGGTCGCCTCATTATAAGAAGGACGTGGAAGCTTTGGAACGGGTGCAGAGGAGATTTACCAGGATGTTGCCTGGTATGGAGGGAAAATCTTATGAGGAAAGGCTGATGGACTTGAGGTTGTTTTCGTTAGAGAGAAGAAGGTTAAGAGGTGACTTAATAGAGGCATACAAAATGATCAGAGGGTTAGATAGGGTGGACAGCGAGAGCCTTCTCCTGCGGATGGAGGTGTCTAGCACGAGGGGACATAGCCTTAAATTGAGGGGTAATAGATATAGGACAGAGGTCAGAGGTGGTTTTTTTACGCAAAGAGTGGTGAGGCCGTGGAATGCCCTACCTGCAACAGTAGTGAACTTGCCAACATTGAGGGCATTAAAAAATTTATTGGATAAGCATATGGATGATAAGGGCATAGTGTAGGTTAGATGGCCTTTAGATTTTTTCCATGTCGGTGCAACATCGAGGGCCGAAGGGCCTGTACTGCACTGTATCGTTCTATGTTCTATGGAGCGGGCTCCGAGGCCGTCGTGAACCTCGGCCGAGTTCACGACGGCCTTCACGAATTCGGCCCCCTGCGGAGAATTCCGCCCGATGGGCTGAAAGGCCTAATTCTGCTCCTATGTCTTATAGTGTTATGGACCACATGCAAATCTATTCCCACACTACACTAGGACTCTTTTCAATGTTGTCCATACCCCAAGAACAAATGGCTTAAATATAAACTGTCAGTTTTATTAAGTTTGGAAGACTTAAGAGTTTCACAAGATTCTGTATGTGGATTAATTTATTTGTTGCTGCCTGCATTTAAAACCCAGCCATTTTTTTCTTTCATGCTGTGACCTGTTTAATTCTATTAAATCACAATATGCTCCTTTTCATATCTCCATGTGAGAAGTTCTTAATCCTTATGACTGCATTCTGTTGAAATTAATTTGACCTTTGTTTTAAAAAGAGAGTTCCTGGTGAATTATTTCTTTCTCGCAGATTGATTCATTCACAAGCACTCCAGCTTCCCAATCCTAGATTCCCAATCATTCTATTTTTAAACCTTCATTGAACATGGGAAGGTACGGGAATTGAACCCACGCTGCTGGCATTGTTCTGCATTACAAGCTGTTTAGCCCACTGTGCTATGATGGTCGGTAGGCAATAACACAGATTTAAATAATTAATTTGATATTTGCAACAAAATATACTCCCTTAGGGGATAAAAGCTCCACACGAACAGTGGCCCAACTGTGACTAATGAGAAGTTAAAGATGGTACAGGTATTAGATTAAAACAAAAGAGTCTTATAATGTTGCCAAAGAGGGTAATAAGATTGAGAATTGGAACATTTTAAAAATTCAGCAAGATGACCAAAATATTGACAGATAAAATCAGGCATCAGAGTAGCTAGTTAGATTTTTAAAAATTGTAAAAGCTTTTATTGGCATTTGGCTGTATCGCCTGTTTTCTGCCACTAGATGTAGCAAGTTGTCTGGCAAAGAGAAACAGTCCAATTTGGATTTGTTAATTGTCACATGTACTTAGGTACATTAGGGTTAGGGTTTTCTGCGAGCAGCTCAAACAAATCATTTAGTACATGAAAATAAAATGAAAATACATAAAAGGGCAACACAAGACACACAATGTAAATACGTAGACCTCGGGTGAAGCATTCAGGAGTGTAGTATTAATCAGGCCGGTCCATAAGAGGGACGTTTAAGAGTCTGGTAAAGTGGGAAAGAAACTGTTTTTGAATCTGTTTGTGGATGTTCTCAGACTTTTGTATCTCCTGCCCAATGGGAGAAGTTGGAAGAGTGAGCAAGCTGGGAGGGAGGGGTCTTTGATTAAGCTGCCTGCTTTCCTCTGGCAGCGGGAGATGTCGATAGAGTCAGTGGATAAGAGGCAGGTTCATGTGATGGACTGGGATGTGTTTACGACTCTCTGAGGTTTCTTGTGGCCTTGGGCTGAGCAGTTGCCATATCATGGCATCTGCTGTGGACCGGTTGCGGCGGTATTCAAATTGCAATGGATCTAGATGTTCTGGGAGTATGGAGTTGATGCTTTTCATTACCAATCTCCCAAAGCACTTCATTATGACTCAAGTCAGGGCCATCGGACGGTAGTCATTGAGGCACGTTGCCTTGTTCTTCTTTGGCACCGGTATGATGGTGGTCTTTTGGAGCGGAGTAGGGACAAGTTAAAGATGTCCGCGAACACATCTGCCAGATGGTCCGCGCAGACTCCGAGTGCACAACCAGGGATCCCGTGTGCAGTTATTCATGGTCATTGAAACTCTTGAGTTGTTTAATACATTCAGGCATATATTCATTAGTCAGTGAATTCTTCTCTTTCAGTAAGGGAAGATGCTGAATGGTTAATACCCTGAATAAAATAGCAGAATTTAGTATGAGTGTTCGGCATTCATATGAGAACAGTGCTGACTAAGTGTTCTCTATGATTTCAAAGTGATTGTTCATGTTCAATAACTAATTTGGGTAACCTTTTAAAGAAATTATTAAATTAATCCAAAGGGTAAATAATTGAAATATTATAGAAGTAACCAGACGTGTTTAGAAAAATTGTATACTTGTGGCTGGTGAAAGAATGGTGCACTTAAGTATTGAAGATTCTTTGTTGTTGCATACTGTGGATGCTATGGGCATTTCCAGTTTTAACTTTTTAATTATTTTATAGGATGTGGACATCACTGGCTAGGGCAGCATTTATTGCCCATCCCGAATTGCCTTTGAGAAGGTGGTGGTGAGCTGTCTTTTCGAACCGATTTAGTCCATTCTGAATATCCGAAACGCTGCTCAATGAGTAAACTTTAATTGTTTTCTTGCATCTAATCTGTATAACTTCAGCCTCCTCTCCCCCATCAGGTACCCCTTTCATGAAAATTTGAGGAAAAATTTACCATTGATTAATCCAAGTGCGCTTGAAACCTTGGGCACGCTAATGCAAGAGATTCAAAATACCAGCGGGGCAGATCCTGAAATTCTGAAGAGCTGTGAGGTTAGTTGTCGGGTTCCATTTCAGAAATTAAGTTATACTATTGTTTAAAATGCAATGTTAATATGAATTAATGCAAAGTGCTTTGGGTTGGTCAACTCGGACCAGCCAGGTTGCAGGCGTGATTCTTGATCTGTGTTGAATTAGCTGATTTCATGAAGTCGCCTTGACATATAATTTTTCTCAATATTTGACATCATCTGCACATTCTCCAGGTGACTTCTAGTTTGTTTTTAAAAAATCTCTAATATAACACTTTTGAAATTAAAATAACGGCCAGTTTTCTTCTTGAAGTAAGAAAACCATTGCATAGTTTGTTTAGAAAGAAAGGAAAAACTTGGATTCCTTTATGGCTTTTATGTCTTTGTGATGTCGCAAAGTGATTCACCGCTGATAAATTACTTTTAAATTGTAGTCATTATTATGTCGGTGAATGTGGCAGCCACACAGCAAGGTTCCGACCTCGGATGACTGTTTATGTGGAGTTTGCACATTCTCCCAGTTTCTGTGTGGGTTTCCTCTCACAGTCAGATTTAAAAAAAAACATTTTTTTTCCAATTAAGGGACAATTTAGTGTGGCCACTCCACCTACCCTGTACATCTTTGGGTTGTGGGGGTGATTCCCATGCGGACACGGGGAGAATGTAGCAACTCCACATGGAGAGTTGGCCGGGATCGAACCCGGGTCCTCGGTGCCGTGAGGCAGCAGTGCTAACCACTGTACCACCATACTGCCATTTCCACAATCCAAAGATGTGCAGGTTAGGTGGATTGGTCATACCAAATTGCCCCTGAGGGTGGGGTTACAGGAAAAGGGCGGCGGATTGGGCCTGGGTACGGTGTAGGTCTCGATGGGCTGAATGGCCACCTGCTGGACTGTAGGGATTCTATGATGGTGAAGATTCCACAAATAGCAACTGAGCTGTAGGACCATTTGAAACATTTTTATGGTATTGGTTAAAGGATGAATATTGGACAAGAAATTAGTCAACTTTCCTTCCTCTTTGAAAATGTGCCTTGAAATTTTATTTACGTCTATCCAAACAGGGATTTTGCGGGGGGGGGGGGTTTAATGTTTCATCCAAATGTCAATATCACTGACATTGTCACAGTCACTCAGTAAACTGAAATTGTTATCCGCAGTACATACCAAAATTCAGGAGTATTACCTGAACACATAATCTTCTAACTCCCAAGGTGAGAATGTTGCCATTTAACTAAGATGACATGAGCATTGTCAACTGTCCAGTACCTATCCTAATGAACATCATTGGTAGAATTGCGAGAGAAATCGGAGAGGGAAAATTTATTGGTGAATGAAAATTATGATATATTCTTATCATTGATTAGATAATATATTGCATATTTCTTTCTGTGGGTTGTTAGGCAAGATGGCTGCAGCTCTTTAAACTGGTGGAAAAGCAATACCAGGACCAAATCCTATCTCAGCAGGACCAATACCAATGTCAGATCCAAGTGAGTAAATCATACTAATTAATATTGCTACTTTCATAGCCAAAGAATTCTTTTAAAATTCTATTTCTGGTGAATATATTGAGCTCATTAAGGTGAAAACTACCAGTAGTGGCTAATATTGGCTCTTCCACATTGGAAGTTCATTCTTTACATCAAGCACTTTTAGCTCATTTATAATTAGGTTGAATGCTATCTGGTTCCTTAAACTGAGCATTCCCCCTTGGACCAGTTACATTTTCACTTTCTGATTCTTTCCATACCTTGTGTTTTTCTGATTGTGATGAATAATTTGGTGTGGATTATAGGCAGTTTTGTGGTGAGTTGGTGCTCTCTTAAAAGCCTTGAAGGCTGTCAAAGTAAATTGTATAAAAAAACTTATGGTACTTATTAGATCTTGTGGCATGGTATTTATAACATTGCTACATGTTCCTACATCTGCCAAGTGTAGAGCAGTTTACTTCCCAAAAATCACAATTTGCACATCCCAAAGATGGTGAAAATGTTCACACCCGAATGATAACAAATTATCTAATAATAATAGATTGTGTGAAAACTGGTGTCCTGGTGCAATAGGATGTTTTACTGAGGTAGAAGTACAGATGTGTTAGAGCAGGATAAGGAGGGAGGGTTAGAGAACAACAACTTTAAAAAAAAATGGTTTGTGATAAATATAAATGTAATTTTAATCTGCTGACTTTCCTGATGTGTACAAATTATTTTAGAACTGTTCTCCGCCCCCAACCCCCCAGAAAACTGGGAATCAGTTTTTCAGTAGAGCCAGTTCCACGTCCCTTTGTGCTGAAATATAATTTGTGCATTTACTTGTGAGTAGCTTGGCATAATGGGTAAGGGAAAACTGAATTCTGCAAATACCTTGATCTATAGCATTATGATATTATTAATGTAGGAACCACCTCATCGTATTTTTTTCATCTTTTTATTTCCAGCTTATCCAAGATGAAATTAAAGCACTAATTCAGTTACAAAGTGACATTGGTGTCACACACTGTACATCCAGATTACCGTCCCTTTCAGAACTTGCAAGTTACTCAATTACATCTGGTTTTCACAATGGCCATCGCTTGGAGGAACAGGAATGTCAAATAGAATCTAATGTTCAGTCTGACTGCAGTGAAACAGAGGAGCAGGTAATGGCTACCAGTGAATGTAATCGTGAACAGACCGATCTTCAGGACAACACGCTACTGACCAGTGGATATGGAACATTTTTAGCATCTGTGCAATCCAGTTTTCATGGTCATGTCACTGCAAATAAAACCAGATTGAATGTTGCAAACAATGCACAGAATATGAAGGAAAATGTTTCGATCCCACTGAAGCATAATCTATCCAGTTTTCCTCACCTGAAAGAAAATGGACAAGCATCATTCATTTTTACCACTGGTGATGAACACTCGGTTGCACTTAAATTTCCAAGCAAACCAATTCAAGACATGAGGACTAATCAGGAAGCAAGTAGCAATAAATCTAATTTGGAAATGAAAGTCCTGACTGATAGTCTGGTTGGAAAGGAAAATAAGGCTGATGGGTAAGTATCAAAGCTTTGGATGAAATGTTTTAAAATTGATATTTGCCTCTCAGTATAACTTTCACTTTATCTAATTAGAAATTGAAATGAAATGAAAATCGCATATTGTCACGAGTAGGCTTCAATGAAGTTACTGTGAAAAACCCCTAGTGGCCACATTCCGGTGCCTGTCCGGGGAGGCTGGTACAGGAATTGAACCGTGCTGCTGGCCTGCCTTGGTCTGCTTTAAAAGCCAGCGATTTAACCCAGTGTGCTAAACCAGTCCCTAATAAATTGACGATGGATCTGTCTTTTGGAAGACAGCAGTAACAAAATGGAGAGTTTATTTATTTTTAACCAAGTTAAAACTCTCCACTAACAACTTTTAAAAAATCTTTTGAGGCTTCGCTCCCAGTATGGAACTTGGCGGCATTAGGCAAAGGTTGAATGGCTGTCGCACTCGTGGAGATCTACGTCACATAGGACGGTTATGGCACAGAGAGGCCACTCAGCCCATTGGGTGCACACTGGCTCTTTGCAAGAACTATTGGGCAAGTTCAACTCTCAAATCCTTTCCCTGACAGCCTCAGATTTATTCAAGACATTTTCACATATACACAAAATATCAGAAGAACAACACACCAACTCGATAAACAACCATAACCCTCCTGCTCCCTGATACCACCATCTCGCCTTCCCCATTTTTAAAAGAATGCATTTTATTACAAACATGTATGAAAACAGTTTACAGCGAATAAAAACCCAGGTAAACGTACTTCCCACTGGACTTGGACCGGTCGAGTCCCAAGTCGTCGAGGGTGTAGGCAGTGGCGAGAGAGCTCAGGGGATTCATGGAGTGCTTGAGGGATGGTGGATCCATGGAGGTTTGGGAGGCCGAGGACAAAGGAATTTTCATACTTCCCTCATGTGCACCTGGCATACTCCCGGATTGACTTTTTTGTTATGGACAAGGCGCTGCTTTGCGGGGATGGCCGACTTGGGAGTATTCGGTTTCCGTCCACGCTGCATTGGGTGGCTCAGGGAAAGGCCCAACGGCCGCAGTGTAGGCTAGACGTGGGGTTGCAGGCAGAGGAGAAGGTGTATGAATGGGTGCGGGCTGTCATTCGGGGCTATGTGGAGTTGAATGATATGGGGGAGGTCACTGTCGCAAAGTTGTGGGAGACACACAAGGCTGTACTTAGAGGGGAGTTTATATCGGTCCCGACGCACAGGGAGAAGGCGGAGCAGGAGGCAAGGGCAAAGCTGGAGGATGAGATTTTGAAGATGGACAGGGGGTATTCGGAAGCCCCAGAGGCAGGGTTGTTAGGGAGAGGCAGAGTCTCCAGATGGAGTTTGGGCTAGTCTGGGGAAAGCGATAGGATAGTTACGGAGGACCAGAGGGACAGTGTATATGTACGTGGAAAAGGTGATCTGGATGTTGGCTAAGGAAACAGGCTGCCGCGAGGGAGATTGATTGAGTGATGGATGATAGGGTAATGTGGATCTATAGGGTAATAGGGATCTATGACCATATTGAAATCACCCCCCATAATCAACCAATGCGAGTCCAGGATTCTTCCCCAAAACCCGCCTCATAAAATCCACATCATCCCAATTGGGGACATAAATGTTTGCCAGTACCAGTGGCATACCCTATAATTTCTATTGACTATCGCATGCCTACCCCCCCAGAGCGCCCACACTACTTCCCGCCTCAAATGCAACCCTCTTATTGACCAACACTGCCACGTCCTTGTCCTCATGTCCAGTCCTGAATGAAATGCTTGCCCCACCCATCCCCTTCTCAACCTCGACTGTGTCCCCAACTTCAGGTGCGTCTCCAGAAAAAATGCCACGGCCACCTTGAAATTCCTCAGATGTGTGAACACACGCGACTGTTTACAGTGCAGAAGGAAGCCATTTGGCCCATTGAATCTGTACTGGCACTCTGAAAGAGCATTCTGTCTAGTCCTACTCCTCTGCCTTCTCCCCGTAACCTTGCGCATTCTTTCTTTCCAGATAGCAGTCAGTCCAATTCTCTTTTGAATAACCCAATCGATCCTGCTTCCACTACCCTCTCAGGAAGTTTATTCCAGACTCCAGCCCCTCTGGGTGAATAAGTGTTTCCTTCTATCCAATCTATCCTCATTGCTACAGTTCCTGTAACATTTTTGTGAATCTCCACTGTACTCTATCCATGCCTTCACATCCTTCAAGTATTGCACCCAGAACTGGACACAACACTCCAGATGAGGCCTAACTAGTGTCTTATACAAGTTCCTTACACTTACTCAATGCCTTTATCAATAAAGCAAATGCTTCAACTGCTTGCAACGTGCCCTGCCATTTCCATGTCCAAATGCAGAAAGACGGACAATATCCAGGCTTGGGCTGAAAAGTGGCAAATAGCATTTGTGCCACACAAGCGCCAGGCAATGATCATCTTCAACAAGATAGAATCTAACCCATGACATTCAATGGTGTTACCATTCTAGGGTTGATTGATCAGAACTGGACTGGTCTAGCAATATAAATACTGTGACTACAAGAGCAGGTCAGTGGCTGGGAATCCTGCAGCAAGTAATCGTCTCCTGACTCCCCAAAGCCTGTCCATCATCTATAAGGTACAAGTCAGGAATGTGATAGAATATTCTCCACTTGCCTGGATGAGTGCAGCTCCAACAACACGCGAGAAACTTGATACCATCCAGGTCAAAGCAGCCAGTTTGATTGGCATCCCTTTCACAGCGTTCACTTCCTGTACCCCTGACGAACAGTGCCAGGAGTGTGTACAGTCTACAAGATGCACTGCAGGAACTCACTAACGTTCCTCAGGCAGCATCTTCCAAACCCACAGCCGCTACTATCTAGAAGGACAAGGACAGCAGGCATGGGAACACCATCACCTGGAATTTCCCCTCGAATTCACACACCTTCCTGACTTGGAAATATATTGCTGTTCCTTTGCTGTCGCCAGGCTAAAATCCTGGAACTCCTTCCCTAACAGCAAAGGGGATGTAGCTACACCACAGAGATTGCAGCTAGACATAGAACATAGAACAGTACAGCACAGAACAGGCCCTTCAGCCCTCAATGTTGTGCCGAGCCATGATCACCCTACTCAAACCCACGTATCCACCCTATACCCGTAACCCAACAACCCCCCCTTAACCTTACTTTTATTAGGACACTACGGGCAATTTAGCATGGCCAATCCACCTAACCCGCACATCTTTGGACTGTGGGAGGAAACCGGAGCACCCGGAGGAAACCCACGCACACAGGGGGAGGACGTGCAGACTCCACACAGACAGTGACCCAGCCGGGAATCGAACCTGGGACCCTGGAGCTGTGAAGCATTTATGCTAACCACCATGCTACCCTGCTGCCCCAGCTGTTCAAGATGGCGCTCACCACCACCTTCTCAAGAGCAATAAATGCTGGCCATGCCAGCAACACCTACATCCTGTAAAATGAATTTTAAAAACATGCACCAAGGTTCCTTTTTTCCTGCACCTCCTTTAGAGTTTCTCACTTTATTTTATACTGTCTCTCCATATTTTTGCTTGCCAAAAGCACCTCACATTTCAGGGCATTAAACTTCATCTGCCAATTACCTGCCCATCCATCAGCATGAATATCAAGACTATCCTCATCAGAGTTGATAACTAAAGTTATCTTCTGCAAATTCTGAAATCATGCCTGAACACAGTACAAGTCATTAATTTTTATCAGGAAGAACAAGGGTCCCAATACTGACCCCTGAGGAACCTTCCAAAAACAACCATTTATCACTACTCTCTTTCTCCTGTCACTCAGCTCATTTCTTATCCAAGTGTCTGCTTTCCCTTTTATTCCATGAGCTAGAATTCTGCTCACAAGTCTGTTGTATGGCACTGTGTCGAATGCCTTTTCAAAATCTATATACACCACATCAACAGCACTTATTAACCGTATTAAACTTATCCATTACCTCCTCAGTAAAACTCCAGCAGGTTTTCCCTCAGTGCATCCATGCTGGCTTTCCTTATTTATCCTGCACATGTCTAAGTGACTATTGACTTAATCCCAAACCAAGGGTGAATTTACAGTTCCTGGGGCCCTGTGTTTACCTTCATTTCTGTCCTCCCCCCTCCCCAGTAACACCAAGGCGGAAGCCACGAAAATACATTTGATCACTGCTTCTTCACTTGTAAAAACATGTCTGTAATTACTTTGCAGAAATCCAAGCTTACATCTTGAATGAAGCTGTGATTCTGTTCATGGATTTCCTACAACACTCACTGGCATTCTCAGTTCGCTTTGCTGTTCCGCTGTGGTTGTCCACCTATTCTGCTCCCTTGTCTCTGGGTACTCCCGTTCTGCTGCCTCACCTCTGCCCGCTGCATCGTGCTGCTGGACTGGTGTCCTCTCTGCTGCCTCACGTACACCTGGTGCTCGAGATGGCTGGCTCTCCCTCACCTTGAGGACTCATTCCCCTGATGCCCACTTTACCCAAGCCTGCCTGGAGCTTGCTTCGGTCACTTCTCCCTTGCCTCAGGGCCTCGCTCTTCTGCTCCCTGCCTCACCCATGCCTGCTTGGTATTTGTGGCAGCCGCCTCACCCTCGTCTTGATGCTTGGTGTCCTCACATGCTCGGTGCTTGGTATTTCCTCCGCCTGTTGCTAGGATCCAAGTTCAACTGAACTGTTTAAACTTTAACATCCTTCCACTAGTTGGTGTTCTAGATACTACACTGATCAATTGGACCTTTTTCATTCCTTGCCTCTAGCCAGACGGTTTCTACCCATGACTCTTCTAGAACACACTCTCTCTCCAGTACTGTATCACAGAATCACTACAGTGCAGAAGGAGGCCATTTGGCCCATCAAGTCTGCACTTACCCTCCGAAAGAGTACACCACCCAGGTCCACTGCCCCACCCCATCCCTGGAACCCAGTAACCCCACCTAACCGTTGGACACTAAGGGGTAATTCATCATGGCCAATCCACCTAACCAGCACATATTTGGACTATGGGAGGAAACTGGAGCACCTGAAGATAACCCACGCAGACACTGGGAGAATGTGTAAATTCCTCACGGTCACCCAGGGGCAGAATTGAACCTGGGTCCCTGGTGCTGTGAGGCAGCAGTGCTAACCACTGTGCCACCGTGCCGCCCCAACCATCTAATACCATCTTTCATCAACACTGCAACCTCTTCCCACTTTCTTCTTTTCCTGTCTCCTAAACATCTTGCACCCAGGAATATTTAATGCCCATCCCTGCCCTTCCTTGAGCTAGGTCTCTGTTCCAGCAATAATATCATCATTTCATTTTTCAGCCTGTGCCTGTAGTTCACCAATCTCATTAACCACAATCTGTGCGTTCGCTTACATGTGAATTCAAGCTTGTTTTACTTTCCCCTTGCTCTGACCTCTTATAATCGCTTACTCTAATTCTATCAAACTTTCCTATTTACCGTGATACGATTCTCAAACCTCTCCGTGACGTCCCAATCCTATTAAAGTGTAACCCGTCCTTGTACAGGTCCCACCTTTTCCAAAACCGGTCCAAATGCCTCCGAAATTTAAAGCTCTCCCTCCTACTCCATTTCTCCAGCTAACATAGATTTTACAGTGCAGAAGGAGGCCATTCAGCCCAACGAGTCTGCACCGGCCCTTGGAAAGAGCACTCTACTTAAGCCCATGCCTCCACCCAATCCCTGTAACCCAACCTAACCTTTTGAACACTAAGGGGCAATTTAGCATGGCCAATCCACCTAATCTGCACATTTTTGGACTGTGGAAGGAAACCGGAGCACCCAGAGGAAACCCATGCAGACACCGGGAGAAAGTACAAACTCCAGACACAGTCGCCCGAGGCCGGAATTGTGCCTGGCGCTGAGGCAGCAGTGATAACCACTGTGCCACCGTGCCGCCCTATTTGTTGAATTGCTCAATCTTTCTATTCTGATGCTCGCCTAGCACGTGACACTGGAAGTAATTCTGAAATGACTGCTCTTGAGGTCCTGCTTTTTAAATGTCCTCCTAACTCCATGAAATCTGCTTTCAGGATCTCATCCCTTTTCCCACCTGTGTCATTGGTCCCAATATGAACCATGACCTCTGGCTGTTCACCCTGCCCCAAAAGAATGTCCTTGAGCTGCTATGGACGTCCTTGACTCTGGAACTAGGGAGGGAATCTACCATCCTGGAGTTACGTCTACAGCCGCAGAAATGCCTGTCTGCTCTCTTAACTACCACTATAGTGGCTGGTTTAGCACAGGGGCTAAACATGGGGCTGGTTTAGCACAGTGGGCTAAACAGCTGGCTTGTAATGCAGAACAAGGCAAGCAGCGCGGGTTCAATTCCCGTACTGGTGTCCCTGAACAGGCGCCGGAATGTAGGTAGATTTCACAGTAACTTCATTGAAGCCTCCTCGTGTCAATAAACGATGATGATGACGGCGACGACGAAGCTGCAAATAGTAGATCGATTAAAATCAGGGATGCATGGGGCAACACGGTAGCGGGTTCGATCCCGGCCCCGGATCACTATCCGTGTGAAGTTTACACCTTCTCTGTGTCTGCGTGGCTCTCACCCCCACAACCCAAAGATGTACAGGGTAAAAACAAATTACTGTGGATGCTGGAACCTGAAACCAAAAGAGAAAATGCTGGAAAATCTCAGCAGGTCTGGCAGCGTCTGTAGGGAGAGAAAAGAGCTCACATTTTGAGTCCAGATGACCCTTTGTCAAAGCTAAAAGACATAGGAAGTGGGAGATATTTATACTGTGGGGTGAGGGGATGAAAGATGAGTCATAGCCACAGAAACCAAGGGAAAAGAGTGCTTATTATTATTAATGGCAGTCCCCAGAGAGAATGAAAGGTGGGAAAGGCCAAACAGCAGAGAAACTAAAATCAGAGGGTAAGCTGTGCCAGATGTTGGGGGGGGGGGGGGGGGGGGGGGAGGGAGGGAGGGAGAAGCATTGGGGAGAAAAGGTAAGGTGAGGGGGATAAGATAGTGGGGGGGGGGCTGTTAAATAAAATGGAATGAAAACAAAGGGGGTTGAGGTGGGGGTAGAGCTGATCATCTGAAGTTGTTGAATTCGATGTTGATACCAGAAGGCTGTGGCATGCCGAACGGGAAGATGAGATGCTGTTCCTCCAGTTTGCATTGAGCTTCACTGGAACAACATTGCAGCAGGCCAAGGACAGACATGTGGGCATGGGAGCAGGGTCTTTTGTTAAAATGTCAAGCAGCGGGAAGGTCAGGTCCTGAATGCGCACAGACCGAAGGTGCTCAGCAAAGCGATCGGTAAATTGCCCGTTAATTGGAAAAAAAAGAATTGGGTATTCTAAATTTATTATTATTCTTTTAAAAAGCTAGAATTATAGGTTCCTGGAGGGTTCTGGAGCTGGAGGAGATTACAAAACTAGGGAGGGGCAAGGTCATGGAGGTACTTGAAACAAGGATGAGAATTTTAAAATCCAGAATTTTAAAACAGTAGGTGTCACCAGCCCAGCTTTCCCTTGTTCTTTGCTGTGATCCTCACTGATTCTGGGTTAGATTACACAGGAAAATTGAACTCAACATGTCCTAAGGTAGAAAACAGAGTCTCTGATTATGGATAGTTTAACTGAGTTTTCATGGGCATGTCTGACAGCATTCAATTAATTTTAATTTTTAAAAGTTTGACCTCATGGGCACAGAAAGTTAAACAGAAGAATCAGAAATCAAAATGTGCAACTGGAGCTGGATTGGAGAGAATGCAGCCACAAGGATGTGGGCAGTCACAGGAGACTGAAACACCAGAAGATGTAAGTGTTTATATTATTAAAGTTCCTCTTCCACCAGTTTTCTCTGAATATTCATGAATTCTGTAGCTGTTATTGCTTATTTACACCTTCAAAGTAGAGAACTACCTCTGAAGGTTTTTGATAGTCTATTGTAATTCTCAGCTGTTGATTTGATGTTTCTTTAATTTACACAAATTTGCACCACAACAAACCAAATCCTTAAAAAATATATATTTTACTGATTAAACCTTAATTGTTTCTTGTTGCCGTTCTCTCCAATTTGGAGAGTGAGCTGATTGATCATGAAGTTTCATCGCTTGAGTAATTGCTGCTTTGATTCAGTGTTGTATACTGCAGGTTGGAATTTATCCCTGCTGGGTGTATTAGCAGAATGCTCCATCTATTGGCATTACTGAAAACCATGAAACTTGCCCTGATCCAATACAAATCTAGTTTGATGATCTTGGTTGTCTGCTTTACACAGACTTGTATAGGGTCAAAATCTAGGAACTCCCTCCGTAACAGCCCTGTCGGTGTACCTGCACCACATGGACTGCAGCGGTTAAAGAAGGCAGCTCACCACCTCAAGGGCAATTAGGGATGGGCAATGAATGCTGGCCTAGCCAGCGAAGCAGTTTTCTCTGAATATTCATGAATTCTGTTATTACTTATTTGCACCTTGTATTTTCTATTTAATGGTGAAAAGCTGTCAATGAATATTTAATTACCCTGCGCTGTGAAGTATTGACTGGTGGTGGTACTTTCTGAAGCATTAAACACAGCTGTTTATAAGCTAGGTTTGATGAGATTTGTCAATGTATCTAGAGCTTAATAGAAACAAGAATCAACCATAGCTCTATGTTTAACTAATTAATAATCTTGTAAAAGAATCTTTAGGGATGAGGAATCATAATATGATAGGAATTTACATTATGTTTGAAAGTGAGTAGTTCAAGCTGAAGCCAGGGTGTTAAATTTGAACAGAGAAAACTGCAAAGGTATGAAGGACAAATTGGCTGATGTGGATTGGATTGGATTTTGTTTATTTTTCTGCGAGCAGCTCAAATGGATCCTTAAGTACATGAAAAGAAAATAAAATAAAAAGAAAATACATAATAGGGCAACACAAGGTATACACTGTAAATACATAGACACCAACATCAGTTCAGTCCATAAGAGGGTGCAGACTCGATGGGCCGAATGGCCTCCTTCTGCACTGTAAGTTCTTATGTTTTATGTTTAGGAGTCTGGTAACAGTGGGGCAGAAGCTGTTTTTGAATCTGTTCATGCGTGTTCCCAGACTTCTGCATCTCCTGCCTGATGGAAGAAGTTGGAAGAGTGAGTAAGCCGGGTGGGAGGGATCTTTGATTATGCTGCCCGCTTTCCCCAGGCAGTGTGAGGTGTGGATAGAGTCAATGGATGGGAGGCAGGTTCGTGAGATGGGCTGTGTTCTCGACTTTCTGAAGTTTCTTGCGGTCTTGGGCCGAGCAGTTGCCATACCAGGCTGTGATGCAGCCAATTAGGGTGCTTTCTATGGTGTAAAAGTTGGTAAGAGTTAATGTGGACATGCTGAATTTCCTTAGTTTCCTGAAGAAGTATAGGCGCTGTTGTGCTTCCTTGGTGATAGCGTCGATGTGGGTGGACCAGGACAGATTTTTGGTGATGTGCACCTCTAGGAATTTGAAGCTGTTAACCATCTCCACCTCGGCCCCGTTGATGCTGACAGGGGTGTGTACATTGGGATTGGGAAAGTACATTAACAGGTATGATGGTACACAGGCAATGGTTAGCTTTTAAATAATTATTGCGGGTACCAGTGGCGGCCTTGTGGTCGTACATTAGGTGGCTTCTGCTCAAAGTGGAATTGTTTTGAGACTTTTCGCCCTTTTCGGAAAGAGTTACCCAGGTGGAAAGTGTTTAAGTATAAGGGACTAAGAATTCTTCGGTACAGCATGTCTGGGGTCTATCAAAAGAGGAGTGCAACAAGTGAGGGGCAACAGTCAGACTAGGAGCGCTCTCAAATTGCGACAGAGGGAAAGATGGCGGAAAACTCTGTGGCGTCGTTGCCTGCTCAGTGGTCCACAGAACAGTTGGTTGAGTTTCTGACGACTAAGTTTGAGCAATTGTAGAAAGGAGATCTCGGAGTACCTGACCAGAGGGACCAGGCCGATCCAGGCAGCCATAGAGAGAGTGGAGCAAAGGCTGAAGGCGCAGCATGCATCGTTCCAGAAGGTGGAGGAATCTGTAGCGGACCACGAGGATCGGTTGGCTTCGTTGGAGGCAGAAATTGTGCTGGTGGCGGAGGGCCAGAAGATGTTAAGAGCGAAGGTGGATAACTTGGAGAATCGCTTGATGAGGCAGATTCTTCTGATTGTGGGTCTGCCTGAGGGGATTTAGGAAACGTAGGCCACGCAATATGTGGTGAAGATGTTTGAGAAGTTACTGGGGTATGGGGTCTTCGACCGATCTCCTGAGGTGGATGGAGGGCACAGGTCACTAAGATGGAAGCCGAAAGCAGCTGAGCCGTACTGGAACACTTTGGCATGGGTGCAGCAAGTTCTGGAGCACAATTGCCGAGATATTGTCAAATTGCATTGCCTTTGCAGTATCTGCATGGGCGGCATGGTAGCATAGTGGTTAGCACTGTTGCTTCATAGCGCCAGGGTCCCAGGTTCGATTCCCGGTCTCGGGTCACTGTCTGTGCGGAGTCTGCACGTTCTCCCCGTGTCTGCATGGGTTTCCTCCGGGTGCTCCGGTTTCCTCCCACAAGTCCTGAAAGTGCTTGTTAGGTGAATTGGGCATTCTGAATTCTGCCTCAGTGCACCCGAACAGGCGCCGTACAGTAACTTCATTGCGGTGTTAATGTAAGCCAACTTGTGACACTAATAAAGATAATTAATCTCGCTTCTCGGCCTTTTGGCTAAGATGAGCATGAGGTCAGGTGTAATGCCTGGATCTGGTATGTCTCTCTTGTGGGGACCATGAATTGGATTCAATTTGAATTGGTTTTTGGAGCAGGCAAGGAGCTGGATTAGGGATTTGTCCCTGTCCACACTCTGAGCTCTGGCTTTGTAACTCTGATAAAGGAATTTTTGAAAAAAAAAGTAAAGATGATTAATGCAGATTATTACCTCCCTCAGCCCCAACAGCACCTCAAACCCCTGCACCTACCCCATCACCATCGGAAACTTGAGTAGGGTGATCATTGCTCGGCACAACATTGAGGGCCGAAGGGCCTGTTCTGTGCTGTACTGTTCTAATTCTAACTGCCTGATTTCGTTGTTGAACTGGATGCAAAAATATTGACGAAGGTGCTGATGACGCGTATAGATGATTATGTGCCGGGGTGATAGGAGAGAATCAGACCGGGTTCGTGAAGGGGCAGCAGGTGTCGGCTGGTGTCTGGAGGTTATTGAATGTGATCATGAGAAATGGAGGTGGTATTGTCAACGGTGGTGCAGTGGTTAGCACTGCTGCCTCACAGCACCGAGGTCCCAGGTTCGATCCCGGCCCCGGGTCACTGTCCGTGTGGAGTTTGCACATTCTCTCCATGTTTGCGTGGGTTTCGCCCCCACAACCCAAAAATGTGCAGGGTAGGCGGATTGGCAACGATAAATTGCCCCTTAATTGGAAAAAAGGAATTGGGTACTCTAAATTTATTTTAAAAAAGAGTCGGGCAGACTTGGTGAGTGGACTAGAACATAGAAAAATACAGCACAGAATACAGCACAGAACAGGCCCTTTGGCCCACGATGTTGTGCCGAACTTTTGTCCTAGATTAAGAACAAATTAATCTACACCCCATCATTCTACCGACAGATGCAATATAATGTGAAGTTCTCCAATTTGGTAGGAGGAGCGGATGTGCAGAATATTTCTTTAAATGGTGAGAGATTAGAAAGTGTCGATGTACAATAGGCCTGGGTGGCCTTGTCAGCTACACAAAGCTAACATCCAGGTGCAGCAAGCAATTAAGAAGGCCAATGGCATATCAGCCTTTATCATAAGAGTATTTGTGTACAGGAGTAACTAAGTCTTGCTTCAATTGTACACATGCTTGGTTAGACCTCACCTGAGTACTGTGCAGTTTTGGTCCCCTTATCTCAGAAAGGAGATTATTGCCATCGAATGAACGTAATGAAAGTTCACCAGACTTGTTTCGGGGATGGCGGGACTATCCCATGATGAGATTGGAGAAACTGGGCCTGTATTCTCTAGAATTTCAAAGAATGAGGGGTAATCTCATTGAAACCTACAAAATGCTTAAAGGGATAGACAGGGTAGATACGGGTAAGATAGTTCTCCCTGGCTGACTGGCAGAAGACAGAGAGTGGGGAGAAAGGGATCTTTTTCAGGATGGCAGCCGGTGACTGGAGTTGAGATCACAACTTTTCACAATGTACATTAACAATCTGGAAGAAGGAACTGAAGGCATTGTTGCTAAGTTTCAGATCATACAAAGATCTGTAGAGGGACAGGTAGTATTGAGAAAGCAGGGGGCTGCAGAAGGACTTGGACAAGCTGGGAGAGTGGGCAAAGAAGTGGCAGATGGAATACAATGTGGGAAAGTGTGAGGTCATGCACTTTGGAAGGAGGAATTTAGACATAGACTATTTTCTAAATCGGGAAATGTTTGGGAAATCAGAAGCACAAAGGGACTTGGGAATCCGTATCAAGATTCTCTTAAGGTTGACGTGCAGGTTCAGTCGGCAGTTAAGAAGGCAAATGCACTGTTAACATTCATGTCGAGAGTGCTAGAATACAAGAGCAGGGATGTACTTCTGAGGCTGTATAAGACTCTGGTCAGACACGATTTGGAGTATGGTGAGCGGTTTTGGGCCCTGTATCTAAGGCAGGATGTGCTGGCCTTGGAAAGGGTCCAGAGGAGGTTCACAAGAATGATCCCTGGAATGAAGAGCTTGTCGTAGGAGGAATGGTTGAGGACTCTGGGTCTGTACTCGTTGGCATTTAGAAGAATGAGGGGGGATTTTATTGAAACTTACAGGATACTGCGAGGACTGGATAGAGTGGACGTGGAGAGGATGTTTCCACGTAGGAAAAACTAGAGCCAGACGACACAATCTCAGACTGAAGGGACGATCCTTTAAAGCAGAGGTGAGGAGGAATTTCTTCAGCCAGAGGGTGGTGAATCTGTGGAACTCTTTGCCGTAGAATCATAGAATTTACAGTGCAGAAGGAGGCCATTTGGCCCATCGAGTCTGCACTGGCTCTTGGACAGAGCACCCTACCCAAGCCCACACCTCCACCCTATCCCCATTACCCAGTAACACTAAGGGCAATTTTGGACACTAAGGACAATTTAGCATGGCCAATCCACCTAACCCGCACATCTTTGGACTGTGGGAGGAAACCGGAGCACCCGGAGGAAACCCATGCACACACAGGGAGAACTTGCAGACTCCGCACAGACAGTGACCCAAGCCAGGAATGAACCTGGGACCCTGGAGCTGTGAAGCAATTGTGCTAACCACAATGCTACCGTGCTAGAAGGCTGTGGATGCCAAATCACGGAGTGTCTTTAAGACAGAGATAGATAGGTTCTTGATTAATAAGGGGGTCAGGGGCTATGGGGAGAAGGCAGGAGAATGGGGATGAGAAAATATCAGCCATGATTGAATGGCGGAGCAGACTCAATGGGCCGAGTGGCCTAATTCTGCTCCTATGTCTTATGGACTTATGATTGGTTTGTCGTGAACCAGGGATTTTATTTTCAAAATGGGGGAAGCCACTTACTTCTGATATGAGGAGAAGCATCTTAACTCAGAGGGTTGTAAATCTTTAGAATTCTCTGCGCCAGAGGATTGGAAGTCCAATTATCGAGCATGTTTAAAGCAGATTGATGGGTTTTTAAATACTGGTGACATAAAGGGATATTGGAATAGTGTGAGGGAAAAGATGTCAAAGTGGATGATCAGCCTTGACCATATTGAATGGTGGAGCAGCCTTGATGGCCTACTCCTGTTCTTATGTTTCTGTTTTCCCAGAAATTATGGGTTCTATGTTCAAGAAATAGGCGTGTTTTACAAATGTAATCAATTTTATGACATATTTTTCTTGATGTAAATTGAAAGAAACCTGTACTCGTGCATGTTACTTCGGTAATTCAAATACACAATTAAAATGTCATCAAACTTGTCAATTCCATACCTAACACCATCAAAAGGATTTTGGAAGTTCAAGAAGGCCCACCACCAGCAACTCTGGGAAAGTCTGGGCAATTCATACAATCTAGTCAGCAAAATTCATAGTCCGAGAGGAAATTGAAAGAACAGTGTTCAAGTAATTTAAAATTACTTTATGCAATTATTTTTGTGTAGAACAAAGTTTTACACTTAAATTACTTTTCTAAATTTCAGGTGCATTTGCTATCCGCAGGCTCATCCCACAACTGCTTCTACCTCAGCAGATCTTCGAGCAGTCCAAATTCTTTGGCATCTAATGTTTCAGGTAAATGCAGACTTTGGCTTCTCTGACCCTTTGAATTTAATGTCTGAATTGTTTTTTAATTCATCCTTCTATCATTCTACTTTAACCTATCCAGAATATCATCACAGCCATGATGCAGATATACGGTTTTCAGGCTGTTGCAGTGGTTCTTATGTTTGGAGACCAATATTGCGCAGACAGAATGGATATGTTTTTCCTGTGAAGCTCTGTCTGGGTACTGTTGCACCTCTTTGTTTGTCTATTGTGTAGCGCATGGGGGGGGGGGGGGGGGGGGGAATTAAACATAGTGTTGGATCAGACCTGGTGATCTTTTCGCTCAGGATGGTGCAAGTTGATGTTGAGCACACTGTATAACTATGTTATATTGAGCTTAACTTTTGAGTTGGAGTGCATTTTTATTTTTTTTTAATAAACATTTATTGAGGTATTTTTGGTATAGTAACAACAACAAAATAAACAATATACATGAAACCATAAACATAGTGCAAAAGCTTTTACCTCTTGCCCTTATTGACCCCCTACTCTAATCTAAACTACTCCCCCACCCCCCGACAATTAATTTCCCGCAAAGAAGTCGACGAACGGCTGCCACCTCCGGTTGAACGCTAACATTGACCCTCTTAAGGCGACCTTGATTTTCTCCAGACAGAGAAAGCTAGCCATGTCCGATAGCCAGGTCTCTGACTTCGGGGGCTTTGAGTCCCTCCAAGCTAATAGTATTCGTCTCCGGGCTACCAGGAAAGCAAAGGCCAGAGCATCTGCCTATTTCTTCTCCTGGATTCCCAGATCTTCTGACACCCCGAAAATCGCCACCTCTGGACTCAGCGCCACCCTTGATTTTAACACCATGGACATGACGTTCGCAAACCCCTGCCAAAATCTCCTAAGCTTTGGACATGTCCAAAACATGTGGATATGGTTCGCCGGTCCTCCCGGACTTTTTGCGCACCTGTCCTCCACCCCAGAGAATCTGCTCGTCCGGGCCACTGTCATGTGAGCCCGGTGAACAACGTTAAATTGTATCAGGCTGAGCCTGGCCCATGTTGCGGATGCGTTGACTCTACACAACGCGTCTGCCCATATACTATCCTCTATCTCACCTCACAGCTCCTCCTCCCACTTGCACTTCAGCTCCTTGGTCTGTGTCTCCTCCAACCCCATAAGCTCCTTGTAAATGCCCGAGACGCTCCCTTCTCCTACCCACCCTCTGGAAACTACCCTGTCCTGAATCCACCTTAGCGGTAGGAGCGGGAAGGTTGACACCTGTTTACGAAGAAAGTCCCGCACCTGCAGGTACCTGAAGTTGTTTCCCTCGCCAACCCAAACTTTTCCTCCAACGCCCACATACTCGGAAAGCTCCCCTCTATGAACATATCCCCCATCCTCTCAATCCCCGCTCTCCGCCATAACCGGTGATTATGCTCCCACTGCTCCCACATGCCGCCTCCACTGGCCCCAAACTCTCGGGCCCCACCATCACTGGACTGGTGGAGTATTGTGCCGGCAGGAATGGCAGAGGCGCAGTTACCAACGGCCCCAAACTGGTGTCCTTACATGAAGCCGCCTCCATAAGCACCCATGCCGACCCCTCCCCCACCACCCACTTCCTGATCATGGCTATATTAGCTGCCCAGTAATAGTTGCTAAAATTTGGCAGCGCAGCCCGCCCCCTCCCTGACTCCGCTCAAGCATCAGCATCCTTATTCCGCCCAGACGAAGCCCGTGATCACTTGTTGACCTGCTTAAAAAAAGATTGCGGAATAAAGATGGGTAGATACTGAAATACAAATAGGAACCTCGGGAGGACCGTCATCGTCACTGTTGGCACCCTCCAGCCAGAGACAATGGAACGCGTCACATCTCCGAAAATCGTCCTTCACTTGGTCCACCAGCCGGGCCAGATTCATTTTATGCAGCCGGTCCCATTCCCGCGCCACATGGATGCCTAGGTACCTAAAGCTTCCTTCTACTAACCTAAACGACAGCTCGCCCAGTCACCTCTCATGTCCCCACGCCTGGACCACAAACAGGGCAGCACAGTAGCACAAGTGGCTAGCACTGTGGCTCCACAGCTCCAGGGTCCCAGGTTCGATTCCCCGCTGGGTCAGTGTCTGTGCAGAGTCTGCACGTTCTCCCCGTGTCCACGTGGGTTTCCGCCGGGTGCTCCGGTTTCCTCCCACAGTCCAAAGACGTGCAGGTTAGGTGGATTGGCCATCTAAATTGCCCTTAGTGTCCAAAAAGGTTAGGAGGGGTTATTGGGTTACGGGGATAGGGTGGAAGAGAGGGCTTAAGTGGGTTGGTGCAGACGCAACGGGCCGAATGGCCTCCTGCACTGTATGTTCTATCTCAATCTTTCCCATATTAAGCTTATACCTCGAAAACCGGCCAAATTCCCCTCGAGTCCTCATGATTTCTTCCATCCCCTCTATTGGGTCCGAAACATACAGAAGGTCATCTGCACAGAGTGAAACCTTGTGCTCCACCATCCTCCCCCAGACCAACGGCTCTGTAGCCAGCGCAATCAACAGTGGGGAGAGGGGGCATCCCGGTGCAGTCTAAAATAGTCTGATGATGTCCTATTCGTCCGTACTCTTGCCACAGGGGCCTGATACAGTAACCTGACCCAATCAATAAAGCCCATCCCGAATGCGAACCGCCCCCGTATCTCCCACAGATAGTCCCATTCTACCCGATCAAAAGACTTTTCTGCATCCATTGCGATCACTACCTCCACCTCCCTACCTTCCGGGGGCATAATGATCACATTTAACAGCCTTCTTACATTGGCCACCAACTGCCTGCCCTTGACAAACCCCATCTGGTCCTCCCCGATAACGTCCGGAACACAATCCTCGATTCTAGAGGGCAAGATTTTGGCCAACAACTTGGCATCTACATTCAACAGGGTGATCGGCCTGTAGGACCCACACAGTTCCGGGTTCTTGTCCCGCTTAAGAATCAGTGAAAAGTGCAGAGGATACTGGAAGTCTGCAGAGGGATTTGGATAGGTTAAGTGAATGGGCTCGGGTCTGGCAGATGGAATACAACGTTGACAAATGTGAGGTTATCCATTTTGGTAGGAATAACAGCAAACGGGATTATTATTTAAACGATAAAATATTAAAGCATGCCGCTGTTCATAGAGACCTGGGTGTGCTAGTGCATGAGTCACAGAAAGTTGGTTTACAGGTGCAACAGGTGATTAAGAAGGCAAATGGAATTTTGTCCTTCATTGCTAGAGGGATGGAGTTTAAGACTAGGGAGGTTATGCTGCAAATTGTATAAGGTGTTAGTGAGGCCACACCTGGAGTATTGTGTTCAGTTTTGGTCTCCTTACTTGAGAAAGGACATACTGGCACTGGAGGGTGTGCAGAGGAGATTCACGAGGTTAATCCCAGAGCTGAAGGGGTTGGATTACGAGGAGAGGTTGAGTAGACTGGGACTGTACTCGTTGGAATTTAGAAGGATGAGGGGGGATCTTATACAAACATTTAAAATTATGAAGGGAATAGATAGGATAGATGCGGGCAGGTTGTTTCCACTGGCGGGTGAAAGCAGAACTAGGGGACATAGCTTCAAAATAAGGGGAAGTAGATTTAGGACTGAGTTTAGGAGGAACTTCTTCACCCAAAGGGTTGTGAATCTATGGAATTCCTTGCCCAGTGAAGCAGTTGAGGCTCCTTCATTAAATGTTTTTTAAATAAAGATAGATAGTTTTTTGAAGAAAAAAGGGATTAAGGGTTATGGTGTTCGGGCCGGAAAGTGGAGCTGAGTCCACAAAAGATCAGCCATGATCTCATTAAATGGCGGAGCAGGCTCGAGGGGCCAGATGGCCTACTCCTGCTCCTAGTTCTTATGTTCTTATGTTTAGCTGCTTGCATACATGTGCGCTGAACAGGGAGGCCCTGTCTGGCTTGACGATTTCAAACCTTAGCCTTGCGTGAATGCTCCTGTTGGAGACAAGCAGATGGCAGGATCCCAGTGCTGTGATGGCATTGCCGTTATAGTCCAGGAGCTGGCAGGCTGCTGGAAGGAGCTTGGGTGGCTGCTTGATGCGGTTGAAATCGGCCTGTGAAAGGAGATTGGCAAAAGTACTTGTGTCCAGCTTGAACTGGATAGAGCATTGATTTACTTGCATCACTGTACGCTATTCGTCTGCAGAATGCACAGTGAGGATGGGCAGGCTCTGTGATGACGTCGGTGAGGCATTTTCACGTATGATGATGATGCCCACATGGTAGGGGGGCAGCAGTCAATCGTCCTCTCGATCCATAATGCTGTCAGAATCAGAATCCTGTAAACCTTGCTGGACACTCCGAACGCGCCTTCGTTGGAGTTGGGAACGCTGGCCCTTGACTGGTGGTGCAAACCTGCACAAGGCTGCATAGTGCCCAGGCTTCCCGCAATTTAAACAGCGCCTGCCTCTTGCAGGGCAGTGTTTCTTTAAGTGGGTGGCGCCACAGTTCGGGCACGTCGCGACGTTGTTACGCTCCGTGCATCGTTGCACATGCGCAGTGCGGTCGGCTGACGTTCGCGCCTGCGCAGTGTGGTGATCGGCCGCTTCGTTATCCCATTCGCATGAATGGGGCTCCGGGAAGAGCGCGTGAAATCGCCGCATCCATCAAGGCTGAGGCCCTGCATCCGGGCGATGGCCTGCACACTTTCTGCCTCGTGGGAGGCACGTTTTTCAGTTTCAGCCAATTTGTATTGGGAATAGCGATATTTTGTTTTTTTATATTTTTTAAAATACGTGCTCATGCACTGAACATGTTTCAATCGCGACTGACATGGTCATATGCTTGATTTTTAAAAGCTGCTGCTCTCAGAGGATCAGGGTGAATGCCAAAAACGATTTGGTCCCTGATCATGGAGTCAGCAATATCACCAAAGTTGTAGGATAGCGCTAGTAGACGGAGATTAGTTAGGAAGGAGTTGAAAGATTCTTCTTTACCTTGTAGGCATTGTTTAAATACATAGCACTTGAAGATTTCATTGGTGTCCACTTCACAATGACTATCAAACTTGTCCAGGATGGTCTGAAACTTTGTCTTGTCCTGGTCTTCGGTAAAGTTAAACGAGTTAAAGATTTGGATGGCTTCATCCCCCGCAGTTGAGAGGAGAAGTGCGATCTTTCTTGTATCAGACGCACCCTCAAGGTCTGAGGCTTAGATATACAACAGCAACCTTTGCTTGAAAGTCCGCCAGTTGGCACTGAGATTGACGGAGGTCTGCAGCAGTTGAGGAGCCTGGATCTTCTCCATGGTGCCCAGATGCCGTTGCTGGTTGTCACGGAACAGGTTGAGGTAAATCACCTAGGGATTGCAGTCCACTGGTACCATGTCATGTTAAGCACACTGAGATAACATGGGCTGCAACTGGATGCAGCTATAACTGAAATAGACTCCAGACCTTGAAGTTAGTTCAATTTGATTTATTGAACCTGTCACACAGTTAGCACAGTTCTCTGTGAGTTCGACTCTCTGCTAATCTCAGTGTGATCTCTCTGTCTGACTGAACCAGACTAGCTCTTAGCCACATGCTGTATGCGTTACAGACTCTCTACTAACCTAGATGTGATTTCTCTATCTAGACTGAACCAGACTAGCTCTTAGCCACGTGCTGTATGCGTTACGTGATATATACACCGGACCCACTCTGTAAATGTCCCAAGTAGAAAGAGACGGAGTGTGAGTGTCTCATGCCTTTTATAGTGGGAAACCACCCCCAAGTGTTCTGCCTGCTGATTGGTTATGTCCTTTTCTGTTCTGTGTTCATTAGCTGCCTGTCTGTATCTCATTAAGTGCATATCTGCATATCATGCCAGAGAGCAAATGTTGGTGCCCTCCCATTCAGGCTGGCTGAAATCAGGTTTAGATATTTGGGTACTTAGGTGGCCCACGATTGGGCCAGCTACACTTCATAAGTGGAATCTGGTCGGCTTGGTGGAGGGGTGAAAGGGCATTTGAAGAGCTGGGATGCCCTCTACTGTCACTGTTCAAACGGTCAAGATGAACGACCTTCCAAGGTTTCTGTTTGTTTTTCAGTCTCTCCTGATATTCCTGCCAAAGGTGTTCTTCTGAAAAGTGGACAGATGAAATTTGGCATTTGTATGGGCAGACAAGATGCCACAGATTCAGAAGATTTTTTTAAAACCGGGAAAACGGCTGGTAGAGGGCTGGTGCTCCCATATCTGCTATAATACTACTGGGCAGTGAATGTGGGGAATGTGCGGTAGTGGTCGGGGGAGGCAGAGTGGGTACAGGTGGCGGAGGCTTCGTGTGCGGGGGTGTGCCTCAGGGCCCTGGCTACGGTCCCTCCCTCCCATTCTCCCCGGTTAAGTACACTGTGAGCCCGGTGCTGGCATCATCCCTAAAGGTTTGGACCTGGTTGAACGGTACTTTGGGGTGGGGGTTATGTTGATACCGGCACCGATATGTAGGAATCACAACTTTTCTCTGGTGGGGATAGATGCGACATATAGGCATAGGCAGAGTGAAGGGGTGGAGTGGGTTAAGGATCAGTTCATGGATGGAGGGTTGGGAGAGATACATGGGTGATGCCAGTTGCTGAGGGGAAGTGAGTTCAGCAGGTGATTGACTTTGTGTAGAAGGTGCTGCCCTCGTACTCTCAACTGCCGGAGCATTCCTTGCTGCACAGGTTGCTAACACTGGACGAGCTGGGGGATGGGAAGATTGCTGACATTTACGGGTAGTTGGTGGATATGGGGAAGGTGCCAATCGATGAAATAAAGCGAACATGGGAGGAAGAGCTGGGAATTGAGATGGGGTCTGGAGTGAAATTATGCACTGGGTGAATGTGACATCATCCTGTACTAGATGATACAGGTACAGTTTAAAGTGGTGCATCGGGCCAGAGGTAGAGGATAAGAGCGAGAGATGAGGAGGGGGGGCCAGCAAATCATGTCTGGGAATTGGGGGCTTTTGGACCCCAATTTTTGAAGCACTGTCGGAGATCGTGTGGTGGGGGGGCGGGGGGAAATGTCGTCATGCCCGCTGGTGGCGATCTTCGGAGTGTTGGGGCTACTGGAGGGATAGGGGCCAGCATGTTGTGGTCTTTGCCACTCTGATTGCCCTGCGGCGAATTCTATCGGTGTGGAGATCGTTGGAACCACCGCAGTTGGGGGATGCGGCAGAGTTTTGCTTTTAGAGTGTCAGATTTGATTTGATTTATTGTCATATGTAGCGAAGTAGAGTGAAAAGTATTTTTCTGCGGCCGAGGGAACGTACACAGTACATAGTAGACTAAAAGAACAATCAACAGAGAACATTGACAAATAATACATCGACAAACAGTGATTGGTTACAGTGCGGACAAGGGGTAAAACAAAGCAAATACATGAGCAAGAGCAGCATAGGGCGTCGTGAATAGTGTTGTTACAGGGAACAGATCAGTCCGAGGGGGCGTCGTTGAGAATTCTTATCTGGATGTGCGGATCTTCAGACGTCTGTACCTTCTGCCTGATGGAAGGGTCTGGAAGAAGGCAATGCCTGGATGGGAGGGGTCTCTGATAATGCTGTCTGCCTTCCTGAGGCAGGAGGTGTATACAGAATAAATGTGAGGATGGCAAGCTTGTGTGATACGTTGGGCTGAGTTTACCACACTCTGCAGTATCTTGCGATCTTGGGCCGAGCAGTTGCCATACCAAGCTTGTGATGCAGCGGATAGGATGCTCTCTATCGCACATCTGTAGAAGTTTGTGAGAGTCGATACAGACGTGCCAAATTTCTTTAGCTTCCGTAGGAAGTAGAGATGTTGTTGGGCTTTCTTGACTGTTCCATCAACGTGAGTGGACCAGGACAGACTGTTGGTGATGGTGACCCCCAGGAACGTAAAGCTATCGACCATCTCCACTTCAGAGCCATTGATGCAGACGGGAGTGTGTGCCGTTCTACGCTTCTTCAAGGTGATGATCAGTTCCTTTCCTTTGAATACTTTTCACCATGCAACCAGTGATTTATCTCCCTCCTGTAGTCTGATTTCCCGTAACAGCCTCCCCGAACAGGCGCCGGAATGTGGCGACTAGGGGCTTTTCACAGTAACTTCATTGAAGCCTACTCGTGACAATAAGCGATTTTCATTTTTCATTTTTCATTTCATTTGTCGTTGTTTGAGATATGGCCCACCACAGTTTATAGATTGAGTTGGAGTTAAATCTTGCCACAGAGTCGTGTGTGTATAGGGAGTACAGTAGAGGACTGAGCACACTTCCTTGCGGGGCTCCAGTGTTCAGGACTATTGTGGAGGAGGGTTCTTCACGAGGATGTTCTTGTCCCTATTCCAGGATTAGTTTGTCGGCGGTTGGGGGGGGGGGATTTGGGAGGGACTAGGTGGTGTTTTGAAAGATTGTGATTTATGTATTTTGGTTTGGAATAAAAATATTTTTAAAAAAAACTATCCACTAATTCCTAATCTCCCCACTTTAACTGGCCCCGCCCCTATATATAAAAGTCAGACAAACACAGAGGGGAGGAGAGGGGTGAAAATAATAAGTAAAACGAAAAAGAGTCTTTGTTTCAGATGGTTGCCTTTACGCAGACCTTTCTTCAAAGTAAGCTTTCCGATCCAGGTTTCTGTTTGCAGCATGTAATGGTTTCACTGTGGATTAATTCATTCAGCTTCTCTACAGGTTCAGGAACCTGAATTAATTAATCCACAGCACCAAACTCATAGGTTCTCTGGAGAGAGAGAGAGAGAGAGAGGGAGCAGGTCCTTGTCCCTGTCCCTGTGTGTCCAGGCCTCAACTCTGCCTTCCTTGAGTTTCTGAAAATCGTCATTTTCAAATCCAGGGTGGCGACCAGCGTGTGGGTGGTGGGCTTGTGTTGCAGGGCTATGGGTTGTGGCGTTCCCGATCGTGGGAAGTAGTGCCCAACGGCCGTTACCAGCTGTTAAAAATGCCGGCCACGACCGGCTTTCAGAATGCTGGCTGTCCCGCGCATGCGCAGGCCCCGAACCCAGCGAGGCAGACCCGCACATGCGCAGGCCCCGAACCCAGCGAGGCAAACCCCTCCTCCTGACGTGACTGCGTCGACCCACAGGAGGATAAAAAAAAATCGATGCAGTTTTTTTTGTCTGGAGCTGCGGCAGAGTGCAAGTCACATGCCTCATACATTGACTTCACATGCCATGGGCTGAAGAGAGATTCCTCCATTTTGTTAGCAAGCAAGCAGCAAGACTGAACAATTTAAAATGGATCATTTTGTTATAAGGAAGAGAGGACCAGAGACACAAACAGGCCAGGATTTCACAATTAAATCTGCTGGAGAAAGCAGCTCAGGAGAATCCACAGCAGGACAAAGCAGGGCTGGTGTGAGCTCTGGGAACTCTTTTTTTTAATAAACAATTTTATTGGGGTAGTTTTTTGGCATTGTAAACAGTTACAAACATCAACAGAAAGAAAGCAAAAAAGGCTAAAATGTGCAAACATCCACGAACATTCAATACTTCAGTCGTAACATACTGCACAAGCCCGCTCCTCTCCCACCGGTACTACCCGCCAATTTATCCCTCCTACTCTACTCTACCCCCCCCTGCTGATGCTCACTCTCCCACAAAGAAGTCAATGAATGGTTGCCACCTTCGGGCGAACCCCTGTACAGATACCCTCAAGGCGAACTTAATTTTTTCCATACCCAGGAAACTTGACATGTCCGTAATCCACAACTCAGTTTTCGGGGGCTTTGAGTCTCTCCATGCCAATAATATTCGTCGCCGGGCTATCAGGGAAGCAAAGGCCAAAACATCGGCCTCTTTCTCACCCTGGACCCATCGCCACCCTTGTTTTTAGCACCCGGGACATGATCCCCGCAAATCCCTCCCAGTACCCCCTAAGCATCGGGCATGCCCAAAACATGTGTACGTGGTTCGCTGGTCCTCCTGCGCACCTAGCGCATTTGTCCTCTACCCCAAAGAATTTGCTCATCCGAGCCACCGTCATGTGGGCCCGGTGAACGACCTTGAATTGAATCAGGCCGAGCCTGGCACATGTTGCGGTCGAATTCACCCTACTCGGAGCTTCTGCCCACAGCCCGACCTCCATTTCCCCGCCTAGCTCCTCCTCCCATTTGAGTTTCAGTTCCTCCGTCAGGGGCCCTTCCTCCTTCATGAGCACCGTATAAATATCAGAGACTCTACCCTCCCCTCCTTTCCCCCCTAGAGACTATTCTGTCCTGGATCCCCAATGGCGGGAGGCGTGGGAAGGATGGGACCTGTCTATGGACAAAGTCCCGCAACTGTAGGTACCTAAAATAATTTCCCCTTACCAGACCAAATTTCTCCTCCAAGCTCCTCAAACTCGCAAAGCTCCCTTCCAGGAACATGTCGCCCACCCCTGCCCGCCGCCATGCCTGAAACCCCCCCATCCATACTCCCGGGGGCAGACCGATGGGTGTCGCAGATTAGCGCCCAGACAGACGCTCCCATCTCCCCTACATGTCTCCTCCACTGGCCCCATATCCGCAGTGTCGCCACCACTACCGGGCTGGTGGAGTACCTGGCTGGCGGCAGCGGTAGAGGAGCCGTGACCAGGGCTGCCAAGCTGGAGCCCTTGCAAGAAGCCACCTCCACCCGCTCCCAGATGGACCCCGTACCCACCATCCACTTCCTTATCATAGCGATATTGGCCGCACAGTAATAATTAATCAGACTCGGCAAAGCCAGCCCTCCCTCACTGCGGTTCCTCTCAAGCATCGCCTTCTTCACCCGCGGGGATTCTCCCGCCCAGACAAAGCTCATGATCATCTTGTTAACCCTTTTGAAGAAGGACTGTGGGATAAAGATCGGGAGGCACTGAAAAATAAACAAATCTAGGGAGGATTGTCATCTTTACAGTCTGAACCCTCCCTGCCAGCGACAGCGGGAGTGCATCCCATCTCCGAAACTCTCCCTTCATTTGCTCCACCACCCTGGCCAAATTTAACTTGTGCAGCCTGCCCCAGTCTCTCGCCACCTGGATCCCAAGTAACGGAAATTTTCCTCAACCAGCCTAAATGGTAGCCCTCTCAATCTGTTCTCCTGGCCCCTTGCCTGTACCACAAACATTTCACTCTTGGCCATATTTAATTTGTATCCTGAGAACTGGCCGAACTTCCTCAACATTTCCAGTATACTTCCCATCCCGGCCACTGGGTCCAACACATACAGGAGTAGGTTGTCCGCATAAAGAGAGACCCTATGTTCTACCCCGCCCCTAACCATCCCCTTCCATCCCTTTGCGGCTCTCAGCGCAATCGCCAGCGGCTCTATGGCCAGCGCAAACAGCAGTGGGGAGAGCGGGCAGCCCTGTCTGGTCCCACGGTACAGCCTAAAGTACTCTACACTTCTCTGTTTGTACTGACGCTGGCCTTTGGGGCCTGATACAATAACTTGATCCAATTCACCAGTCCCTCCCAGAACCCAAACCGTCCGAGCACCTCCCATAGATAGTCCCACTCCACTCGGTCAAAGGCCTTCTCGGCGTCCATCGCCACCACTACCTCCACCTCCCTGCCCGCCACCACTACCTCCACCTCACTGCCCCCATTTGCTCCATAAACCCTTTCAGCTCCCTTGCCATTGCTGGGAGTCTACCCGTTTTGGGATACGACCGATCCAGAGCCGGATCCAGGACCATGTTAAAGTACCCCTCCACTATTAGCCTACGGGAGTCCAGGTCTGGGATCTTCCCCAGCACTCTTTTAATAAAGTCCACGTCATCCCAGTTCGGGGCATATATATTCACCAGCACCACTTCTCCCCTCTAGTCTGCCCCGTACCATCAGGTATCTGCCCCCCCTGTCTGCGGCTATGCCCTCCGCCTCAAATTGCACCCGCTTGTTGATCATGATTGCCACCCCCCTGGACTTCGAGTCCAAGTCCGAGTGGAAGACCTGGCTAATCCAGCCCTTCCTTAGCCTAGTCTGGTCAGACACTTTCAGATGTGTCTCCTGCAACATAATTACGTCCGCCCTCAGAGTCCGCAAGTGCGCGAACACCTGCGCCCTCTTAACCGCCCTATTCAGACCCCTGACATTCCAGGTGATCAGCCTGGATGGGGGGGGGGGGGGGGGGGGGGGGGGGGGGGTGGCGGCGGCACAACCCCCCACCCCCACGCCGGTCAGCCATAGCCTTTCTCAGGCCGGTCCCCGGCCCGTGCGTCGCGCCATTCTTGGCTCGCCTCTTGGCTGCCTCCACCCTCGACCTCCTTTCCACTGCCTACTTCAGATTCCTCCCACGTCAGCAGAACAACCCCCCCCCCAACAACATCCCTGGGTAACCCCACCCCTGCCATCCACTGGCTGTATTCTACCCCCCCCACTTGACTCCCTTGACTAGTCAATCTGCTAGCCCGGTGACTCATCACTCCGGCGCCCCCTGTCTCATTCCCATTGTTTCCCCGTCCTCATCCCCACTCCCCGGCGCCCCATCCCCCTCTCCAACCCGCTGGAGCAAACTCACCGGCACAGGAAGGCATGAACATCAGTAAAACAAAAAACCCCCAACCCACGTCCTTAACCCCCCTTGCTGACCGGCCACCCTTAGTTACCATACCGGCTCCAGTGCCCTTCGCAAGCTCCACAAAAAGCAAAAATCCGCACGAAAAGGAAAAAAACAGAAAAAAGAGGAAGAAAACAAACACACGCCCGGCCGCCCCTGCCTCGCCTGCACTCTGTATGCCCCCTCCAGCTCCGGCGGTCGCGGAAAGGCTTCAGCCCCCATCAGCTGCATTAACAGGTCAGCTACAAACGCTGCGGGAGGCCGACCATTCTCAGATTGTTCCTGCGGGCTCTATTCTCCAACTCCTCCACTCTGTCCAGCAGTCTTCTTTGCCGTTCCTTCAGCCCGTCAACTTCTAGCACCGCGACCGTCTGCGCATCCGCCTGCTCCTCCACCGCCTCTCCCAGCTCTTTAACTTTAACATCCTGGGCGTCCAGCCTCTGATTTAGCTGATCAACCGCTTTCTGGAGTGGGTCCAAGCTGTCCCGCTTCAGCGATTCAAAACTGTCTTTCATTACCTGGAGCATATTCTCCAGCGCCTGCTGGATTGCTGAGACTGAGGTCCGTGTGTCCGCCATCTTAGGTCCCGGGTCAGCTTCCTCAGCTCCTTGCCTTTGTCCCTTTCTCTCTCTCTTCCTCTGCTTCCTGGACTCCCGCGGTTCCATGTACCGCAGCCCGCTCTTCAGCTCTTTCACAGCCGCCTTCCTACCGCTCCGTGGTCCCGCTATCGCGGGGAATCAGCCCCTAAAGCCCCGCCGGAGTGAGAGCCCGCCGAATGTGCAGCTCACTCGAACATCGCCGCCACCGGAAGTCAAGCTCCGGGAACTCTGGTGAACAACCCATTAAGAAGAAGCTGTAATCAGGAACAGAGCAGTATAAAGATGATTATTTTTTTAAGGTATGGTTTTATTAATTGTGCGAATGCAAATCAGGATGCATATCCATGTGTGTTATATGGAGGGAAGTACTGTGAAATGAAAGTTTAAAACCTCAAAACTTCAAAGGCATTTGAAGACTTAAGCGTGACGGGTTTGAGGACAAGCCTCCTGATTTTTTTTCAACGGATGCAATGAGAACTTAAATTATCAGCTGAAGTGATTAGCAGAAATGCAACATTGAATGACCAAGGAAGTGAGATTGTGAGGACCAAGCAGGCTCACATTTCACATTAAAGGTAAGCAAAAATGGTGGATTGTGAAGGTCGGCCAGCGTGGGTCGTAAAGGTTGGCTGGTTGGTAAAAATGGGTCCTGGGCAAAATCGTTTGAAAAACACTGCTGAAAATCATTCAACTCGAGTAGGACCTAATCAGCCCTCGTCATAGAGCAGAACACGACCCCCTGGCCAATTCATTGGCCACCAGCCAATCTATTGAACTGAGTCTCACCCTCCATTTTACAGGTGCCACACATCTGGCTTCTGTTGTCCAAATACTATGTTGCCACTTCTTGAATTCCTCATTCTCTGTTTGACTTTTTGATGCATGTCAATTAAGCATCCATGGATCAAAAATGATAACGGTAGAAATAAAGAGGAAATAAGGGAATCATCAGGAAGGACCCTTGCAGACCACAGTTTGCCTGTTATTTCACATGTACCTCGTTGTAACCCTTAATATTAGAGCATAAGTTGGATATTGTAAATTGTTTTATCTTTCTGACCTTGTCGAGTAAAGTTTATTTTGTTTGTTCCAAACCAGTGGAATCCCTTGGCTTTATTCTCATAGCAAGTGTCTTGGATCTCAAACTTTGTCTACGTTAAACAAATGTTATTGGTTCCTAACCAGATTGTACAAAACATTTGGGGGTTTTTCCAGGATCATAAGTCGCAAGCATGCCCTCTTCACAGTAAATTAGGTGTTTTATTTGAATGTATTCTGCAAATTCCTATGTGTCTCCTATGCATTTCTCAAGTCCAGATCATGTATATCAAGATGCGTAATGATGCCAACACTGACTCAGGGGCTGGTTTAGCACACTGGGCTAAATCGCTGGCTTTTAAAGCAGACCAAGGCAGGCCAGCAGCACGGTTCAATTTCCGTACCAGCCTCCCCGAACAGGCGCCGGAATGTGGCGACTAGGGGCTTTTCACAGTAATCACCTGAGGAAGGAGCTGTGCTCCGAAAGCTCGTGTTTGAAACAAACCTGTTGGACTTTAACCTGGTGTTGTAAGACTTCTTACTGTGCTCACCCCAGTCCAACGCCGGCATCTCCACATCATGGCTACCATTAATTTGGTGATCTGGGGGTACCTGATTATTCTTTTTCTCCCTCTTTTTGAATAGTCACATTGGCAACTCTCTATTTCTCTGGCATAACTTCCATTTTATATGGAATGTGCAACACAGGAATGGGACTTTCAGCACAACTGTCCCATGCTGTGTTTGAGTTTCCATACCAGCCTTCTCCCTTGTGTAATTATGTAGCACCCCTTTTAAATGCACAAAACTGTTCAAGCTCACTTGTGCAAGCAGCTCTATAAGACGATAAGACGCAAGAGCAGAATTAGGCCACTCGGCCCATCGGGTCTGCTGTGCCATTCAATCATGGCTGATATTTTTCTCATCTCCATTCTCCTGCCTTCTCCCCATAATCCCTGATCTCCTTATTAATCAAGAACCTATCTATCTCTGTCTGAAAGACACTCAGTGGTTTAGCCTCCACTGCGGCAAAAAGTTCCACAGATTCACCACCCTCTATGTCATTAAGCATTGCTATTTTTAAGTTAGAGTAGCCCCAGTTTTACTATCAATATCAAATATGGTAAACAAAGAAAATGTTACACTGTCAGATGACTTTATACAGGCCAAACTCCAATCCTAATTTATTTTCAAATAAAATCATTCACAGAAGCAAAATCATAAGCAAAATACTACCCAGCACAACCAGCAATTTAAACTCGGTAACTAAATCAATAGGTGAGACCTTAATATTTCTGGCTATCCTCAGTAAGCTCTTTGATGCAATTTCTATTGGTATGGAAAAGGATATTTGTGAGATTGTAATCAGAGTCACTGCTATTTCTTGACCTCAATGGGATTTTTTGGATGAAGTCGTCAATCTTAACCGTAACCCCAGTGCCTTTTCTGCGGTCTTCATTTTTTTTTTAGTACAGATTCTTTAGCCATTGGTTTAATTAGGTATGGCATGAATGTAATAATTTGTTGTATATTGTATTTTAATATATGTTCCAGTAATGCTATGAAAAACTTTGGCTCAAAGTACATAGGGGCAGAATTTTTCACAGTAACTTCATTTGAAGCCTACTTGTGACAATAAGCGATTTTCATTTTCATTATAGTTATTTTAACTATTTGCTTGTTTACAGATAGATGGCTAATGGAACATTGTTAATGTTTAGGAAGTTCCTTGCGGTGTAGATAATTTCAGGGATTGTGTTTAGTCCTAGTGAAGCAGATCACGGGGCATCTTAGTGGGAAGAGACTGGAGAATGCTTTATGTTTGGGATACAGATAATATCATTAATTGGAGGAGCCAGGTATAATTGTGCAGTCTGCTATAAGATTTGAAGTTGAACAGCAGTTTGCCATAAGATTTCAGCCTGACAAGACAGAAGGATTTTCAGGTTGTTGCTGAAAGGGTCTGTCCAAAGGTCTGCAGAGAGAAGCAAGTACCCTGATTATTTTATTTCTAAGTCGCATTTGAACTGTATTGGATTCCATAATTGCTGGAATATGGCTGGTGTAGATAGTGAGTTAAGCTTTTTTTTTATTTAAGAACTGTTAATCAGAAAGCCATTACTGTGTTGCTAATGTGATTGATTATGTGTTTAAATTCAAGTTTGTTTTGACATAAAATATACTTATTGGTCAGTGTTATCACTCCTGTGGTTTTGTAGTCTTCCCTCACAGTCTTAGAAATTGCAAATTGTTGGGATTCTCGTACGGGAGTACCAACATGATATACTCAACAATTTGTTGTGTATTACCTATATTTATTTGATTCCAGATACTGTCTTAACCTATCTACATTGTACACTTGTATATCTATTACTAACAGTTGCCTATAACTACAAAGATCAATGTTTCTTTTAATATGCAAAGCACTTGCATTAAACCTATGGAGAATGGTCAGATCATGGAGTCTAGTCCACAGTTATGATTTCCATGTTCGAAAGGAACACTGGGGGAAATAGATTGCTGCTAAATTGAAGTAGAATGGGAGGAGACTTGTGTGGAGCATAAATTCTGGCATGGAACAGTTGACCTGAAGGGCCCATTTCTGTGCTGTACCTCAATATTTCTGTATTCATATGTAGTTTGTTTTGTTTTTATTTTAGGACTATCTTATTGGAGGTGGGATGAAGGGGAGCTGTACTACCCTTTACCAAAGAACAAGGAGGCTGACCTTGCTGACATATTTTCTCCCACCAAAACTGTTGACAGATGTCAGGTATGTAGAAAAGGCTTTATTAATCGGTTAAATGTTGTTCAGTTATTTGAAATGGGAGGTCAGGAAAAGCAAACATATGTAAAATTGTTGATACTCCCAGCTAGGTTTTCTTTACAACTTTTCTTCTTGCATGTCTTAAATTCTCACTGTGTTCATGTATATTTTTGCAGTGGAAATGCGTCAATATGATCGGATTTCCGGGCATTATTTACCTTTGATAATCATAATGAATCTTTCCTTTCTTTCCTTTTCTTTCTTGTGAGCATAAACAAAAATGTCATTGTTTTTGGGTGCAATTGAGAAAAACGAAGAGTGTATTGTCTTAATGGGGCATGACCAGCAGAAATGAGAATGGGTAACAAATTGAAGTGTTGAATAAGGTGTAGGGTAAAGAAAGCAGAATTTACTCCACCCTGTTTGCTGTTATGTCAGGATTTTACTTTGCTGCATCTGAATTAATTACTTTCTGTATCTGGTAAATCCTGTTAATTAGGTATAATAGTTGAGTATGTTGGTGCAATTGTCACAACTTATGATTGCGGTGGGTTGTCACAAAAGTCATATTATTATATTTACATAGACTTTAAAGTGCAGAAGGAGGCCATTCTACCCATCGAGTCTGCACCGGCCCTTGGAAAGAGCACCCTATTTAAGCCCAAGCCTCCCCATAACTAAGTAACCCCACCTAATCTTTTTTGGTCACTAGGGGCAATTTAGCACAGCCAATCCACCTAACCTGCACATCTTTGGACTGTGGGAGGAAACCGGAGCACCTGAAGGAAACCCACGCAGACACTGGGAGAACGTGCAGACTCCGCATAGAGTTGGGAATCGAACCCGGGACCCTGGAGCTGTGAAGCAACTGTGTTACCATGCTGCCCTATATCTGGATCACAGCATTTGTCTTGCAGCTTGGAGTACTGTTGACATGTCACACACTGGGACAGTGCTTTGGGATGGGCAGTTTTGTGTTTTGGTGTTTGGTGTTTGGTGTTTAATTATGTAATTAATTTTTTTTACATTAAACCGCTTTTTTCTGTCAATTTAGATTCACGGCACCAGTTTTACATAAAAAAAAACAAGTAACATTGTTTAAAATGTGAAAATTCGGTTATTTAAAAAAATTCCTTCTTGGGTCGCGGGCAAGGCCAGTAATTCATTCCCCATCCCTAATTTCCCTTGAGAAGGAGATGGTCAGCTACCTTCTTGTACCACTGAGTACAAGAACACTGAGTTCCATGTAGTGTATGTGCTTCCATTGTGTTGTGAGGAAGGGAGTTCCAGGACTTTGATCCTTTGCCAGTGAAGAACAGCATCCTTACTTGGCACTGTATTGGTGTGTGACTGGAGAGAACTTGCAGATGTGGTTATTCCCTTGCACCTTCTGCCCATGGGTCCTTTAGGTGTCAGAGGTCACATGTTTGGAATTTGCCAGTACTTGCAAACTGCTGCAATGCACCTGTAGATCATACACACGGTGCCACTGTGTACCAGAGGTGGAAGGTTTGAAATGTTTAAGATGATTAATGAGTGACAATCAAGCAGGCTGCTTTGTCCTGGATGGTGTAGAGTTTGTTCTGTACTGTTGGAGCTGCAGTTATCCAGTGAAGAGGGGGTATTCCATCAGACTCCTGATTTGTGTTTTGTCGATGATGGACATGCTTTGGGAAATCAGAAAATAGTTTACTCACTGCAGAAATTTAAAAATAAATAAATTTAGAGTACCCAATTCATTTTTTTACAATTAAGGGGCAATTTAGCATGGCCAATCCACCTAGCCTGCACATCTTTGAGTTGTGGGGGTGAAACCTACGCAAACACGGGGAGAATGTGCAAACTCCACATGGACAGTTACCCAGAGCTGGGATCGAACCTGGGACCTTTTCCGGGTCTTGCTGCATGTGGGCATAGACTGCTTCATTATCTGAGGAGTTGCAAATGGTACTGAACATTGTCCAATCATCAATCAACATCCCCACGTCAGACTTTTTTGATGGAGTGTGTCATTGATGAAGCAGCTGAAGATGTTTGGACTTCGGATACTACTCTAAGGAACTCCTGAAGCAATGTCTTGCGGCCTCCCAATAACCACACCACAACTTTTTTTTCCCTTTGTGCTCGGTATGATTCAAACCAGTATAGTTTTCCTCCCTGATTTCCATTGCCTTGAACTTTATTCGGCCTCCTTATCCAATTCTTTCGTCCATGTTTGGACTAAGGCTGTAGTGAAATGTGTAGCAGTGTCGTCCCGGTGGAACCACAACTGAGCATCGTGACGGTGTTTTTAAAAAATAAATTAGAGTACTCAATTCATGTTTTCCAATTAAGGGGCAATTTAGCATGGCCATTCCACCTACCCTGCACATCTTTGGGTTGTGAGGGCGAAACCCACGCAAACGCGGGGAGAATGTGCAAACTCCACACGGACAGTGACCCAGAGCTGGGATCGAACCTGGGACCTTGGTGCCGTGAGGCAGCAGTGCTAACCCACTGCGCAACCGTGCTGCCCCTTTTGGTAGCAATGTTGACGACACCTTCCACTTGCTGACAACTTGCTGACAACTGAGAGAAGATTGTTGGAGCAGTAATTACGTGATCGGATTTGTCCTGCTTTTTGTAGACAGCCTTTCTCGGTCAGTTTTCTACATTGTTGGGTCAGTGCCAATGTTGTAGCTGTACTGGTTTAATTTGGCTAGAGACAGGTGGTTCTGGGGCAGTCTTCCGTATTCCTGCTGGATGTCAGGGCCTGTATGCTTCGCTGTATCCAGTGCCTTCTGTTGTTTTTTGATGTTACATGGAGCGAATTGAATAGATTTGAAGACTTGCATCACTGATGGTGGGGCCCGCAGGATGAGTTGGAAAGACTGTAGATTTTAGGATTTTTTTTTCCTTGGAGCAGAAAAGGTTATGGGGACATAATAGAGGTGTTCAAAATCATAAAGGGTTTTAATAGAATAAAGAAGAAAATGTTTCCAATAGTAGAAGAGTCAGGAACCAGAGGAAAATAATTTGAGGTAATTGGCAAACCCAGAGTTGACATGAGGAAAAACAATTATGCTCTAGATATCACACTTGAAATGGTGTTGGGAGACAATTCAACAGAAAATTTCAAAAGGGAGTTTGATAAAATTTGCCAGGATTATGTGGGGAAAAAGAGGTAAATGGGACTAATTAGAAATCTCTCATTGAGCTGGCCCGGGTGATGGACTGAATGGCCTCCTTCTATACTGTATCCTTCTATAACTATGAGCAGGAGTAGGCCATCTGGCCCCTCGGACCTGCTCCGCCATTCAATGAGATCATGGCTGATCTTTTGTGGACTCAGCTCCACTTTCCGGCCCGAACACCATAACCCTTAATCCCTTTATTCTTCAAAAAACTATCTATCTTTATTTAAAAAACATTTAATGAAGGAGCCTCAACTGCTTCACCGGGCAAGGAATTCCATAGATTCACAACCCTTTGGGTGAAGAAGTTCCTCCTAAACTCAGCCTCAAAATAAGGGGAAGTAGATTTAGGACTATGCCCCCTAGTTCTGCTTTCACCCGCCAGTGGAAACAACCTGCCCGCATCTATCCTATCTATTCCCTTCATAATTTTATATGTTTCTATAAGATCCCCCCATATCCTTCTAAATTCCAACGAGTACAGTCCCAGTCTACTCAACCTCTCCTCGTAATCCAACACCTTCAGCTCTGGGATTAATCTATGCTTATTGGATATCATGTGGTGTTAGCATCTTAACTTCCAAATTCCCAATCATAGTGCACAAGTGGGCATCAGTCAGCTAGGAACAATAGACGATAACTAACATGGTAACTGTCAACTAAGAATTTTTAACCTGGCCACAATACCGTGGCTCCTTGATTCATGCACGAGTAGCTTTATAATAACAAGCTTTATTACTTTGACTAAGAAAGGTATTACATTTTATATTACTGTTCCTCAGCATTATGTTAAATGACAGTGTGACATACAACCTGGTTCCGGGCCTGGAGTGATCCCGTTCAGTTGTCTCGGCTACCTGCAATGTAATGGGTTTCTGGCTGATTGGAAGAGTGGAACAACCAAGAGACCACATATGCTGGATTTCTGAGGTGTAGAAAAGTCACGGCACCTGCCGTCTATGCCAGCCATGTACCCCGTGTACTCTGCCTTGGAAGCTGTGCAGGAGGGGGAAAAAGTTCTGTTTTTTTTTGTTGGAATACAAATTTGGTCTGTAATTGCATAATATCTGGTTGCAGATTTAGCACAAACTGCATTTTTTGATGTTTACTCCCCTTCTAATCCTTTCCACCTTTCCCTTTGTTCGACAAGCTTGTTTTTGAACTGAGTGCATATAACATTTTATCCTTTACTGCAGTATATGGTGTCTTGGTATCTAGTCTTTTTAACAGTGTATGAACGTTTCTCACAACTATGGTGTTTGTTATTTTCTGCTGTTACGTTTCTTTGAGCCTGTTGTTCATACATAAAGACAAGGTTATGATCTTTACTTTTCTCCATTATTGCTAAAACCTAAAAATCCAAAGTGAAAGGATGCTGAAGTGGATTGATCATTTAAATCAAAAAACATTCTTACACTCTTACCATATCGCCATAGTGAAAAGAAATCAAATTTTTCTTTAGCTTCCAATAGGCCCCCAATCACTGAAGGAGATTTATTGTGTGAAGCAGAAGGAAAAACAGTGTGTACCTGACTGGGAATTGAGTTCCCCCCCACTTCATCCGTCTCCCCCACAGGTAAGACAGTTCCAGCATCAACAGCAGTTTTCACTTCTATAATGCTGTCAACACAGCAAAACATCCCAAAGCACTTTGGGAGTTGACGGTGTGCTGATCGATTAGCAAGCATGAGTTACAAGAATTGAGGTAAACCTTGAGAACTAGATTTTGGAGCTTTTGAAGGAGGATTAAGAGCAGCAAAGTGGATGGGATTAAGAATAAAATTGCAGAAAGCAAGGCCAATATTAATAAAAGCTCTCGAGCATAGGCAGCTATACAATAGCTCAGAAATAGAAGAATGCAAGGTGTGAGATGGATTGTTGTTCTGATTATGGTGGGGCTGCTATGGGCAGACATATAGATCAGGGCAAGTTTTCTAATATCAATGGCAAAGTCAATGAAGGTTGGCAATGTCCAGACGGAGTGGAGAACCGACAGAGTGCTTATAGCCAAGTCCGCACACATTGACTATGGCCTCAACTGGGACCTTGGATTCATGTTGCATTATATTCACCCCCCACCATCTGGCCTGGGCTTGTGAAATCCTACCAACTGTCCTGGCTTGATACAATTCACACCTCTTCAACCTCTGATTATCCCTCTCTCCAGTTGCTCCGCCTGGACCTGTAGACTTAATTACCTGCAAAGACTTGCATTCAAAATACCGTATTGCATCATTGACTTTGTCTATATATGTGTTTCCGGAACCCACCTCTTCAGTCACCTGAGGAAGGAGCAGTGCTCCGAAGCTAGTGATTCCAAACAAATCTGTTGGACTTTAACCTGGTGTTATAGATATAGAGAAATACAGCACAGAACAGGCCCTTCGGCCCACGATGTTGTGCCGAACTTTTGTCCTAGGTTAATCATAGAATTTTGGACACTAAGGGCAATTTATCATGGCCAATCCACCCAACCTGCACATCTTTGGACTGTGGGAGGAAACCGGAGTACCCGGAGGAAACCCACGCACACACGGGGAGGATGTGCAGACTCCACACAGACAGTGACCCAAGTCGAAATCGAACTTGGGACCCTGTAGCTGTGAAGCAATTGTGCTATCCACTATGCTACCTTGCTGCCCTTAAGAAGAAATTAATCTACACTCCATTATTCTACCCTAATCCATGTGAAAAAAAATGAAATGAAAATCGCTTATTGTCACGAGTAGGCTTCAGTTAAGTTACTGTGAAAATCCCCTAGTCGCCACATTCCGGCGCCTGTCCGGGGAGGCTGGTATGGGAATTGAACCGTGCTGCTGGCCTGCTTGGTCTGCTTTTTAAAAGCCAGCGATTTAGCCTGGTGAGCTAAACCAGCCCCGTACCTAACCAATAGCCGCTTGAAGGTCCCTAACGTTTCCGACTCAACTACTTCCACAGGCAGTGCATTCCATGCCCCCACTACTCTCTGGGTAAAGAACCTACCTCTGACATCCCCTCTATATCTTCCACCATTTATCTTAAATTTATGTCCCCTTGTAATGGTGTGTTCCACCCGGGGAAAAAGTCTCTGACTGTCTACTCTATCTATTCCCCTGATCATCTTATAAACCTCTATCAAGTCGCCCCTCATCCTTCTCCGTTTTAATGAGAAAAGGCCTAGTTGTAAGACTTCTTACTGTGATTCGTCGTTGTTTCAGATACGACCCACCACAGTCGTATCATCTGGAAACTTACAGAGAAGTTAAACTTGGTGGCAATGAAGAAGTTTTACTTGCAACAGGGGTGAAATGTGAACTGAATATAAAAAGCGCGACAAAAGGTGATCCTGGTACCACCAAGTCTTGAACAGCTTTATATAGCTTTGCTTTAAAAAATAAGTAAAGCCAATTTCCCAATCTGATTTTGCACTTTTTTTTAGTACTTTTTGGAAATATTAAACTTCACTTAAATTACACATTTGGATTGTTAAAACTTGGACAAAAGTGCTGGAACATTCCAATTTAAGCTTAGTGGATTCTCTACTTTGTGTTCTCATTCTGAATGCAATCTACTAAAGGTCCCGGGCTTAACTTCTAACCTGTACTGCATCAGTTAATCATTTAGCTTTTTGGGCCTCACAGTTGATGTAAATATCACCAGGCTGGGATGGGGATAACTCAACTGGGGCTTGCACTCAGGGTCACGTGCTGTTGTGAAGTGAGTAAGTCATGATACTAGGCTGTCACCTATAGGTGGGGTTCCACTTTTCGCGCAAAATGATGGGTGCCCATCAGAAACAAGACAGTTGGTTTATTTTTGGTCGTCAAGATGGGGGATGTTCTGGAAAATGTGAATATTTTCTAGTTCAGGCACTCAGTATTAATAATGATGTATCTCACATCATGCAGCCTGTTGCAAAGCTAAGTTATACTGTGTTGCAACTTCTATCCCAAATGAAAAGTGCACCCCAGTGTGAGATTATCCATTTTTAAAAATAAATTTAGAGTACTCAATTCATTTTTCCAATTAAGGGGCAATTTAGCGTAGCCAATCAACCTACCCTGCACATCTTTGGGTTGTGGGTGCGAAACCCACGCAAACACGGGGAGAATGTGCAAACTCCACACGGACAGTGACCCAGAGCCGGGATCGAACCTGGGACCTCAGCGCCGTGAGGCAGCAGGGCTAACCACTGTGCCACCGTGCTGCCCAGATTATCCATTTCTTAACACCAGCCAACCGCTGCCTGTCTCAGTGTTTGGGGCACTTTGGTGCTGTAAAACATGATGAATTTTATTCGGACTTCCAAATGTACTTTAGATAGGATCAGTTTAAAAAAAAAATCTAAAGTCATCTGGGCAGGATTTGAACCTAGGACCCATAGGGAAGGGTTAATGCCTAACTTACTGTGCCATCCAATTTCCTCTGCAGAGTTTTCTTTCACATGCAATGAGTCATTAGATTAAACTGCCCAATTCTGGTACTATTCTTTCTATTGCATGAGTTAGAGTTTGCATCATTCCCATTTTTCTTTTCCTTCTTCCAAGCCTGGGAAGACTAAGGCCAGTTTTATCTCCTCCGTTGCTAGCTAACTTGGCTTAGATCAGCAT